>NC_137150.1:37318794-37844389 GCF_951394435.1 Stenella coeruleoalba | reverse complement strand
AGGAAAACGATTAAAACTCCTTTTTTCCACAGCAATTTATGGAGCAGCTACCAAGAAAGAGGTACCATGGTTGGCCTGGAGATAGAAAAATAAAAGATCCAGCTCTTCCCCTCAAGGAGTTAACAGTGTAGTGGAAGAGATGGACATGTACAACAAAAATTGAAATGCTATGTGGCAAGTGCCTTGATGGAAGTATGCACAGGGTCCTGAGGAAACATAAGAGAAGGCACCACTGTAAGTGACTTTGAACTCAGCTTGGGCTCCCTTACTGTTCCCCAGAGGAGTTAGAGAATGAGCTTGTCTTAAAGAACTAGTAGGAGTGTCATGGGCAGACAAGGAGCAAATGGCCAGTAGAGGGAACCACCTTGCAGAGGTGAAGGAGGAAGAGGGAACATGGTCTACTTGCAAAACAGCAAGTCCTTGCCTGGGATTGGAACATAAGGGACCTGTTGGGAGATGGTGCAGAATGATGCTGGAAAGGCCTGCAGGGTCATAGCATGAAGGGCTTGGTTCCATGCTAAGGATCTTGAATTTTTTCCTTAAGATGGTGAAACATATTGAAAGGTTTTAAGAAGATTTGCATTTAGAGAAATAATTTTGATCATGGTATAGAGAATGGATTGTAGCAGGGAGGTGATTTGGGAGGTTCTTGGAAGGTAGTGAGGACCGATGTAGTAGCAGAGGAGATAGAGGGAAATGGAAATGCAGGGAAAATATTGAACTAATCAAATGGACAGGACACTAGTGGATTGGATGGAGCTGGGGTATAAAAATGGGAAGGAAGGAGTCTCTGATGACTCCAAGGTGCTCTGGGGAAGCTTGATGCATGATGATAGCATTCATTGAGATAGAAAATTCCAAAGCAACAGTTTGAGAGGTGAGACAGGTGGTAAATTTAATTTTAATGTATACATTCAGAGTCTAGATAAGTGATTCACCTTGGACTAAAGGGACATCTCCTTCTATGAAGTTGGGCAGGAAAAGGGTGAGAATACGCATAGTCCTAAATAATTCTCTAAATAGTGTTTTTAAATCTGCCAGCTCATTCTTAAGAGTCAGTGAGTAACCCTAGATGGTTTCATCAATTAGGAAAAATTGGTAACAGACAAATAGAAATAGAGTAGTAAGTGACACTATATTATTAATAATTTAAATGCCAGTAATGTGCTCAAACCTTTCACAGAAGAGGGATTACAGTAAAACACCAGTTACTCCCTGATTCTGTTTTCACTGAATGCTTGTCTTAAAAAAAGAAGAGAATGGCCCTATGAACTCAATTTGGAGGAAAAGAATTATTTTTGTGGTTTAATTAACTAGATGCCTCTAGTTTAAAGCACAACTCTCAGAGCCTTTGAACCGGTTCTAAAAAGAAGTAAATACATGAAATGTAAAGACTGATCTTTCTGGTTACATTCCATGATGCAGTAATTCCAAATGCAGGCAGATTTTCCCGAGTTCAGCATCACACTAGGCATTTTAGAATCATTGTCTTCCCACTGATATTTCTGGCACTTGCACCCCTGTGGCCAGCTGGCTTACCACAGATTGGCCTTTCCCAAGGGAGCTGCTGTTGCTGATCCCGACCTACGAAGAAACCACTTTTCTAAACATGTTTAAACCTTTAAATATGTTGGTATGAATACAATTATAATCATAGACAGAAATTCAAGTGGTTTTCATTTTGACTTCATTTTGACTCTTTTTTCCTCCCAGATAGCTGTGGAAACATAAATGTTTATGTGTGAGACTCCCATCTGGTTACTTCTTGAGAACCTGGAGTTTGGTAAAAATAAATATTCAATATTTTTCTAACACTAGGTTTTCTAGAAAATCCTTGGCTGGTGATGTTGAGGGACATTTACTGGGTCATCTTCCGTTTGCCTACTTTAGGGCTTATTTATTATGACTTATTCTTAAACATAAATATAGATTACCTGGTTGAAAAAACATTCCCCATTTTAGGAAACAATTCTGAGATGAGGCAAGAGAATATGTGAGATAAATTCAGGGTGCGTTGCAGAGAAGTAAATACCACAGATGCCCCAGTCAGTATTTCTAGTTCCCAAAAGCTAACTAAGTTTTTGGATGAAAAACCCAAGATGTTGTCTTGTTCCAGAATAGCACCAGGGTATAGACCCCTTGGGGGTGGGGAGGTTCCTCCCCAGGGATGCTTCTGAAGGACAAAGGGGTTGGAAAATCAGGGAGAGTTCTCCCCAGGCAGCGGAGTCTGGAGAAAGCAGCACAGGATTTGGGCATGGACACGTGAGGATTCGAGTCCTACTTCTACCCAAACTGAATTACCAACCTGAGAAAATCACTCCTCTCTCATCTCTGGGTTGGGGATAATATTATCTATGGAGTACAACTGTTATGAGGATTAAATGTCATGTAAAAGCCTCCAGCAGAGAACCTTTATCTTAATAGGTGCATGGTAATAACACTCCACTTTTTTATCTACCACTATGGAAAAAAGAAATCCTACCAATGACATTATGATGCAATACCTTAATAACAGTCCAATGAGTAGTGTTTTACCAAAATGTCTTTTATCTATTCTGAGGGATTTAGCAATTTCTTTCTGACTTTAGGTACTTTGCATGTTATGTGATAGGTAATTCTATAGATTGGTATCTATTTCAGCAACACAGTGAAACATGGCTTTATTACGTGTTGATATCTTCCTTTCTTAGGTAAAACACTTGGTGGTTGCTTTGCATGACCATATGGAACCGTGGTCATTACTCCAATGTTGGCTCTTTGGTTCACTAATGTCACATTTCATCCCAATCCTCTATTTCTGTG
Source organism: Stenella coeruleoalba (assembly GCF_951394435.1). Taxonomy (NCBI): domain Eukaryota; kingdom Metazoa; phylum Chordata; class Mammalia; order Artiodactyla; family Delphinidae; genus Stenella; species Stenella coeruleoalba. The sequence continues at coordinate 37,841,587 of NC_137150.1, read as the reverse complement.
CTTTTCTATGTACATGATAAATTTTTGTTTCAAAGTCAAATCATATTATAATTTGTTAAGACATACTAAACAGCAGTTTACATACTAAACATGTAGTGTCAACCATGTACACAATTCAGTTGAAGTTACAACACAAAGAGCTGGGGCCCAGTTCAAGTGATACCTGGTCACAGTCATTCCTGCCGGATGACGATCGCAAAACACCACTGATTGTAAGACACCTCCCAATTTCAGAACTGGTAAATAATAGGAGAAAAAATGCAAATAAATGATCAAAAGTAAGTATTAATTTAAGGGTTCCACAGTATTCAAAACTGTATGTAAAAGTTTTGTGAACAGTAAATCATATGGCAAATATAAGAAATTTTAAAATCTTTCAAAATGCACCCATTCTCAAAGGTATGAGATCAGCCCTTCCTGTGCGTGCTTACCCTCTGTATTAGCCAGGGTTCTCCTTGTTCTGTTCAGGTCCCCATAGATTGGATGAGACCCACCCACATTGGTGAGGGTGGATCTCTATTCAGTCTACTGATTCAAAGTGCTAATCTCTTCCAGATACACCTTCACAGACACACCCAGAAATAAGTTTTACCAGCTATCTGGGCATCCCTTGGGCCAGTCAAGTAGACATATAAAATTAACCACCACACCCTCTGTTTTGATGGAAATAGAAATAGCTAATGTCCACACAACAAGCCATGTTTCTGGTGCCTCTGTGCCTCCCTTCCTGTACTCTCCTTTATCCAAGTACCCTGCCCTGGCAGGGAAGCTCCATAGGGAATGGACTAAGATGGCAGGGCTGAGGGTAGGGGCATGTGGTGTGTCTTTTATCCACTGTCACAGATGGGGGAGCATGGGGGTAAATTGGGATGGTGTCTGAAGAGGAATCCAGACCGAGAAGGAGGAGGCATATCCAGATGAGTCCTATAGAGGTCAGTCATGCCAGAGACAAGAGTAGGGAGGCAAGGCCTGGAGCCAAGTTGGAAGCTGGGGACCCACAGAGGAGCACAGTGGGTAGAATGGATCCACTGTATGAACTATAGCAGATCAGGACAGGCCCCAAGGCTGGGCTTTTCCAGGTACTTGCCTGGGTAAGGAAGCTTCTATTCAGTGCGCTTTGATGAGACAGGCTTCCACCTCCTCTTCTCTGTCCTTCTATTACCAGGTTACACAAGTCCTTCCAGCCTTGTTCTTGGCGGGACAGGCCACCAGCTCCACTGGAGGCCTGAGCTCCTGGGTGCTGCCATGAGAACCCCAGCCTCGCAGAGCAGTTTCCATATTGACATTCTTCTCATTCTACACCCCCAACGCCGCACATATTGAACTTGTCTACTTCAAAGAAAAAACTTTCTGGGGGTATGGGGAGGGGAGCCAGAAATCCTGGAACTTTCTTGTGCGTTACTCTATAAGATGATAATCAGACACATTGTGTTTACATAATTCCTGATGCCTTTTTGAACAAACCTTTTTAAAGCTTTCGTCAAATAGAAAGAAAATACACTTCCTTTGTCTTTCAGTCATAAAATGATTAGAATTCACTTTGGTACTGAGAACTTAGAAGAGTTATAAAATACTCAAGTAATGTAAAAGTGGAAAGTACGCAAACAAATGACAAACTTATTTGTTAATAGAAATAACAAGTGCTCCATGAGACCTCACTGGAAACTTGGGAGGAGACAGATAATAGTAAATTCTAATTTTTCTTTTTTGAATTCTTTTAGAATTCTTTTTTTGCCTTGTTTTATTCTTTAACTACCAGTCCACTTATGTCAGGATAATACAGATTTGTCAGTATAGTACACATTTATACATATATACATACACATATTCTTTTACACAGGAGTTGTGACAGCAAAACAATGTTGACATGTAGTTTGTAGAAATCAGTCTTATTATGTCATTGTCTTAGATTTCCCCCTCGCTCTCTCTATCTATGTAATTAGGCCGGGATTTCATGTAATCAGAAGAACTTTGTGTGTGTTGCACTGTTCTTAACTGAGATTCACTCCTACACATGCGATAACCTCTGGAAGTATTCTATTCCTCTTAATTCAAAGCTATTGTAATATGGAGGAATTGTTCTAAACGTCTTTTCTGTTAAGAGAGAAAAGCAATGATCCTGTTTGCCCAAACTAGCTCATAAACACAAAAATCAGAGTAAGGCCCATCTTTTTAATTTAACCAAAACCACGGTTTGGAAATGTCTATCTTGAAAGATTAACCATGAAGTATAATCCTTGGGATATGTGTGCTTTAAGTGCTGATTTGAGAACATTTTAATCAGGACTCACTAAAACATTTCATAGAGGGATATCTTAAGCTTTTACACACAAACATCCCTCACCTGTATATTCATGTTCTTGACATCACTATAATGTCCAGAAACCCTCCTGTTATATCAGCCTCAGGTGAACACAAATCAAATTCCACTGCAGCCAATACTGTCATTGTGAGCTTCCAGTGTAAGGAAGTCAGTGGCAGAATGTAAGACAGCCATGTAAACTAGGCCAAGTTCTTCCAAGAAAGGGGGCTCAGCACTTATCATTCAGTTAACAGTATCATGGGGTGTTGGAGTTAGAAGACCCTTAGAGCACGTAGGGTCCAACCTCCTCTGCCCCAACCACGGAGAAGTCCCTTCCTTGTCATCATTGGCAGGTGTCATTCCCAGCTGTTCAAACACTTCTAGGGACAGAGAATCCATTACTTTATCACCAGTCCACATGTTTTTTAAATTAATATTTTCTGATTATAAAAATAATATTTATTGTAGAAAGTGCAGAAAACAAAAAAGGACTATTAAAATAAAATACAACAAAAATTTCCCATAATCCCAAAACCCAAAAGCATCCTATTATGTGATTCCTATTAGGTTACTCATCCTTTGGATTGCTTTTTGGAAAATTCTGCCTTTTGGTAATTTCTAACCTTTGGTCTTAATTCTCTTTCCTGCAGCCACACGAAATGTCTGCTTCCTCTTCCCCAAGACAGCCCTTCAATTAGTTGATTCAAGACATTCATCCAACAAACATGTATTGCATATCCAACATATGCCAGATACTATGCCAGGACCTTGACTAGTAAATTGTCCATGCCTTTAAGAAACTCAGTAAATAAGTACATATTTATCCAGTATGTAAAACAAAACAGAAAGCACCTCTTATGTTCAGGACCTGTGTTAGGCATTGGGAATGCTGAGGTCATCAAGATATCCCAATCTTTGTGGAATTTATATTCTAGTAGAAGAGAAAGATGTTAAAGTCTTTTCTTAATTATGAAATTGCCATGTGACCAGTACTTTGCGAAAGCACAATGGATAGAGATCATGAAATGAGAGGGCTGACCTAGTTAGGAATTTAAGGACAGCTTCCTGGAGGGTGAGTTTTCTGACCTGAAATCTGAAGGATGAACAGGAGTTATTAGTCTTCAGAAGAGGTGAAGGAAAAGCAGACCAGAAAGAGAGATCACAATGAGAGATGACCGTGGGGAGAAGAACGTCACAGCCCATTGGAGGAATCAAAAACAAGCCAGTGTGTCCAGAAAACAGCAGGGAGGAGAGGAAAACTGATGAGGGTGGTGAGACAGGGGATATGGGCAAGTCTTGCAGGCCCAGAGGGAGAGCTATTAACAGGCTTAAAACAGGGTGACACGATTAGGTGAACAGTTTTATAAGTCCTCCAGCTTCTGTGTGGAGAATGGGTTGCTGGGACAGCAAGAATAGACACTGGGAGAAAGACAGGGGGCTACTAAGATAGTACAGGCAAGAGATATAATAAGAGCTTGTAAGGAGGGAGTGGCACTGGAAATAGAAATGGAGGGCTAGAGAGATATTTTTAAAATAAAAATTACAGGACTTGGCGATAGATAGGAACCCACCCTCAGGATTCTGGCACCAGTGGATTGGTGGTGGCACTGTTCTATAAAGAGAATGCTCAAAAGGGGTCAGATTTGAGGACAAGTCTTGTCTGTGGAGGAGGGATTATAAGTGTGTGATGTTGGGGGTTTGGCAGAGAGAGAGAAGGAGGCAGCTGACTCTTCAGAGGGGGTAGCAAACCCTCCACCGAAGAGGTGATAACATTCTGGGCCTTGGAGAAGGAATCCAGTTTTCTTCTACTGTAGACCTGTTCTTTCACACTCTCACAGTCAAAGAAGAGAGAGCTCATTCTAGTCTTAGGGAACAGTGCATGCAAAGACTCAGGATCAAAGTTAAGTTAAGAGACGACATAACATAAGTAAGCAAGAATGAGGACAGAGTCACCTAACCAGGTATTGAATCTGTGCCCCCTGCGGTTCTGGAAGCATGGAGCCTTAACCACTGGACCACCAAAGAAGTCCCCAGGGTCACTTTTTTTTTCTTTCTTGTGGCCTTTCCCGTTGCAGAGCACATGCTCCGGACGCGCAGGCTCAGCGGCCATGGCTCACGGGCCCAGCCACTCCGTGGCATGTGGGATCTTCCCGGACTGGGGCACAAACCCGTGTCTCCTGCATCGGCAGGTGGACTCTCAACCACCGTGCCACCAGGGAAGCCCAAGGGGTCACTTATTTTTAACTACTTATTTTATTTGTGCCCTTGTTCCAAAAATAATTTATGATTTTTTTAAAAATTTATAGTAGATTTTAAAAATAAGTGTGGTGGACACTGATTGTCCTAGTGTGTTCAGGCTGCTATAACAAATTACCCTAGACTGGGTAGCATAGAAATGACAGCCATTTATTTCTCACAGTTCTGGAGGCTGGGAAAACCAAGACCAAGGTGCCAGCAGTTTCAGTGTCTGGTGAGGTCCCGCTTCTGGTTCACAGACGGCCATCTTCTTGCTGTGTCCTCACATGGCAGGAGGGGTGAGGGAGCTCTCTGGGGTCTCTTTTATAAGGGCACTGATCCCATTCATGAGGGCTATGCCCTCATCACCTAACTACCTCCCAAATTAGGTCCCACCTCCAAACACCACCACTTCAAAGACTAGGTTTCAACACTTGAATTTTAGGGGACACAAACATTCAGACTGATGCATTACCAAGGCCCTTCTCCAGTGAAGAACTTGGTGCCCCAGCACAAATTTGAACAGCTCTGAGAGCCCATTCTACCTCCAGAGCTCCCCATGGGGTCAGCTGAGGCTATCACTGGGGCTGCGTTAAAGCTCAGCTTCTCCCCCTCCCCAATCTTGATTCTTCTCCACACCCTCCCATAGGTGTTGATTCTAAGGGTACTCCTTAGTAAACATCCTGCACCTTAAATTCTGTCTCAAGGTCTGCTTCCCAGAAAGTCCAACCAGATTGAAAGTAAGTAAAGGCATAGAGCAGAAAAAATAGTCACCAGTATGACGTAAGCAGATGAAATGCATGCTGTGAGGTTCTACCCACCGCAAAAGGCAGGTAGGGTTCAGAGCTGACTCCACGCTTCCATGCAGCCAAAATTAGGAGAGACATTCAATCAGATCCATGAGTCACAATTTCCCAGACTAAAAATAAAGCATTTGCCCAGAGGAAGAAAATATTCCTGATACTGAGACCCAAGAATTTTTTCCTGTGGGGCCTCCCCATGAGAACCCTATAGCAACAATAGCCTCTATATCTCCCTGCTCAGGGCAGGAGCGTGTTTCACGAGATGTGTAAAGTTACACGAGATGTGTAATTTTCTTTATTACTTTATATTAGACTTAATTTATATCTTGAGCCCTGGATCCCATTTCACCTGGTGAAAAAAATGTCATCTTAGTCAGTTCAGGGGAAACTCAGCCAATTAGGAATAGTCGCCATTTATTCAGGCTTTTCCTAGTCCCCCTTCCCCACAGTATTCTCAAATGTATTATTTATGCAACAAGGTTCATATCCAAGGTTCTTCATGGTCATGAAATTTTTAACCTCAAAATCCTGACTTGAGAGACTTAAAACCCTGTTTTCTCAAAGTATTATCTCTGCTCTGAGTCTCAGAAGTTTATTCTGAAATTCAAAGGCTGACAATTCACTGTTACTTCTAACTTCTTTTCACATCCCTTTTCTGAGGCAATGGATACCTCCTAAAGTCTGAATGAGAAGGTAGAGGTGGGAGGGGAGGGCAAAAATGGGTCTACAGGAGATCAAATTAATAACAAGAGATTTTTTTAAGCTTATTGGTTAATAGACTGTTATCATTTTTTCAAAATAATATTCTGCAGTGAAAACCAGTAGCACAACACTAGTATATAGAACAAATAAAAGTAATTTGGGGGCTTCCCTAGTGGCGCAGTGGTTGAGAGTCCGCCTGCCGATGCAGGGGACACGGGTTGGTGCCCCGGTCCCGGAAGATCCCACATGCCGCAGAGCGGCTGGGCCCGTGAGCCATGGCCGCTGAGCCTGCGCGTCCGGAGCCTGTGCTCTGCAACGGGAGAGGCCACAACAGTGAGAGGCTCGCGTACCGCAAAAAAAAAAAGTAATTTGGGTGAGGGGCTCAAACTATGTGCTCCAGACAGACAGCATGTGGTAAGGTGTAATTAAGTCAGGGATGTATTTTTTTATTGAAGTATGGTTGATTTACAATGTTGTGTTAATTTCTGCTGAACAGCAAAGTGGTTCAGTTGTACATACATACACCTTCTTTTTTATATTCTTTTCCGTTATGTTTTATCACAGAATATTGAATTTAGTTCCCTGTGCTATAAAGTAGGACCTTTTTGCCTATCCATTCTATATATAATAGTTTGCATCTGCCACCTCAAACGCCCAATCCATCCCTCCCCCATCCCCCTCCCCCCTTGGCAACCAGAAGTCTGTTCTCTGGGTCTGTGAGTCTGTTTCTGTTTCATAGATAGGTTCATTTGCGTCATATTTTAGATTCCACATAAAAGTGATATCGTACAGTATTTGTCGTTCTCTGTCTGACTTATTTCACTTAGCATAATACCCTCCAATCCATCCATGTTTATGCAAGTGGCATTATTTTGTTCTTTTTTTGTGGCTGAGCATTCCATTGTATATATGTACCACACCTTCTTTAAGGGATACATTTTAGAGTGGAGGAATGGATTGACTGCACAACTTTCAAGCATCCTTTCACAATGATCCTCCAAGTGGAATCAGGATTCTCTATTATTTATTTATGTAATATTGTAATAGGGAAGAACCTTTTGTATTCTATTACAAGTTAATCACTAAAGGGATGTTGCCTATAAGCTTAAGTTATACATAATGGCCCATCTCTGGGAACCCGGCCTCCCAGGTAATGAGCATTAAGCTAAAATACCTTTGTTTAGCTCACAGGAAACATCCTAACCAGGCCCACCTGTGAATGACTGCAGGGAGGAAGAATTAACACACCCTCCGGAAGCTGACTGGAACCAGGAAATGTATGACTTTACTCCCTCCCCTTTTAGTATAAAGAAGCCCAAATTCTTTTTATTTTGAGGGAGGGGGAGGGGTATAGTTAAGGATGAGAGATGCATCTTATATTTATTTTATTCTGTCTTGGTGTTATAGAAATGTATGATCACTGTGTATTATCAATGAATGAAAATGATAAATGAAACAATACCAAACATGAATTTAGATTTAACAGTCCCCAGTTTTGACAAAGATCCAACATCTAATCTTTGAAATAAAAACAGAGTAATGGAGCATGGTCAGATGCAACAGGATAAAACAGTTTATAGAAAGGCATATTTAAGAGTTAAATTTCATGAAGAAGCCTGAATTCTAACACAGGCAAAATGGCTCTTTGGGGACACGAGTCCACCATCTTCTCACTTTCCTGGGTTTCTGAATAGAGTCGCTGTTCCTTGCCCCAGGAACTCATCTCTCAGTTTATTGGCCTGTTGTGTGGCAAGCAGTACAAGCTAGGGCTCAGTAACAAATTTTGATGAGCCATCCAGGAGCCTTGCTGCTCGTGGCTAGCCGGTCCCAGTTGGGGAATTTTGGAGGTAGACCTAGCACCTGCCAGGACCACTTGTCCTGAGAGTCTTCTTTTCAAAGTTCCCCCAAGCAGCACCGGCTGCCCCAGCACTTGGCAGTTAGAGCAAGGAATCGACATTTGGGAGCCAACAGGCTCCATCCAGTAGGGTGAGTTGCTACAGTGTATACAGCCGGAAACTTTATTTCCTCTCTGTTTGGGGCTTTTTCTCCAGAATAAGCCAATTTGTTTTGTTTTTGAGTGGGGTACCTTGTGGGAGAGAGGAAAGAGTTGTTGGTCTTTTACCCGATTTGTGAACCAGTTCGTTTGTTTCTTTGGATGCTAGCATTGTGTGTGCCGTTTGTGTTTTGTTTGTCTTGAATTTCTATCTTTAAAAATGGGGAATGTTTCAACTATCCCTAAAGAAAGTCCTCTAAGGTGCATTTTGGATAAGGGATCTGATTACAGCTATGACCCCATGGGTGAGAGGAAGATGATATTTTATTGTAACAATGTATGGCTGCAATACCTGTTAGGATCTCCACAGGAGGGTTAGGCAGGGTTATCTCGGCACCCTGTGCACCATGTACTGCTTACCCTTGCTGTGTTAATTACGTCGTTTATGGTCTCCTGTGTCATTGGCATATGTAAAAGGCCAAGACCAAACCTGAGGGTTTATTTAGGATTTTCTGTTTGTTCTTTGGGTTTTTCATTTTGTTTGGTACTGTTTCTCCATTTATAGCCAAATCAGTTTTGTGATACTTAAAACTTTTACTGATGTCAAATGGAGGAAAGGAACAGGAAAAAAAAACTGTCTGTTCTTGTCCAAGAGTGGGGCATTCCGAGGAAGAAGAGAAAGGTTCCACTTGAAAATCACCAAAACTATAAATAGAAACAGAAGTGTCTTTTCCATAAATATTAGTTTAAAAGGCTTTAGCTATCTAGATGGGTGACCCTGATTTATCCCATCTGCCAGAAATCCAATTTGAATCCAGCCTCTTTTGCAACTGATGGGTTTTACATTGTTGTACCCAATTCATGGTTAAAATTTTGGAATGGGAACTATGAGGTCCCTGTGTTTGTGTGTTTGTACATGTGTTTATAGATGTGTGGCATTGTCAAAATTAATTTGTAAAAGAACTCTATTTAATTTGGTTAAAGGAAATTAAGTTCTTATATAAATACTCAAATATAAAAGAAACTGGCCAGAATGAGTTTCAGGTTCACGTGATCTAGGAACTATTCACTATTGAATTAATATCTGGTGTTACAGTTAGCGTAAGGTTGTTGGTTTGATACAGATATATCTTTAGAGTCATCAACTTTAAGTATAATACTTTTATTATGCCTAGGTTTACTAGAAATCAAATAAGACCTTATTATTCCTGTTACAAAAGCTTTTAACTAAATAAAATAGAGGTAAATGAAGTAAAGAGTTTTGGGTAAACTATGGGAATAATGTTTTAGGAATATCTATCTAGAATAGTGTTTCTAGATTTTCATAACTTGAAACTAAACTAAAATCTAAAATAAGACTGAACTTAATTAAGAAAATAAATCTTAAAGGTAAAGTGGTTAAAAAACATGAATTTGGTTCTCTAAGAGGTCAAAGTTTTCGTAAAATATTGAACTGCTTTTGGTAATTGTGAGTTTTTTTAAGTGACCTGTATTTGCCATTGAGATCTTTTATCACTGGTTAAAACTTTCTGATATTTTTGACAAACTTCCCAAAGATCAAGTTCTAAGTGAGGTTCATTTGGTCTCTGGCTAACTCTGGGGCTTTCTGGAGGGTTCCTGGAACACCTCACATTACTTGTTTTCTCTCCATCTGAGAGAGAGGAATATTAAACTAATTGGGCTTATTTGGTGTGTTGAACTGCATGGGAGGCATTATCAAATGAGTGGTGATAAAACTTCTTAGATTGTATCATATGAGTAAATGTTATTAATATACACATTCTAGAAATTGTATGGGACTTCTGAAATTCTGGTATATGCTGGTAAGTGAAGCCAGTCATAATTTTACTAATTATCTTACATTGTTTGTCGCGGCGGTAATCAAGATTCTGTTCAATTGCATTGTAATCCCAGTTGGTTGATGCCAAAGCAAAAAGCCATCCTTTTAATGGTTAGATGATCAATTGCTAGCTATGGTTTTACAGTGGCTTTTGAATAACTCTATAGCTATTCTGTGAAGAAACAGGGAAGAATGGTGAAATCCTTCATGTGCAAGCATTTGTACTATTATCAGGAAACATAAGAAAAAGAAGGGAGTGAGAGTGAGGATATGTTGCTTCAAACCTTAACTCCTCTGGCTGAGCTAGCTGTTCCAGAGGCTCTGGACATTATGCCAATATATCCACCCTTTCCACCACCTTCCATCCTTATGCAGCCCCAATTCCTGACACTGAGGCTCAGGGCTTCCCCTCCTTATAGGGATCGATTAGAAAATCCTGTGTTAGTTTCTGGCACAGGGACTTGGTCTGGTATCGCGATCTAAGACTCGACAGGGCACCCAATTTGGTTTCAGGACAGGGGATTTCTCTCGTGCAATTTCTCTCGTGCCATTATCTCGTAGGGGGCCTAAATGCAAACGACCAGCCGGCTAGGTTTCTCAGACTTCTTTAGTTGGAAAGATCGCAACCCTCCTTATAGGGAGGATCCTCTACACCTGAAGCCCACTTGGTAGCACTCACAGCTGAACCAAACTGGGACCCCCCGTAAGGGAAGAAGGCCCTTATTAGAGCACTACTTATTAGTGCATCTTGGCAGAGCTTTGGAAAGGAAAACCAAAGCAAAAGATTTTGAACAAAATTCAAGAAATTCAGCAAAACAAAAACCTCTCTGAATTTTGGAAAGGATTTATCAGGCCTACAGACATCATACTAATGCAGATCCCGAGGCCCCTGAAAATATTAAAGTGGTCAATTTGACCTTTTGGGGCAAAGTGCCTCAGGTATCAAGAGAAAGTTGCAAAAATTAGATAGGCCATTTGGAATGAACCCTTCTCAACTGGTAGATGTTGCTTTTGTTTTGGTTTGTTTTTGTGGTACGCGGGCCTCTCACTGTTGTGGCCTCTCCCATTGCGGAGCACAGGCTCCGGATGCGCAGGCCCAGCGGCCATGGCTCACGGGCCCAGTCGCTCCGCGGCACGTGGGATCCTCCCGGACCGGGGCACGAACCCGTGTCCCCTGCATTGGCAGGCGGACTCTCAACTGCTGCGCCACCAGGGAAGCCCTAGATGTTGCTTTTAAAGTGTTGAACAGGGAACAACAACAGAAGAAAGAAGATGCAAAAGGAAATGCCACTTTTTTGGCAGCAGCACTGGATTCCCAGAGGCGAGTAACTGGAAGAGAGGTAAGCCCCCATTGGGGAAGGAACAATGTGCTTACTGTAAGGAGGAGGAACAGTGGAAAACAGGTTGCCTAGGCTAAAACAGAAGAGCAATAAAAGACGAGAGCCTCTCATGGTAGAAAGAGAGGAACCTCTGAAGAGGCCCAGGGCCTCCCTTGGACTTGAGTGCCTAATTCTCCACAAAAGGATCTCCCTGGGTAAAACTGACAGTGGGGAATGAGCTGATTAACTTCCTGATGACCTCACCCTGAAGTTTTTCACCAGAATAGCTTGACATCAGAGTCTCACCAGAACATGCTTTAAGCCTACAGATGGCACTCATGAAAACCCCAGAAAAGGAGACAGAGCTCTTTCCCCCAAGGTCTTGAAAAATAACCCAAAGACTGCTGTCAGACCTCCCCAGATGGGAACTCTACACAGAGGAACCTGTCCCACCAAGGACTGAAAAATAGACTTTACTCACATGCCTTAGACTGCAAGAAGTTTCAGATAACCTGCTAGTGTTTGTGTGGACACTTTTTTAGGACGAGTGGAAGCATATCCCACCTGGACAGAAAATCTCTGAAGTGGTTAAAGCCCTCCTAGGGAAATTATCCCCTGATTTGGATGAAGGCATTAAAACTGCATTCATCTTGGAGACCACAATCAACAGGAAAAAAACAAGAAAATGAATTATACATTAAAAAGGAATGTCACGGGCTTCCCTGGTGGCACAGTGGTTGAGAGTCCACCTGCCGATGCAGGGGACACGGGTTCGTGCCCCGGTCCGGGAAGATCCCACATGGCGTGGAGCGGCTGGGCCCGTGAGCCATGGCCACTGAGCCTGTGCGTCCGGAGCCTGTGCTCCACAACGGGAGAGGCCACAACAGTGAGAGGTCCGCGTACCGCAAAAAAAAAAAAAAAAAAAAGGAATGTCGCTAAATACATCAAGAGACTAATTTAACTTGGGTTAAGGCCTCACCAGTTGCCCTGCTCTTGAGGTTGTCTCGCAAAATGAAAAGGCCATTATGCAAATTACGATTATTTTGGTGTCTGTTACCACTAACTAAGCCCAGGCAGTTTGCTCTACCTTTCAAATCCCTGGAAAGGACAGGCTTGGGGTGGCAGTGTTGAGTAAGGTGAAAGTTCAAAGGCTGCTGAGGTTACAGTGACGGTAGCAGAGCAAAGTACTTCCACTTCAATTACAAAGTTCAAGAGGGCAAGGAGCCCCCTGAAGATGGAATTAAAACAGCAGATGCCACAGAGCTGTGGCTGCTGAGAATGCTGAAAACTGAAGCCTCTAAACTGTCTGGATTGCTGTGGGAGCAGACACTTTTGGTTTATACCTGCAAGGAGAGATGGAGAGATGCTTTCTGTAAATGAGAAGGAATGACTTGAAGGTAATCTATTTAAATAGTGAGCTTGAGTGGTCCTTACCGCTAAGGAAAACAGGCAGCCCCATATAGCTGAATATCTTTTTGGCGTTATTAGGGAGAAGGACACCATTACTGTGAAGTTTGTACACTTTACAGGTGTACCCGTTTTATTGCACTTCACCTTATTGTGCTTCGCAAATACTGCATTTCTTTATAAATTGAAGGTCTGTGGCAACCCTGCATCAAGCAAGTCATTTTTTCAACAGCATTTGCTCGCTTCCTGACTTTGTCCCATTTTGGTAATGCTTGCAGTATTTCAAACTTTTTCATTATTATATTTGTCATGGTCATCTGTGATCAGTGATCTTTGTTACTATTGTAATTGTTTGGGGGCACCACAGACTATGCCTGTATCAGACGCAAACTTAATTGATAAATGTTGCTTGTGTTCTGACTGCTCTGCCGAGCAGCCTTTCCCCATCTCTCTCCCTCTCCTTGGGCCTCCCTATTCCCTGAGGCACAATAATATTGAAATTCAGCCAACTGTAACCCTACAATGACCTCTAAGTGTTCAAGTGAAAGAGTCACACATCTCTCACTGTAAATCAAACACTAAAAATGACTAAGCTTAGTGAGGAAGGCATGTCAACAGCTGAGGCAGGCCAAAAGCTAGGCCTCTTGCACCAAACAGCCAAATTGTAAATGCAAAGGAAAAGTTCTTGAAGGAAATTAAAAGTGCTACTCCAGTGAATACATGAATGATAAGAAAGAAAAACAGCCTCATTGCTGATATGAAGAAAGTAGTAATGGTCTGGACAGAAGATCACACCAACCACAACATTCCCTTAAGCCATACCTAACCCTGAGCAAGGCCCTAATTCTCCTCAATTCTGTGAAGGCTGAGAGAGACCAAGAAGCTGCAGAAGAAATCTAACAGAGGTTGGTTAATGAGGTTTAAGGAAAGAAGCCATCTCCACGACATAAAAGTGCAGGGTGAAGCAGTAAGTGCTGAATGGAGGTGGCTACACTAAACAACAGATCTTCAGTGTAAACAAAACAGCCTTATATAGGAAAGAGATGCCATCTAGGACTTTCATAGCTTGAGAGGAGAAATCAATGCCTGGCTTCAAAGCTTCAAAGGACAGGCTGACTCTCTTGTTAGGGGCTAACGCAGCTGGTGATTTTAAATTGAAGCCAGTGCTCATTTACCATTCTGAAAATCCTAGGGCCCTTAAGAATTATGCTAAATCTACTCTGCCTCTGCTCTATAAATGGAAAAATAAAACCTAGATGACAGCACATCTGTTAACAACATGATTTACTGAATATTTTAAGCCCACTGTTGAGACTTACGGCTCAGGAAAAAAAAACCCTTTCAAAATATTACTGCTCACTGATAACGCACCTGGTCACCCATGAGCGCTGATGGAGATGTACAATGAGATTTATTCATGCTTGCAAACACAACATCCATTCTGCAGCCCATGAATCAAGGAATAATTTTGGCTTTCAAGACTTAACAGTTAAAAAATACATTTTATAGTGCTCTAGCTGCCATAGATAGTGATTCCTCTGAAGGATCTGAGCAAAGCTAATTGAAAACCTTCTGGAAAAGATTAATCATTCTACATGCCATTAAGAACATTCATGATTCATGGGAAGATGTCAAAATAACAATATTAACAGGAGTTTGGAAGAAGTTGATTCCAACCCTCATGGATGACTTTGAGGGGTTCAAGACTTCAGGGGATGAAGTAACTGCAGATGTGGTGGAAATAGCAAGAGAACTAAAATTGGAAGTGAGACCTGAAGTTGTGACTGAATTGCTGCAATCTCATGATAAAACTTTAATTGATGAGGAGTTTCTTATGGATGAGCAAAAAAAGTGGTTTCTTGAGATGGAATCTACTCCTGGTAAAGATGTTATGAAGATTGTTGAGATAACAACAAAAGTTTTAAAACATTACATAAACTTACTGTCTTCTATTAAGCTAGACCTAAAGGTATTTGCAGAAATGTAAAATAATGCCACTCTTATCACTAAAATTTTTGTTTTGGAAAATATAATTATTTTGTAAAAATGTTATTCATATTAACATGTAATGGGCTTGTTACTTTTTAAATGACTTAATAAATGTATTTTTAAATTTCTCAACGTTATTTTCTAATACAGTAAATACTGATAGACATCACTCACATAAACAAAAGGTCTTTGGTATCCTCAATGATTTTTCAAGGTTTAAAAAGTTCCTGGGGGGACTTCCCTGGTGGTCCAGTGATTAAGAATCCATCTTGCAGTGCAGGGGACGTCAGTTAGATCCCTGGTCAGGGAACTAAGATCCCACATGCCATGGGGCAACTAAGCCCGCACACCACAACTAGAGAGCCTGAGTGGTGCAACTATGGAGCCCACGCACTCTAGAGCCCGTGCCACAGCAAGAGAGAAGCCCACACACCACAACGAAGGGCCACTAAGACCCGACACCCAACACAGCCAGTAAATAAATAAATAAATTTTTTAAAAATAAATAAATAAATATTTTTTTAAAGAAGAAAGGTCCTGGGGCCAGAAATTTTAAGGACTGCTGCTAGAGGATATATCCAAGAGAAGAATTGCTAGATTGGATTTTATCTTTGCTAAATATTTCCAAATTATTCTCCAAAATCATTATCAATTTAAACTCTCACTTGCAGTATATGAGGGTGTCCATTGCTCACATCCTTCTCAGCATTCTGGAATTGTTTCTTAAAGTTTTGCTATATCTCATAGGTGCCAAAGTGGTGATTGGGGAGATTATACACTTTCCATGTATTTATTGGCTCTACAGATTTTCTCTTCTTTGAAATTTCTGTTTACACTTTTTGCACATTCCTCTATTAAGTTGTCTTTTCACATGAACTTTTAGGGACTCTTTACATTTTCCAGGGATGTATCCTAGCTGGTTTCTCTTTTTACACTTTTTAATTTTTAATATTTTTCTTTTATATAATGGATTTTATTAGAGATTACATAAAATGCATAATAGTTATGGGTAACATTGATGCAAAACGCCTTCTATAATTAATTTCCCATAGTACCAGTTGACTTATCATTACAAAAAAATCTATTCATGAACTTCCCTTGTTAAAATCTTTTACTGATTTTCATTGTATGACATCCAGGCCACCTGTTGTTGGATACCACTTATCTTTTCAGAATTCATTTCCCAGAATACTCTCCCAAGAAGCACATGGTTTAGTGCAGAATTTCCCGAACATTTTTGGTCACATAACACTCTTTATTTTTAAGTATTATAATGACAAAACACTAGCAGGGGCACAAAATAAAAGGCTCTCGAATTCAGGAGAGAAGTATAACTGATTTAATTATAGTAAAATATTATTGAAATTTGATGTATGATTTTATTTTTTAATTTTTATTTTATATTGGAGTATAGTTGATTTACAATGTTGTGTTAGTTTGAGGCGTACAGCTAAGTGATTCAGTTACTCATTACATATATCCATTCTTTTTCAGATTCTTTTCCCATATAGGTTATTACAGAATACTGAGTAGGGTTCCCTGTGCCATATAGTGGGTCCTTTTTGATTATCTGTTTTATATATAGTAGTGTGTATATGTTAATCCCAAACTCCTAATTTATTCTTCCCCCCCCCCCCACGTTTCACCTTTGGTAATCAAAAATTTGATTTTGAAGTCTGTGAGTCTGTTTCTGTTTTGTAAATAGGTTCATTTGTATCAATTTTTTTAGATTCCACATACAAGTGATATATGATATTTGTCTTTCTCCTTCTGACTTATTTCACTTAGTACGGTAATCTCTAGGTCCATCCACATTGCTGCAAATGGCATTATTTCATTCTTTTTTATGACTGACTAATATTCCATTGTATATATGTGCCACATCTTCTTTATCCATTCCTCTGTCAATGGACATCTAGGTTGCTTCCATGTCTTGGCTATTGTAAATAGTGCTGCAGTGAACATTGGGGTGCTTATGTCTTTTCAAATTATGGTTTTCTCTGGATATATGCCCAGGAATGGGATTGCTGGATCATATGGTAGCTGTGTTTTTAGTTTTTTAAGGAACCTTCATACTGTTCTCCATAGTGGTTGTGCAAATTTACATTCCCACTAACAGTGTAGGAGGGTTCCCTTTTCTCCACACCTTCTCCAGCATATATTATTTGTAGACTTTTTGATGATGGCCATTCTGACCGGTATGAGGTGATACCTCATTGTATTGATAGTTTGTTTGTTTTCCACCATGCAGCTTGCATCTTAGCTCCCCGACCAGGGATTCAACCCGGGCAGCGGCAGTGAAATTGTTGAGTCCTAACCACTGGACCGCAAGGGAATCCCCAACCTCAGTGTAGTTTTGACTTGCATTTCTCTAATAATTAGTGATGTTGAGCATCTGTTCATGTGCTTTTTGGCCATCTGTATGTCTTCTTTGGTGAAATGTCTATTTAGATCTTCTGCACATTTTTGATTGGATTATTTGTTTTTTCTGATACAGAGCTGCTTGAGCTATTTATATATTTTGGAGATTAATCCCTTGTCAGTTGCTTCACTTGCAAATATTTTCTCCTATTCTGTGGCTTCTCTTTTCGTTCTGTTTATGGCTTCCTTTGCTGTGCGAAAGCTTTTAAGTTTCATTAGCTCCCATTTGTTCATTTTGTTTTTATTTTCATTACTCTAGGTTGTGGATGCAAAAAGATACTGCTGAGATTTGTGTCAAAGAGTGTTCTGCCTATGTTTTCCTCTAAAAGTTTTATAGTATCTGGCCTTACATTTAGGTCTTTAATCCATTTTGAGTTTATTTTTCTGTATGGTGTTAGAGTATGTTCTAATTTCATTCTTTTATATGTAGCTGTCCAATTTTCCCAGTACCACTTATTGAAGAGGCTGTCTTTTCTCCATGGTATATACTTGCTTCCTTTGTTGTAGATTAATTGACCAAAGGTGCATGGGTTTATTTCTGGGCTTTCTATCCTGTTCCATTGATCTATATTTCTGTTTTTGTGCCCATAGCATACTGTCTTGATTACTGTAGCTTTGTAGTATAGTCTGAAGCCAGGGAGCCTGATTCCTCCAGCTCCATTTTTCTTTCTCGGGATTGCTTTGGCTGTCAGGGACTTTTGTGTTTCCATACATATTTTAAAATTTTTGTTCTAATTCTGTGAAAAATGCCATTGATAATTTGATACGTATTGCATTGAATCTTTAGGTTGCCTTGGGTAGTAATAGTCATTTTGACGATATTGATTCTTCCAATCCAAGTACATGGTATATCTTTCCATGTGTTTGGGTCATCTTCAGTTTCTTTCATCAGCGTCTTAGTTTTCAGAGTACAGGTCTTTTGCCTCCTTAGGTGGGTTTATTCCTAGGTATTTTATTCTTCTTGATGCGATGGTAACTGGGATTGTTTCCTTAATTTCTCTTTCTGATCTTTCATTGTTAGTGTAAAGGAATGAAAGAGATTTCTGTCTTAATTTTGTATCCTGCAACTTTACCAAATTCATTGATGAGCTCTAGTTTCCTGGTAGTATTCTATGTATGATATCATATTATCTGCAGACAGTGACAGTTTTACCTCTTCTTTTCCTACTTGGATTCCTTTTGTTTCTTTTTCTTCTCTGATTGCCATGGCTAGGACTTCCAAAACTATGCTGAATAAAAGTGGTGAGAGTGGACATCCTTGTCTTGCTCCTGATCTTAGAGGAAATGCTTTCAGCTTTGCACCATTGAGAATGATGTTAGCTGTGGGTTTTTTGCATATGGCCTTTATTATGTTGAGGTAAGGTCCCTCTCTTCCCACTTTCTGGAGGGTTTTTATCATAAATGGGTGTTGAATTTTGTCAAAAGCTTTTTCTGCATCTATTGAGATGATCATATTGTTTTTATTCTTCAATTTGTTAATCTGGTGTATCACACTGATTGATTCACGGGTACTGAAGAATCCTTGCATCACTGGGATAAATCCCACTTGATCATGGTGTATGATCTTATTAATGTGGTGTTGGATTTTGTTTATTAGTATTTTGTTGAGTATTTTGCATCTATGTTCGTCAGTGATATTGGCCTGTAATTTTCTTTTTTTGTGGTATCTTTGTCTGGTTTTGGTATCAGGGTGATGGTGGCCTCATAGAATGAGGTTAAGAGTGTTCCTTCCTCTGCAGTTTTTTTGAACAGTTTCAGGATAGGTGATAGCTCTTCTCTAAATGTTTTATAGAATTCGCCTCTGGAGCCATCTGGCCCTGAACTATTGTTTGTTGGGATTTTTTTAAATCACTGTTTCAATTTCATTACTTGTGAATGGTCTGTTAATATTTTCTATTTCTTCCTGGTTCAGTCATGGAAGGTTGTACCTTTCTAAGAATTTGTCCATTTCTTCTACGTTATCCATTTTATTGGAATATAGTTGCTTGTATTATGATCCTTTGTATTTCTGTGGTGTCAGTTGTAACTTTTTCATTTCTAATTTTATTGATTTGAACCCTCTCCCTTTTTCTCATTTTTCTTTTAACATCTTTATTGGAGTATAATTGCTTTACAATGGTGGGTTAGTTTCTGCTTTATAACAAAGTGAATCAGCTATACATATACATATACCCCCATATCTCCTCCTTCTTTCTTCTCCCTCCTACCCTCCTTATCCCAACCCTCTAGGTGGTCACAAAGTACTGAGCTGATCTCCCTGTGCTATGCGGCTGCTTCCCACTAGCTATCTATTTTACATTTGGTAGTATATATAAGTCCTTGCCACTCTCTCACTTCGTCCCATTTTACCCTTATGCATCCCCATGTCCTGAAGTCCATTCTCTACATCTGCATCTTTATTCCTGTGCTGCCCCTAGGTTCTACAGAACTTTTTTTTTTTTTAGATTCTATATATATATATGTGTCTTAGCATACAGTATTTGTTTTTCTCTTTCTGACTTACTTCACTCTGTATCACAGACTCTAGGTCCACCCACCTCACTACAAAAACTCAACTTCATTTCGTTTTATGGCTGAGTAATATTCCATTGTATATATGTGCCACATCTTTATCCATTCATCTGTCAATGGACACTTAGGTTGCTTCCATGTCCTGGCTATTGTAAATAGAGCTGCAATGAACATTGTGGTATATGACTCTTTTTCAATTATGGTTTTCTCAGGGTAGGTGCCCAGTAGTGGGATTGCTGGGTCGTATGGTAGTTCTATTTTTAATTTTTTAAGGAACCTCCATACTGTTCTCCATAGTGGCTATATCAATTTACATTCACACCAACAGTGCAAGAGGGTTCCCTTTTCTCCACACCCTCTCCAGCATTTATTGTTTCTAGATTTTTTGATAATGGCCATTCTAACTGGTGTGAGGTGATATCCCACTGTAGTTTTGATTTGCATTTCTCTAATGATTAGGGATGTTGAGCATTCTTTCATGTGTTTGTTGGCAATCTGTGTATCTTCTTTGGAGAACTGTCTATTTAGGTCTTCTGCCCATTTTCGGATTGGGTTGTTTTCTTTTTGATATTGAGCTGCATGAGCTGCTTTTATATTTTGGAGATTAATCCTTTGTCAGTTGCTTCCTTTGCAAATATTTTCTCCCATTCTGAGGGCTGTCTTTTCATCTTGTTTATGGTTTCTTTTGCTGTGCAAAAGCTTTTAGGTTTCATTAGGTCCCCTTTGTTTATTTTTGTTTTTATTTCCATTTCTCTAGGAGGTGGGTCAAAAAGGATCTTGCTGTGATTTATGTCATAGAGTGTTCTGCCTATGTTTTCCTCTAAGAATTTTATAGTGTCTAGTCTTACATTTAGGTCTTTAATTCATTTTGAGTTCATTTTAGTGTATGGTGTTAGGGAGGGTTCTAATTTCATTCTTTTACATGTAGCTGTCCAGTTTTCCTGGCACCACTTATTGAAGAGGCTGTCTATTCTCCATTGTATATTCTTTCCTCCTTTATCAAAAATGAGATGACCATATGTGCGTGGGTTTATCTCTGGGCTTTCTATCCTGTTCCTTTGATCTATATTTCTGTTTTTGTGCCTGTGCCATACTGTCTTGATTACTGTAGCTTTGTAGTATAGTCTGATGTCAGGGAGCCTGATTCCTCCAGCTCTGTTTTTCTTTCTCAAGATTGCTTTGGCTATTCGGGGTCTTTTATGTTTCCATACATATTGTGAAATTTTTTGTTCTAGTTCTGTGAAAAATGCCAGTGGTAGTTTGATAGGGATTGCATTGAATCTGTAGATTGCTTTGGGTAGTAGAGTCATTTTCACAATGTTGATTCTTCCAATCTAAGAACATGGTAAATCTCTCCATTTGTTTGTATCATCTTTGATTTCTTTCATCAGTATCTTATAGTTTTCTGCATACAGGTCTTTTGTCCCCTTAGGTAGGTTAATTCCTACATATTTTATTCTTTTTGTTGCAGTGGTAAATGGGAGTGTTTCCTTAATTTCTCTTTCATATTTTTCATCATTAGTGTATAGGAATGCAAGAGATTTCTGTGCATTAATTTTGTATCCTGCTACTTTAGCAAATTCATTGATTAGCTCCAGTAGTTTTCTGATAGAATCTATAGGATTCTCTATGTATAGTATCATGTCATCTGCAAAAAGTGACAGCTTTACTTCTTCTTTTCCAATTTGTATTCCTTTTATTTCTTTTTCTTCTCTGATTACTGTGGCTAAAACTTCCAAAACTATGTTGAATAATAATGATGAGAGTGGACAATTTGTCTTGTTCCTGATCTTAGTGGAAATGGTTTCAGTTTTTCACCATTGAGAACGGTGTTGGCTGTGGGTTTGTCATATATGGCCTTTATTATGTTGAGGTAAGTTCCTTCTATGCCTACTTTCTAGAGAGTTTTTATCATAAATGGGTGTTGAATTTTGTCGAAAGCTTTCTCTGCATCTGTTGAGATGATCATATGCTTTTTCTCCTTCAATTTGTTAATATGGTGCATCACATTGTTTGATTTGTGTATATTGAAGAAGGCTTGCATTCCTGGGATAAACCTCACTTTATCATGGTGTTTGATCCTTTTAATGTGCTGTTGGATTCTGTTTGCTAGTATTTTGTTGAGGATTTTTGCATCTATGTTCATCAGTGATATTGGCCTGTAGTTTTCTTTCTTTGTGACATTTTTGTCTGGCTTTGGTATCACAGTGATGGTGGCCTCATAGAATGAGTTTGGGAGTGTTCCTCCCTCTGCTGTATTTTGGAAGAGTTTGAGAAGGATAGGTGTTAGCTCTTCTCTAAATGTTTGATAGAATTTGCCTGTGAAGCCATCTGGTCCTGGGCTTTTGTTTGTTGGAAGATTTTTAATCACAGTCTCAATTTCTGTGCTTGTGATTGGTCTATTTATATTTTCTGTTTCTTCCTGGTTCAGTCTTGAAGGTTGTGCTTTTCTAAGAATTTGTCCATTTCTTCCAGGTTTTCCATTTTATTGACATAGAGTTTCTTTTAGTAATCTCTCATGATCCTTTGTATTTCTGCAGTGTTAGTTACTTCTACTTTTTCATTTCTAATCCTATTGATTTGAGTCTTCTCCCTTTTTTTCTTGATGAATCTGGCTAATGGTTTGTCAATTTTGTTTATCTTCTCAAAGAACCAGATTTTAGTTTTATTGATCTTTGCTGTTGTTTCCTTCATTTCTTTTTCATTTATTTCTGATCTGATCTTTACGATTTCTTTCCTTCTGCTAACTTTGGGGATTTTTTTGTTCTTCTTTCTCTAATTGCTTTAGGTGTAAGGTTAGGTTGTTTATTTGAGATGTTTCTTGTTTCTTGAGTTAGGATTGTATTGCTATGAACTTCCCTCTTAGAACTGCTTTTGCTGCATCCCATAGGTTTTGGGTCTTCATGTTTTCATTGTCATTTATTTCTAGGTATTTTTTTATTTCCTCTTTGATTTCTTCAGTGATTCCTTGGTTATGAAGTAGTATATTGTTTACCCTCCATGTGTTTGTATTTTTTACAGTTTTTTTTTTCTGTAATTGATATCTAGTCTCATAGTGTTGTGGTCAGAAATGATACTTGATACGATTTCAATTTTCTTAAATTTACCAACGCTTGATTTGTGACCCAAGACATGATCTATCCTGGAGAATGTTCCGTGCGCACTTGAGAAGGAAGTGTATTCTGTTGTTTTTGGATGGAATGTCCTATAACTATCAGTTAAGTCCATCTTGTTTAATGTATCATTTAAAGCTTGTGTTTCCTTATTTATTTTCATTTTGGATGATCTGTCCATTGGTAAAAGTGGGGTGTTAAAGTCCCCTAATACGACTGTGTTACTGTTAATTTCCCCTTGCATAGCTGTTAGCATTTGCCTTATGTATTGATGTGCTCCTATGTTGGATGCATAAATATTTACAATTGTTGTATCTTCTTTTGAATTGATCCCTTGATCATTATGTAGTGTCCTTCTTTGTCTCTTGTAATAGTCTTTATTTTAAAGTCTATTTTGTCTGATGAGAATTGCTACTCCAGCTTTCTTTTGATTTCCACTTGCATGGAATATCTTTTTCTATACCCTTACTTTCAGTCTGTATGTGTCCCTAGGTCTGAAGTGAGTCTCTTGTAGACAGCATATGTATGGGTCTTGTTTTTGTATCCATTCAGCCAGTCTATGTCTTTTGGTTGGCGCATTTAATCCATTTACATTTAAGGTAATTATCGATATATATGTTCCTATTACCATTTTCATAATTTTTTGGGGTTTGTTATTGTAGGTCTTTTCCTTCTCATGTGTTTCCTGCCTAGAGAAGTTCCTTTAGCATCTGTTGTAAAACTGGCTTGGTGGTACTGAATTCTCTTAGCTTTTGCTTGTCTGTAATGTTTTTAATTTCTCCATAGAATCTGAATGAGATCCTTGCTGGCTAGAGTAATCTTTTAGGTTTTTCCCTTTCATTACTTTAAATATGTCCTGCCACTCCCTTCTGGCTTGCAGAGTTTCTGCTGAAAGATCAGCTGTTAACCTTATGGGGATTCCCTTGTATGTCATTTGTTATTTTTCCCTTGCTGTTTTTAATATTTTTTCTTAGTTTGATTAATATGTGTCTTGGCATGTTTCTCCTTGGATTTATCCTGTATGGTACTCTCTGTACTTCCTGGACTTGATTAACTATTTCCTTTCCCATATTAGGGAAGTTTTCAACTATAATCTCTTCAAATATTTTCTCAGTCCCTTTCTTTTTCTCTTCTTCTGGGACCCCTATAATTCGAATGTTGTTGTGTTTAATGTTGTCCCAGAGGTCTCTGAGACTGTCCTCAATTATTTTCATTCTTTTTCCTTTATTCTGCTCTGCAGTAGTTATTTCCACTATTTTATCTTCCAGGTCACTTATCCGTTCTTCTGCCTCAGTTATTCTGCTCTTGAGTCCTTCTAGAGAATTTTTAATTTCATTTATTGTGTTGTTCATCATTGTTCGTTTGCTTTTTAGTTCTTCTAGGTTCTTGTTAAAAGTTTCTTGTATTTTCTCCATTCTATTTCCAAAATTTTGGATCATCTTTACTATCATTACTCTGAATTCTTTTCCAGTTAGGCTGCCTATTTCCTCTTCATTTGTTTGTTCTGGTGGGTTTTTACCTTGCTCCTTCATCTGCTATGTATTTCTGTGTCTCCTCATTTTGCTTAACTTACTATGTTTGCGGTCTCCTTTTTGCAGGCTGCACGTTCGTAGTTCCCATTGTTTTTGGTGTCTGCCCCCAGTGGCTAACGTTGGTTCAGTGGGTTGTGTAGGTGGAGGGGACTAGTGCCTGTGTTCTGGTGGATGAGGCTGGATATTGTCTTTCTGGTGGGCAGGTCCGCATCGGGTGGTGTGTTTTGGGGTGTCTGTGCCCTTATTATGATTTTAGGCAGCCTCTCTGCTAATGGGTGAGGTTGCATTCCTGTCTTGCTAGTTGTTTGGCATAGGGTGTCCAGCACTGTAGCTTGCTGGTCATTGAGTGGAGCTGGGTCTTAGAGTTGCAGTGGAGCTCTGTGGGAGAGCTTTTGCTGTTTGATATTACATAGAGCTTGGAGGTCTCTGGTGGACCAATGTCCTGATCTCGGCTCTCCCACCTCAGAGGCACAGGTCTGACACCCAGTCGGAGCACCAAGACCCTGTCAGCCACACGGCTCAGAAGAAAAGGGAGAAAGAAGGAGGGAAGGAAGGAAGGAAGAAAGAAGGCAAGAAAGACAGAAGGCAAGAAGGAAGGAAGGAAGGAAAGAAAGGAAGAAAGGAAGAAAGGGAGAAAGGGGTAAGTTATTAAAATAAAAAATAATTATTAAAAATAAAAAAATTTAAAAGTATTAAAAAACAGCAAAAAAAGAAAATAAAAAGAAAGAAAGAAGAGAGCAACCAAACCAAAAAACAAATCCACCAATGATAACTAGCGCTAAAACTATACTACAAAAAATAAATGGACAGACAGAACCCTAGGACAAATGGTAAAAGCAAAGCTATACAGACAAAATCACACAAAGAAACATACACATACACACTCACAAAAAGAGAAAAAGGAAAAATATATATATATATTGTTGCTCCCAAAGTCCACCGCCTCAATTTTGGGATGATTCATTGTCTATTCAGGTATTCCACAGTTGCAGGGTACATCAAGTTGATTGTGGAGATTTAATCCGCTGCTCCTGAGGCTGCTGGGAGAGATTTCCCATTCTCTTTTTTGTTGGCACAGCTTCTGGGGTTCAGCTTTGGACTTGGCCCCGTCTCTGAATGTAGGTCCCCTGAGGGCATGTGTTCTTCACATGGGGTTAAAGCAGTGGCTGATATGGGGGCTCTGACTTACTCAGGCCTGGGGGAGGAAGGGGTATGGAATGCGGGGCGAGCTTACGGCGTCAGAGGCCAGCATGACGTCGCACCAGCCTGCGGCACGCTGTGTGTTCTCTCGGGGAAGTTGTCCCTGGATCACGGGACCCTGGCGGTGGCGGGCTGCACAGGCTCCCAGGAGGGGAGGTGTGGAGAGTGACCTGGGCTTGCACACAGGCGTCTTGGTGGCTGCAGCAGCAGAAGCCTTAGCGTTTCATGCCCGTCTCTGGTGTCCATGCTGATAGCCACGGCTCGCGCCCATCTCTGGAGCTTGTTTAGGCGGTGTTCTGAATCCCCTCTCCTTGTGCACCCCGAAACAATGGTCTCTTGCCTCTTCAGCAGCTCCAGACTTTTTCCCGGACTCCCTCCCGGCTAGCTGTGGTGCACTAGCCTCCTTCAGCCTCTGTTCATGCAGCCAACCCCAGTCCTCTCCCGGTGCTCCGACCGAAGCGCGAGCCTCAGCTCCCAGCCCCGCCTGCCCCGGCCGGTGAGCAGACAAGCCTCTCGGCCTGGTGAGTGCCGGCAGCACCAATCCTCTGTGCGGGAATCTCTCCGCTTTGCCCTCCGCACCCCTGTTGCTGTGCTCTCCTCCGCGGCTTCGAAGCTCCCCCCTCCGCCACCCGCAGTCTCCGCCCGCGAAGGGGCTTCCTAGTGTGTGGAAACCTTTCCTCCTTCACAGCTCCCTCCCACTGGTGCAGGTCCCATCCCTATTATTTTGTCTCTGTTTTTTCTTTTTTCTTTTGCCCTACCCAGGTACGTGGGGAGTTTCTTGCCTTTTGGGAGGTTTGAGGTCTTCTGCCAGCGTTCAGTAGGTGTTCTGTAGTTGTTCCATGTGTAGATGTATTTCTGATGTATTTGTGGGGAGGAAAGTGATCTCCGTGTCTTACTCTTCTGCCATCATGAAGGTCTCCTCTCACTTTTTTTCTTGATGAGTCTGACTAAAGGTTTATCAATTTCGTTTATCTTTTCAAAGAACCAGTGTTTAGTTTCATCGATCTTTTCTATTGTTTTCTTCCTCTCTAGATTTTAAATTTTTTACTGAGATATAATTTACATACAATAAAACTTACACATCATAACTGTTTCATTTATGAGTTTTGACAATTGTATGAGCCCACAATATCAACACCCAAAACAAGCTGTAACATATTACTGTCACCCCAGAAAGTTCTTCATGTTCCTCCGTAGCAGCAACCACCATAGATTAGTCTATTTCATAACTTCACATGAATGGGATCATACAGTCTGTATTCCTTTGTGTCTAGCTTCCTCTCTCATCATATTTTTAAGATTCATTCATGTGATTATGTGTGTCAGTAAATAGTTCATTCCTTTTTATTACTGAGTACAATTTCGTTATACAAATATACCAACATTTGTTTATCCACTCTCCAGCAGATGGACATTTGAGTTGCTTCCAGTTTTCAGCTATTGCAAGTAAAGCTGCTGTGAACATTCTTGTCACGTTTTTGTGTGTGTGACATATGTTTTCATGTCCTTTGGGTAAAACACCTAGGAATGGAATGAAACACCTTCTAAATGTATATTTGACCTACACATTTTATCTTCCATACGTTTTAATTCATCTCTCACATTTTTTGTCTCTTTGTACTACATTATATATAATCTCTTTAGATTTATCTCCAAGTGCACTCATTCTTCCTCCAGTGGTGTCTACCCAGCTGCTTATCCTATACACCAAGTTTTCATTTCAATACTTTTATTTTCATCTCTAGGATTTCTATTTCATTTATTTTTTAATCTTCTAAGTTTTTGTAAATAGTATCTTATTCCTTTATTGTTTAGTCCATGTTTTACTGCCTTAATTATTTTAAATATCTTGTATGTGATATTTTTATTATCTTTTGGGGGGTTCTAATCACATTGCTTCTTGTTTCTATTTGTTCTCACTCTTAGTAACTTATTTCTTTGTCATGTGTTTATAATTTTGGTTTGAGTTCATGTTAGTGAGGTTTATTTGTGGGGCTTATGCTGTGGGAGTGTGTGTGTGTGTGTGTATATATATATATATATATATATATATATATATATATACAGATCTGAATTCTTTTTTTCTACTCAGAGCCCAGAAGCAGACAATTTTTCCTGTCATTTCTCTTTGCCTGGACATCTTTTTTTTCTAGTGGCTAGCCTTTTGAGAGTCCTCCACTTATGCAGAGCCTCAGTTCTGCCTCCCAACCATTCACAGTTCAAGGCCTTGCCTCTGTCCCTACATGTCAGAAACCCAAACCTCTTGACTACCAAGCTCACCAAATGTTCCAAAGCAGGGTTGGGGCTGGTATCAGCACCACTTCACCACCGTTGGTGTCTGGAAGTTTCTCCTGTGTTCAAGAGCTCAATATCTTAAAGACTACTGGTTATATTCAATCCCTCAATTTCTAGGTGTTTTCTATTGAGACTTTCTCAGGGTATCTAGTCTGTTAAGATGACAGAATCAGAAGTCCACAAGCTGTTGTTTCCTCCCACCAAAGTCATCAATGAGTAACAGCCACTATTCTGTTTTTCTCCAAGTCAGAGGTCAACTGCTTAGTGCTTAGAAAAGGAATATTATCCAGTTAACAAACAGACATACAGAAACATCTTCCTATCTAAAAAGTTCTTACCTAATCCCTTTATCAGGCTGTAAGAGTTCCTGGATTACTCAAAAAGTTGGTGAATATGGAGAGCTTCCTGGGGGAACATTCCAGGAAGTTTAATTGGGTATAAGAAATATGGAGGCATTTGAAGTGATCCAGGCCTCTCAAGCAAGTTCCATGTTCTTACAGTGTAAGGACACATTTGCTTAAAGATTCTACTCCATGTTTGCTTTCTTTTGCTTTGTTTTCAATCAAAGAAGCAGCTGATCCAAAAATAATTGAAACCTAAACTTAGCAAAAAAGACAAAAATTTCCCAGTGAATCTCATGAGGCAGGATTTGAGAAAGAGTATTATTAATCTAGAGAAATTGCAACTTGTTGAACTTGCTTGTTTAGCAACTGGACTCTAGTTCTGAGGAGGAAGACTGTGCCATTTCCCTGTAATCTCCAGCCCCCATATGAAGTGTTTTCTTTCCTAATTACTATTTCAAAATCAAAACTTCTGTGTTAAAGGTCTTTTACTGAAAGGCAAATAAGAGAACAACATAAATTAGTGGTCAGAGAGGAATGATTTTTTTAAATTGAGTGTAGTTGTGATTTACAATATTAATTTCAGGTATACAACAGTGATTCCGAATTTTTATAGATAATACTCCATTTAAAGTTATTATAAGATGTTGGCTATATTCCTTATGCTGTACAATATATCCTTATAACTTATTTATTTTATACATAGTAGTTTTATACCTCTTAATCCCCTGCCCTCATCTTGCCCCTCCCTCCTTCCCTTTCCCCACTGTAACTACTAGTTTGTTCTTTATATCTGTGAGTCTGTGTCTGTTTTGTTATGTTTGTTCATTTGTTCTATTTTTTAGATTCCACATATAAGTGGTAACATACACTTTCTCTGTCTGACTTTTTTCACTAAGCATAATACCCTCCAGATTCATCCATTTTGTTGCAATGGTATTATTTCATTCTTTTTTATGGCTGAGTAGTATTCCATTGTATATATGTACCACATCTTCTTTATCCACTCATCTGTTGATGGACAGTTAGGTTGATTCCATATCATGGCCATTGTAAATAATGCTGCTATGAGCATTGGGGTGCATGTATCCTTTTGAGTTAGTGTTCTAATATATACCCAGGAGTAGAATTTCTGGATCATATGGCAGTTCTATTTTTAGTTTTTCGAGGAGCCTCCATGCTGTTTTCCATAGTGGCTGCACCAATTACATTCCCACCAACAGTGCACAAGCGTTCCCTTTAGAGAAAAATGAGTTTTTAAAACCCCAGCCATTTACACAATTCCAGAGAATAAGATCAAGCTATGGATGGTACAAAAAAAACTGTGACAATGGCTACCCCCTGATATGAAGGAAGTAAAATCCCTATGATGACTAAATACTCAGAGTTAGACCTGAAGAATATTCAGAGGTAGGAGATGAAATGGGAGGGAAGAGGGTGATGTCATGAAAAAGAGTCAC
Source organism: Stenella coeruleoalba (assembly GCF_951394435.1). Classification (NCBI taxonomy): domain Eukaryota; kingdom Metazoa; phylum Chordata; class Mammalia; order Artiodactyla; family Delphinidae; genus Stenella; species Stenella coeruleoalba. The sequence goes on along the minus strand of NC_137150.1, from coordinate 37,812,124 downwards.
TAACTACAGAAATACACCAAAGCCCTAATCCATAAGGACTCACAGACTAGACCTTTCAAGCAACATTATGATGCTTTGTTCTTGGAGACCCGCCTTCTGTCCCTGCAACCTTTCTTGCAGTAATTCTCTTTGGTGTCCTCGTCACATACAGCCTCCTGCAGCCACCTCACACCCCGCATCCCCGCCATCCACACTGGAATACTCTGGTGCCCTCCACCTTCCTGTCGAGCAGAGTGGCTGGGTGAGGTAGGGAGGTGATCTGGGAAGATCCAGCAGCTGCACCAGGAGGCAGATGGAGGTTCCCAGAGGAGAGAGTAGGTGAAAGTCTGGAAGTTAGACAGCTCTGCGGTCAAAATGATGCTGTAGCCAAAGAGGGTAGATTCTGAGACTCTGGTCCCTGGGAGGATTGGTGGTGAGGGAAGCCAGGCAAGACTCCAGTTCAAAAGGCAGTAGGGACTAAGAAAGAGCAGAGGAAAGGAACTGCGAGGCCCAGGGAGCTGTTAGTTGAAATAGATCCCATAACCAGTGGAGTGATCACAGGGATGGAGACAGGAGTCTACGGGCCAGATGAAGGACTTGGTGTTGCCGATAATTTTGAGATGTTAACAAAGGCTCTTCCCATGCGTCCTTCTCCTAGCCTTCTTTGTGTCCATTACTCTTCCCGATTCAGCAAGAACAAAGAATCATATTCTTAGCTCCAAAACATGCTCTTAAAATTCATAACAGAACTGAGCTTATTAAGAGCCAAAATATTTTGATTTGTATGAATTGACCTTTTGAGAGACAAAAGATTGTTTTGGTTCCAGAAGCTTGGCTTTGACTATCAGAATCCAGTGGACTGAACACAAAGTTTATAATATAGTCAAAGTTTGTACTATCAACAAGGGAGTTGGAAAGTGCAGGGTGATGATTATGCCGTTTTTCTCCTTCCCCAACAGCCACTGCCCACTCCCCAAGACCAGAGGAAAATCTCACAGATTTGAGGAAAGAAGGTAGTTGGGAAAGGAGAGCAGGGCAGTGAGTAATTGATATGAATTCCTGAGAAAGCATCTCCGTATCCTGCGCATTCCAGCTTCAGACACATGGTGCTAGAGTGGGAACCTCTAAGAGAAATCCCAGCTGGGTTTTTAGGGGGACCTGAGAGCACAGGAAACTTCTACCTCTCATCTCAGGGTACCACCCAGAGACACTGAAAGCCTCTTGGAGAAGCCCATATCCAACAAGAGGCTAGAGCGGAGAAGTGACAAAGGCTAAGAGATGCCCATGTAGATGGGCCTGAGCACAGCTTCATAGAGACTCAGCACCTCGGGGTGGTACAGGAAAAGCAGTCAGGGGTTCCCTGGCCTCCCCCTGAAAAGGGCTCACATAAGCTAAGAGGGGTCCTGGAATGGGGAAGGAGAGCACAGGGCCCTGGAACTAGCAAATGGAGGCCCATTGGCCAGTGTGCAATGGTAAGAACCAGAGAGATTGAGTTACATTTTGTAGATGCCAGGAAAAGATATGAAGATGGCTATTAAACAGATTCATCCCCTTCACAAAAGCCTGGATAAGAGAGAAGCTGTCGTCATCCCCAGCCCCCAGAGCTTAGATCATCCATGAGAGACAGAGATACCTTGAATTAGCTGAATTAAGTGTTCTGCCACAGAATGGACATGGAAGCTCAAGGGCTAAATTAAATTCAGTTGTAGAGAAGTAAAGATACATCTTTTGCACATCTGAACTTTGCAATTGTGAAATTTACACCTGTTAGGCAATCTAGATCCAGAATAACACTGGTTTAATACTGGAGCTCCTGAACTAGTGGTTTAGGGCACCATAAATTTTCTCTAATTAAATTTTACAGAGTTGAGATATACACCTAACTATATACCAGAATTTAGTATAAAAGCTACATTTCAGACCAGTGAGGAAAAGATTATTCAATAAGTGGAACTGGTATAACTAGGAACCACTTGGGAAAAAAATTATGCCAAATTCTCATCTTCTTATATGAAAGTAAATTTCATATAGATCAAATATTTAAACTCTATAAAAGAAACTATAATAACACTTGAAGAAAACTGGGTTTATTTATTTACAATCTTAGAATGGAGAAGACTTTCCTAAGAATGACACAAAACTCAGAAGCATAAAGAAGATTGATAAACTTGACTACAAAATTTTTTTTAATTTATAATAAAAATTAATAATGAAAAAAACAGTTGGTAAACTTGGAAAACTGTTTAAAACCCATACTGTAAACAAAGAGCTAGTTTCCTAAATTTACAAGGAACAAGTATAATCAGTAAAGAAAAAGATGACCAACCAAATAGAACACTGAACAAAGGATAAGAACAGGGAAAGCAAGAAAAGAGATACAATGACGAATACACATATGACAAGATGTTAAACCTCATTAATAATTATGGAAATGTAAACCAAAATAACATTTTTTCAATCTTTAAGATTGGCAAAAATCTAAGTTTGCTATTATTGGTGAGGGCATGGAAACCAGACATCTTCATACAACTTTGAATAAGGGTAGTTGCTACACTATGGCAACGTGTATCAGATGTTTTAATCCATGTGCTTTTTATTCAGCAATTTCATTTTTAGGAACTTACAGTAGAGATATACTTGAAAAAGTAGACCATGAAATATGTTCATTGCAACGTTGTTTTTAGTAGGAAAATATGGAAATTCTCTTTAAGTAGGGATGTAAGGAAAGATTGTTCAAGGCAGGCCACACCAATGGCAGGAGCCTGGGGGGAACAAGGGGATCATAGACAATACATTCGACTCACATTGAAGTTCAGTTATACTTCTCGGCTAACGAAATAATCCCTCATCCTTTATTCATACTGTGAAGTTTTGGTATCTTCTTTTTCACTTAATTCAGCCCCAAAATATTTGAGTCCTACTATGTTGTAAACATATTTTATTATGTCTTTCTAATGAAGCTGGACCTTGAGGGACTGGTAAAATTTGACCAGGCAGAAAAGGCAGGAAGGGCATTATAGGAGGACAGACAAACATGAAGCTGTGGAAGTTTATGGTGGCTTGATGAGCAAAAAGCAGCACATGTGAATGACAGGGTGTAGATGGGAGAAGCAGTGAAGCCAGAAAATGAGGCTGAAGCCAGACTATGCTGCAGCAACCATTGCTTTTTTGCAAACGATCGTTATTATTAGATTTGTGTTTTAGAAAAACCACTCTGGTAGCCACATGCAGGATGGAATGAAGAGGGAAGGAGGCAAGGAGGCCAGTTAGTTGATTGATGCACTAGGTGATGATGTCAGAACAAGGACAATAGAAGCCAGAACGGAGAAAGGAGAAAGGAATTGGCAACATTTTAGGTGATGTAGATGGAATATGGCTACTTATCAGAAATGATGGGGGAGAGGTCATCTGAGACAGCATTGACAGGACCCGGGCGTTAATTGGAAGTGGAAAGGCAAAGGAGGTGAAAACGTTTCCAGTTTCATAGACTATGAAAAGGTGACACTGTTTATCAACAGGAGTCTGGAAAGAAAGGCATTTTAATGGAGGGCTGGAAGACATGCTAAATTCTGGAAGTGTTGGGTTTGAGGTACCTAGGGGGCACCCAGGCACAGATGTCTGATAGATATTTGGAAATACGGTTGGAACCTCCAAAGTGGAAAAAGACCACTGCAGCACAGAGGTAATGCAAGATGAGAAGAGGGTGAAGGTAGAACTTTGGAGAACCCCTGCATTTCAGGGCCGGGTCAAGAAAGGGGAGTCAGCAAAGCAATTGAAGAAGCAGCAGTGAGAGAGGTTGGAGAAAAAGTCATGCTCCAGAAGCCACATGGGGAGCCAGCCCTGAATTTGGGACTGCAGGGCAAGCCCTGCAGAGCCCCATAGAAGATCAGCAGAGCAAGCCGCCCCCTCAGCCCCATTCTGATTCTCTCCAGCTGCTATATGGTGTTCGAAGTATTGTTCAGCTTTTCACATAAAACCTCTCAAACACTTTCTAAAAAAGTAAGTGGTATAATCCCCTTTGTCCCGGGATTCACAAATATGAAAAGATGCAATTTCCCTATGCCACCTGGCAAGTCGAGAGCACTGGAGCTCAGGGTTCTTCAGGCCTTAGTCCAAGAACCCAACAGCCAAAACCTTCCAAGCAAATGAACAAAAGCAACAAGATAAACCAGAGTTGGCAAAAAGTCATGCAGATCAAGTTACATTTCTTTTCCATTTTTATGAGGAAACTTGCTACTCACAAAAATATTGAGTTCCTTTCCTACATTTTATAGCATGGTGTTCCTGTTCCTTTTAAAATCTTATAAGAATTTCCCAACAACCCTCATGTTCCTTAAATCCTAACAAAGCCAAGGACATTTCTCAAGGCTGACTTTAGTTAGAAGAATAAGGAATTTCTGGACATTTTACTACTAAATGTTTAAACATGTAATTAATCCTAAAGCCCTTCTGATTATCTGTTTGCTCAGAAAAAAAAATTGATCCTGATTGCAGTGACAGACTCTTAGACATGCCTTGGAATTTATATAAGAAACCAATACGTTATTACAAAAATAATTCAGATCTGTATATTGTGACTTAAAGCTGCCAAAACAAACTTAAGATGCAAAGATGTTTTTAATAAAGAATGTTTAAGAAAACAGCTACACAAGATGTATCCAAAAGAAGAATATTTTATTAAATAGTATTTTTTAGAGTAAGAACACAAACCAGGCACTAGAAGTGAGCTCAACAGGTGAAGGAATAGTTATTTTCCTACAATAGAGTACTGAGGACTCTGGAGCATAACTTGGAAGAATTATAATCATTTTGTTTTATAAATCCAGTTTTTATATGCATAAAGAAGAGTTCTCACATTTTCACAGACTGTCAGATATGTTAATAACTGGAAATTTTAATTCTGAATTAATCTAAATGAAAATTGACTTTATTTGGTACCAGCGTGGTAAAATCCGCTCTCTTGGTACCAAGGCAGCTGTGTCTCCTATAGTGGAGGGATGACTTTTTCTAATTTGCCCAGAAACTTCATGTAGGCTTCCAATGGTCCTGCTTGCTTCTCCTACAAATGCAAACTATATAGACATGTACAAAGCAGAAAACCAAATCCTATCATCCACTCCCCAGGAAGTAACCACTATTAATATTTGATGTATATGCTTCCAGATGTTTCTTTTTACTGCTCAATTATTATATCTGGATAGGTAGATTTTTAACAATAGAAACATACCATAGTATTCTTCTTTAACACATGCTTTTTTTGCTGTTAAGAATATATCAAGAACATATTATCTTTCCCAGCAACCTGTTTACATGAAACACTATACCAGGCAGTCTTCTAGAGGCTAGGGATAAAAGTGAAAAGTAAAAAGAAAAGTTCATGGAAAGATTACATTTTAGAAAAGAGAGGAGGGGACAGAAGATAATAAATTTCAGTGAATAGTATGTACTTGAAAAAAATAGTTAAAGGGGTAAAAAGTGGAGATAAAGGATATTTTATGTAGGGTAGTATGTTGATCAGTGTGCCGGCAGGAAAAGAATGATGATTCAAATGAAGTGGCTGATGAAGGAGCTGTTTACAGAGGCATGGAGAGGGATGCAGGGCAAGAGAGGGAAGGTGATACTATCCCAAGGGCTGAAGTGGCAAAGAAAGGAATAAACAGGGTCATAGGAGTGCCCAGTACCGGTGGGGACATGGAGAAGGTGCCTCTGGTGTTGTGGGGATAGAGCTACTGCTAGAGATGCAAGCCTGAAGCAAAGAGGGAGTGGGGAAGAAATACCTTGACCTTTCTCTGCTCCCTTTCTCTGCTGTCCTGCTGGTCCACTCGTTGGCAGAACCCAAAAGGAAGCCAGAAGGCATGGGAGGTGGTGAGAAGTTGTCAGATTTCAGATAATGTGAAGGTAGAGCCAGTAGGTTTTGCTGATTGGTATGGGGAGTGAAGGAAAGCAAAGTACCAGGGATGACACCTACATTTTTAGCCTGAATTAACTGATTGAATAGAGTTACCATCATTGAGGTGAAGATGGCTGGGGAAGAAGCTGGTTATGGAAGTTAAAAGTCTGGGTTTTGGACATGTCTGGTTTGAGATGCTTGTTAGAGATACAAGTAGAGATGACTAGTGAGCAGATAGGTGTGTGAGTTGGGAGTTAGAGGAGATACAAATTTGGGATTAATCCACAAATAGATGGCCAATGGGGCTGATCCAGATCACCTGTAAAGGGTATGCTAAAAAGTCAAGGACACTGTCCCTAGGGTCCTCCAACATTGAGAGGTCCAGAGATCAGATGAAGCCAGCAGGGGAGATGGGGAAGCGTCCAGCAATGTAGAAAGAAACTGGTAAAGGATGGAGAACTGGAACCCAGGTAAAGAGAGGTTTTCATAGGAAAAGGAGTAACCAGCAGTATTAAATGCCATTGACCCAGGAGTTTGGCAGCACAGAAGACGCTAGCAACCCTGATGAGAATAGCTGCATTGAAGCAGGAGGGATGAAAGCCTGACTGCAGTGAGTTATAGAGAGAATGAGGACGTGAAAACAGCAAATCCAGGGAACTGTTTTGAAGAAATTTTGCAATGAAAACAGCTATAATAACGGAGGAGAATTTGGATGAAGAGAAGGTTGTTTAATATGAGAGACATTACACATTTGTATGCTGATGGGAATGATCTCTTAAGGAGGTGGAAATCGACAGTGCAGCAAGGACAGGGCATGACTGCAGAAGCAAAGTTCTCAAGGAGGCAGGACAAGCTGGGCTTCAGGGATGTGGTGCCCAGTGGAGAAGATGTCCCATATGGGCACAGAGACTGTTGGAATGATGTAATAAGAGGGAAGACAGAGGCAGGCAGAGCTGGATGTAGGAAGGTAAGACACACCTCTCCTGATTGCTTCTATTTTCTCAGTAAACTTAGAAGCAAAGTCATCAGCTGAGAGTGAAGCTAGGGGAGAAGGTGCTGGAGCGCTGAGAAGAGACTCTGTGAAACGATCCCTCTTGAAGAGAGGAAGCGTACCACAGAAGTGTGGTTTGACTGTATGACAGCAGTAACAATAAATCTTAAGTGAGACTAGCCAGCAGAGCAGCATTTCTCGACCTGCTTCCTTTCTCCACAGTCAGCAGCTCAGGCGCAGGTATGGAGTAGGTAGAGAATTGAGTTGTCCTAGGGTTTAGGGATTCTCTCTATAATGGCTACAAGGTAGTTTTATTTTTGTGAGCAAAAGGATTTCAAGTTTTGAATTTGGGAGTCCACTTATGGTTTATCCATCACATTAAGTGAGCCAAAATGTTTAAGCAATACTAAGTATAACTTAATCTAGGATTCAATTATATTTTTATATTTGGAGACTTTGAAGCAATTTATTTTGAAAGAACATTAGAAATACATAGGGATGATGAGGCCGTTTGTAATGTCATTTGATCATTAGGATTTATACTAAGAAGTAAAGTTTGAAAGCCACCTTGTGAAGGAGCTTATTAGTCAGTGGCTTACCAACACACCTGTATATATCCCCACATGGGTCTGCAAGTTGGCTGGGTGCAGTCAGGGGGGCCAGGTTCAACCTGAGGCTCTCAGTTGGGCTCAGGTCTGCTCCTCAGGTCTCCTTTCTAAGGCCCAGGCTGAAATGGCTGTATGTTTTTCTCATGGAGATGGCAGAATACAAGAGGTGGGTGCAGAAACATGCACTGTCTCTTAAGATCTTGTCTCTGAACTGGCACTGTCACCACTGCCCACAGTCCATGGGCCAAATGAAGTCACATGGCCAAGCCCAACATCAATAGGGAATGAAAAGATTATCCACCCACTTTGGGAAGCCCTTCAAATTTCCATAGCAAAGAACATGGATGTATCTTTTTATTATAGGAGAGAACTGGGAATCATAATCCTGATTTCTGCTGGTAGGATCAGACGTCTTAACATCATTGAGATCTTCAAAGACAGACGACTGGAGTTTCATATGTACGAGAATTTGATCTAATACACAATACAATCTATTTGAAACCTCAGAAGTTCTCTGGACTTCTGGGTTCAGAATGATTAGTCAGTGGTCTGAATCCCCATCTATCCCTTTCTTAATCTCCTAAACTGGTATTGAAATTGTTGTCAGATGGGTCCCAATAATTTTATATTTATGAATTGAACACAAGCTAGCCCTCAGAAAAACAGCCCTTCCCATCTTAATCTGGTTTGTGCTTGGAAAATTTCCTGCTTTAAGAACCTTAAGGTCTGTAAATTTAAAAGAACTGTTTTCTCAGGCAAGCATTTTTTTAATACAGATAGAGTTTCAGAATGGGGTCTATCTGGAAATGGCGGGAGAAGGGGGACTGATAAGGGCTATTGCAAATGACTGACTTAAAATACTGGGCATAAGACAGTAGTGCCCAAAGTCCACTAAGCCATTATCAGATACAGTTCTACCACTGAGTTCTTAAAGATTTAAACAAAAAGAAATGAAAAAGGAAGACAGAAAAAAAAAAGGTTTTCTTTGAAGTCTCAGAGTTGTTTGCCTCTGCAAACAGAAGTGTTGTTCTTGCCTCTTAGCACAGTACTTTTCCTACTGATTCAACACTTCATTGCTTTTCTGTCTTCTCAGGACTTGCATGGGGGTCTTGTTCAGTGCTCAGGAATCTTTTTACTTAACTATTTCCAGAGACTTAGATCCTTTCATCTTTGTCCACAATTTCCTTCAGTTTGTTTCTTTTGATTCTGTTATTTGATGCTCTTCAAAGATTGTTGAATCCTTGAAGCCATATTCCAACTCTCTTTAATGTTTTTAAACACACACACACATTCATTTAAAGAAAAGTGAAATGTAGTTTGAAGATCATGATGAATCACTAAACATATTGTTGGGTATTTTGGTCATCTTTCCTTTTCAGTGAGAAATTTTAGCTTCCATGTATTCAGCAGAGGCACTTAACTTACTCGTAATAACCTCTTCAAACCCCTCAGTGAATTACCAAGTGCAAAACATCTCACTTCTTTTTTGGTCTGAATTTATGAGACAACAGTTCCAGAATCATGCCTTGCATTGAGGCCCTAAAATTCTTCCATGTTATAGTTAGTACGAGTCCTGAGGCAGAATCATGGAACAATGCAGTGTTAGGCCAGTCAGGGACAGAAAACCTGTATTTTATGCTCTATCATTATTTAAGCAAATTGCTTGGCTTCTTGAGTTTTAAAAGAAACAGAAAAGGATAGTCTTGTGGCCATGTTTAGGTCTTTTACCTTTAAGTTATTTACCTTAATTTGATCATGTTACTAATTTTTTTTTTTTTTTTGGTGCGGTACGCGAGCCTCTCACTGTTATGGCCTCTCCCATGTGGAGCAAAGGCTCCGGACGCGCAGGCCCAGTGGCCACGGCTCACGGGCCCAGCCTCTCCGTGGCATGTGGGATCTTCCCGGACCAGGGCACAAACCCGTATCCCCTGCATCGGCAGGCGGACTCCCAACCACTGTGCCACCAGGGAAGCCCTGTTACTACTTTTTACATAAGAAAATAGACAACTGACTATATAGACACATTTTTTAATCCAGTTTATTAACTAGGTATTAAAATTCTCAGTCAAGGCACTGGATTGTCCACCTTTGTTAATTTGAGATGTTTGCCATATTAAGAATTTGCATAAATAAAATTATTTTACTACCCTAAGCCACCCCAGCTCCCAAATATTAGAAAAATGTTTCATTTAATGAGGATTTACTAAGTGTCTTTTTATTTAAGTGAAAAAGAATTGTTCCTTCTCTATTATCTCCCTCAGGAAATAATTTCTTGAAGGTAGATAGATACATTATATTCAATTAATTCCCAGTGTAATATCCTAAGACAGTTTTATTAAGCCGGTGGTTATTCAGTTAATAATAATTCAAAGCATTTCTTCAGACTCAATCACTGATCACTTGGTAATAATTACCTCAAGAGAATAGCAAAATGGAGTCATAAATAATTGTTTGACTTCATCTGGTTTAAATTAATAGTATTTACCATGCCTTTCAATGGTTAAAGACAAGAATAAATGCCTTTGGGGTGAAATTTCATGAAGTGATTAGAGGGAGCAATGCTGACCCTTATTTTACACTATAATAGCTTTACAGTCTAGTCTCTTCACCAATAATTGTTAATTCCCACTATTTTCCAATGCTTCTGGGCATATTAAAAAAGGAAAGATTGTATATTAAAAGAGATTTCCCTTCTGGCCCCAAATAAGAATCTAAATAAGGAATCTGAGTCTAATTATCCAGCATTCCATTAGTCCCGAGAAGAAAAAACATGTTTAATCTTTTCATCTTTTTAGAAGACCTGGAGAAAGCTTCACTTCTCGTTGGTATGGAAAACAAATACGTAGTGTATATTGTTTCATTTCTTTTAAATTTTAGAATTTCAAATAGACCTTACTCTTCTTTTCCGTTTCCTCCCTCCCCTTTTCCCTTGCTTTCCCTCCTCCAAAACATAGTCCCGAAGCCACGAAGTGTGGCAGATTAAGGCAGGCATCTGCCCTCGAAGGAGAGGGCCACAGTGGCCCAGAGCAGGGTGTCAGAGCTCAAATCCAGCAAGACAGTGACCACCCAGGATGGTTGCCCTAGGTGAGGTCAGAGCCGGAGCTGGGTAAGCAACATGTCTGCAAAAGGGCAACCTGGTGTATGTAGCCTGTCAGAGCCCAGACAGGATGAGGAAGACATCCAGGCATTGGGCTGCCCAGCACAGAATGCAGAAGCCCAAGCAGGGTAATCAGGTGTCCCTGAGGTGAGGACAGCCCAGGACAGGGCATCTCAACTTGAGTGAAGTGAGTGTCCATGTGGGCAAGAGGGTGGCAGCAGAGGTGGGTTACCTACTAGGGGACTGATGAAATAAGTAAATAAATTAAGGACATTAAGAGTCAGGTTCTCCATGTTTGGAGAAGGAAGGTACAAATATGAGAAGGAAGAAAACTGGAATGGACCCCATGGTGTTGGATTGGAATTGGAGATATCAGTGTAAACTCATGATTTTCAATATAAATGGGTATAGAGACATAGAAAAGCATATAAATGCAAATGTGTCTTTATACATGCATGTAAATAAAACCATATTGTTTAAAGATACATTTGCATCTATGTTTGAGATATAGATATAGATATAGATAGATATAGATATACATAGATATAGATATAGGTAGATATAGATATAGATATGGATATAGATATAGATAGATATAGATATGGATATAGATATGGATATAGATATGATATGGATATTGATATCGATATGATATGGATATAGATATGGATATAGATATAGGTATGGATATGGATATATATAGATATAGACATGGATATAGATATGGATATGGATATAGATATGGATATAGATATAGATATGGATGTCTGTCTCTTTCCACTGGCAGGGCTTGGGAACAGCCACACTCATAGCAATGAACACACCTAACACCCAGATCTTGAGTTATAAATATGATTTTCCACTAACAGCAACCTATATTTCTTGGAGAAATGGATGATTCTGGAACTGGGTCAGAGAGAGTATAAGATGAGCCTATAACATCTTATTATATCAGGAAGCAAGGAAGTGCTTCAGGAATGATGGGGGGGCTTCCCTGGTGGCGCAGTGGTTGAGAGTCCGCCTGCCGATTCAGGGGACATGGGTTCGTGCCCCGGTCCGGGAAGATCCCACATGCCGCGGAGCGGCTGGGCCAAAAACAAAAAACAAACAAAAAAAGAATCCACCTGCCAATGCAGGGGACAAGGGTTCGAGCCCTGGACCGGGAAGATCCCACATGCCGTGGAGCAACTCAGTCCGAGCGCCACAGCTACTGAGCCTGAGCTCTAGAGCCCGCAAGCCACAACTATTGAAGCCCGCGCGCCTAGAGCCTGTGCTCTGCAACAACAGAAGCCACTGCAATGAGAAGCTCTCGCACCTCAATGAAGAATAGCCCCCGCTCTCCGCAACTAAAGCCCCTGCGCAGCAACGAAGATCCAACACAGCCAAAAATAAATAAATAAAATAAATAAACTTTAAAAAAATTTAGCATTAAAAAAAAAAAGAATGATGGGGAAATGTCAAAAGGATAGAGAAGCCAGCTGGAGGGGGCTGTCACTGGCCAAATCAGGGATAATTTGAGCATCAAAATAAAAATAATAATTATAACCTATTGAATAAAACAGGAAACCGTGACTCCAAACAGATTTAAGTTATGAATGAATTAAAAGTTTCGTGAGAAACAGTTTCAAAGTACCAAAGAAAGTAAGAGTAACTTTCAATGGAAAAGCAGATGCCACCTTAACTAGGTGATCAAAGTCAACTTCATTAGCAATGGGACAAATCTAAATTGTACATCACCTGATAGCTGTAGCAAAGAGAATGTTGTGGCAGTCCTACCAAAGACTCATGGCCTGAATATAATCACGAAGAAATGTCAGAGGAGCCCATATTAAAGAATATTGCACAAAACAACTACCATGTGATTATTAAGTGTCAAGGTTGTGAAACTCAAAGAAAGACCGACTTCAAGACTGAAGGAGACTAACATGACTGCTAAATACCATGTGTGATCCTGAACCGGATCCTTTTACTCTAAAGTACATAATTAGGATATTGGCAAAACTGAAGTGGGGGCTGAGGATTAGAAGTTAGCAATGATTCAGTGTTAATTTCCTGATTTTGATGGTTATTCTGTGGTCATGTAAGAGAATGTGCTTGTAGGGAAATGAACACTGAAGTATTTAAGAATGATAAAACATCAGGTGAGCAATGTGCTCTCCAGTTGTTCAGGAAAACAAAAAGGTTTCTGTCCTGCACTGTGCTTACAACTTTTCTAAATATTTACTACTGTTCCAAATTTTAAAATAAAATATATTTATAAAATATAATATTTATTTGAAAAATGAAATAAATCTCATTATTCAATTTGGATTGTTCCCACCTTTTATTTTGTATTCTCAGTATTACCCAAAATGCATCTGGAGCTCCTCAAAGGTAAAGACTGCATCTTGCTCAGCTTTGTACTGCCAAAGTACCTGGAACACAATAGTGTTGCTGAACTGAAAATGGATACATCTCTGTCACCTTCCTTATTTATAGTTGCAATTGTTACTTTTTCCTGTCAACTTTAATGATGCTTCAGGGAAAATATATTAAAATGGCAATGCCTCTGATAAATATTTCTCACTTGTCTCTTTTTGCCTCGACACATATCTCATTTAACCCCATCCCACCCCCCAAATAAAATAAAATAAAATAATAGAAATGCATATCTTAAACAATCAAATTGTTTATTATGCTTACAACTTAGTCATATCATTGTTGTTGTTGATGATGATGATGTTGTTTAGATTTTACCTTTAGGCTATTTTTTTCCTACCTTATCCACCTTTTAACATACAGGTCCTATATTTCCCTCAATACAAATTCCGCATAACCCACATTTTTTTTTTACACACATCATACATTAGGGCCCTTTAACTGACGTTTGTTGGCCACATTCTGAATTTTTTCTTGGCTTCCAAACAAACGATTCGAGCCATGATATGGGGAGCTACCTAAGGCCCGTCAGCCACTTACTTTGTCCAGCACAGCCATCTTTATGACAGGGTGGTGCTGTAGAAAGAATTTGACCGCTTTATTATATTTTGCCATTAGCATTTTATAAAATGTAGTGGAAAATAGGAAAATGAAATGGTTGATATTGGTGAAAAATATAGGTTTCATAAAAGTAATACTATTGAGATAAAGATGGAAATCAGTGGACATGCCAAAAACTGTAGATTGCATTCCTATTCAAATGTTTTCATTGAACTTAACCCAGGTGACAGAGTGTTCTATTACAGGGGGAAAAAAGATCAAAATTACAGCACATAGCATATGATATGTTAGAAATACATCTTTAAAGATTGTGTTTAGTTGGTATAATTAGACTTACCTTATATGTTTGATATTCAATTTTCATTTATGCTTTCAAGAAGGCTTTATATACGAAAGTAGCAGACTTTCTATAGGGTTCATGAGAGAAAAAGTCCACTCCTCTCCTAAAATTCAGGTAACTTTTCCAGGGTTTTAATTTCCAGCAGCTGTGACTGAGAATGGAGGGATGGTTGAGAGCAATCATGTTGGTGGCCAAGATGATCACCTCCACCCTCAGCAGTGACGCTGGAATGGTAGATTCCCCCACCCACCCATAAATCTCATATATGAGTGTCCAGGAGAAATGATCATCTTTTTTTTTAAGCTGTGGGCTTGGTGAAAGCCAAGATTGTCATAGACTTTATATAAGTTTTTCACTGGGATTCAAAACTCAAACTCAATTCTAAGGGCTCTGTCCTACTGTTCTGTTCCTATTTTGACAGAAAATGTCTAGAATGCAGGTCAGTTAAAGATAGAGAAGGGAGAGGAGAGGAGTGGAAGGAGATGAGGAAGGAAGAGAAAGAAGAAAAGAAAGAAAAGGGAACAAGAGAAAAGGAAAGTGGAAATTAAGCAGAGAAAAGAAGGAAATGCTGATAAGAAGGACAACAAAGAAAACAAGACTAGCTCTGAGGGGTTCAGATTTGACTTCATGATCTCTGGTGTCCATAAATCATGGACGCTAGATTCAGAGTGTTCCTTCTAACTTCTCTTTTTCCTCATTATTGTCAAGAGCACGTGGTCAGGACCCCCGTCATGGGGCTCTTACACAACTTCCAAGCCACCAGGTTAGTTAACAAGGACAATAACATTTGCATTTGCACAGTGCATCCCACTTTCTGTGTTTTTTTTAATTGAGTATAGTTGATTTACAGTGTTGTGCTAATTTATGCTGTACAGCAAAGTTACTCAGTTATACACATATATACATTCTTTTTTTATATTCTTTTGCATTATGGTTTATCCCGGGAAACTGGATATAGTTTCCTGTGCTATACAGTAGGACCTTGTTGTCTATCCATTCTAAATGTAATAGTTTGCATCTACTAACCCCAAACTCCCAGTCCATGCCTTCCCCAACCCCCTCCTCCTTGGCAACCACAAGTCTGCTCTCTATGTCTGTGAGTCTGTTTCTGTTTTGTAGGCAGGATCATTTGTGCCATATTTTAGATTCCACATATGAGATATCATATGGAATTTTGTTCTCTTTCTGACTTATTTCACTTACTGTGATAATGTCTAGTTGCATCCATGTTGCTGCAAATAGCATTATTTCCTTCTTTTTATGTCTGAGTAATATTCCATTGTATATATGTACCACATCTTCTTTATCCATTCATCTGTTGATGGACATTTAGGTTATTTTCATGTCTTGGATCTTGTGAATAGTGCTGCCATGAACATAGGAGTGCATGTATCTTTTCGAATTATAGTTTTGTCCAGATATATGCCCAGGAGTGGAACTGCTGGATCATGTGGTAATTCTATTTTTAGTTTTCTGAGGAACCTCCATACTGTTTTCCATAGTGGCTGCACCAACCTACATTCCCACCAACAGTGTAGGAGGGTTCCCTTTTCTCCACACTCTCTCTAGCATCTGTTATTTGTAGACTTTTTAATGGTGGCCATTCTGACTGGTGTGAGGTGGTACCTTATTATAGTTTTGATTTACATTTCTCTAATAATTAGCAATGTTGAGCATCTTTTCATGTGCCTATTGGCCATCTGTATTTTTTCTTTGGAGAAATGTCTATTTAGGTCTTCTGCTCATTTTTCTATTGGGTTGTTTGTTTTTTTGTTGTTGAGTTGTATGACCTGTATGTATATTTTGGAAATATACATACGTACATAAGCCCTTGTCAGTCGCATCATTTGCAAATATTTTCTTCCATTCTGTAGTCTGTCTTTTCGTTTCGTTTATGGTTTCCTTTGCTGTGCAAAAGCTTGTAAGTTTGATTAGGTCTCATTTGTTTATTTTTGTTTTTATTTATATTGCCTTGGGAGACTGACCTAAGAAAACACTGGTACTGTTTATGTCCAAGAATGTTTTGCCTATGATCTCTTCTATGAGGTTTATGGAGTCATGTCTTATGTTTAACTCTAAAACTCAAAACTCCATTTGGAGTTTATTTTTGTGTATGGTGAGTGGGTGTGTTCTAACTTCACTGATTTACAGGCAGCTGTCCAACTTTCCCAACACAACTTGCTGGGGAGATGGTCTTTTTCCCATTTTATATCCTTGCCTCCTTTGTCGAAGATTAATTGACCATCAGTGTATGGGTTTATTTCTGGGCTGTCTATTCTGTTCCATTGATCCGTATGTCTGTTCTTGTACCAATACCACACTGTTTTGATTACTGTAGCTTTGCAGTATTGTCTGAGGTCTGGGAGGGTTATGCCTTCTGCTTTGTTCTTTTTCCCCAAGATTGCTTTGGCAGTTCTGGGTCTTTTATGGTTCCATATAAATTTTTGGATTATTTTTTCTAGTTCTGTGAAAAATGTCATGGGTAATTTGATAGGGTTCACATTAAATCTGTAGATTGGGGACTTCCCTCATGTCCAGTGGGTAGGACTCCATGCTCCCAATGCAGGGGGCCTGGGTTCGATCCCTGGTCAAGGAGCTGGATCCCGCACGCATGCTGCAACTAAGAGTTCGCGTACCACAACTACAGATCCTGTGTGTCACAACTAAACATGCTGCAACAAGGATCCCACATGCAATAACTGAGACCTGGCACAGCCAAAATAAATAAATAAATAAATATCTTTTAAAAGTCTGTAGATTGCTTTGGGTAGTATTGCCATTTTAACAATATTAATTCTTCCAATCCAAGACTGTGGGATAGCTTTCCATTTCTTTGAGTACTCTTTAATTTCCTTTATTAATGTTTTATAGTTCTCAGCATATAGGTCTTTCATCTCCTTGGTCAGGTTTATTCCTAGGTTTGTTTTTTTTTTTGGTGCAATTTTAAAAGGTACTGGTTTTTTACATTCCCTTTCTGATATTTCATTGTTAGCGTAAAGAAATGCAACCGATTTCTGAATGTTAATCTTGTATCCTGCTACTTTGCTGAATTCATTTATAGTTTTAGTAGTTTTTGTGTGGAGTCCTTAGGGTTTTCTATATATAGTACGTGTCATCTGCATATACACAGTAAGTCCCCTACATATGAACCTTCAAGTTGCAAACTTTCAAAGATGTGACTGTGCATCGTTCATCCAACTTATGGACCAGGGAGTTATAGCAACTTTCAGGAAATATTATTTACGTCACACTTTTCATCAGTAAAGGCGAATGACGAATCAGGAATAAACCTGTGACAATTTTGGATGGACTATAATATCTACAGGGCCATAAAAAACATTGACTTTGCTTGGAGTAAGGTTACAGCCATCATCATGAATGGAGTTTGGAAGAACCTTTGCCCGCAGTTTGTTCACAATTTTTGTGGATTTGAGAAGACGGATGAGGAGTCCAAAGAGGTCTTCAACAACTTACTGACCCTCATCGAGAAGCTGGAGCTAGATCTGCAAGAGGACAACTTCACTGAACTCCTTGCTGTGCAACATGAGGAGCTTATTAATGAAGGCCTGATGGAATTGGAGGCCCAGGAGAAAGGACAAAGAGAAACAAAAGAAAGAAGAAGTAACTGAAGAACTGAAGAGATTCATGATGCAGGAAATGGCAAGGGGATTTTCTTTATTTGAGGAGGACTGTTAGTTTTTGAGGCACAGGACCTGAACATAGAATGGTACACAAAGGTTGCAGCAGCCATTCAGAATGCAATCCAGTGCTACTGTGTCATCTATGATGAGATAAAAAGAGCTACTACCCAGGCATCACTGGATCTTTTTTTCAAGAGAGTAGATAGAATTGAATCCAGCAAGGAACCAGAACCTGTGCCAACAACATCAGGTGTGAATGAAATTGCAACTTGCCCTCCGTCTCCTGTTGCTGACGATCCTTCAGCTCTGCCATGTCCCACCCTCTCTTCCTCCTCCAGTCAGTAACTCTTCTTGCCTATTCACTCATTGCCAGCCCCTGTATGCCAGCTGTTGTACTGCACTACTGTACTTTTGAAGCTACTGCACTGTAAGATTAAAAATGTTTTCTTTTTTTTGTGTGTTTGTTTTTTATGTATTATTTGTGTGAAAAGTATTATAAACCTATTACATTATATAGTACCATATAGCCGATTGTGTTATCTGGGTACCTAGGCTAACTTTGTTGGACTTACAAACAAATTGGACTTACGAAGGCACTCTTGGAACAGAACTCGTTCGTATGTAGAGGACTTACTGTAGTGACAATTTTACCTCTCCCCCTCCAATTTAGACACCTTTTACTTCTTGTCTGATTGCTGTGGCTAGGACTTCCAACATTATGTTGAATAGAAGTGGTGAGAGTATGCATCCCACTTTCTGAAGCACCAGCACTTTGGTAACATTTTTGCTTTGTGGAAGCTGAGACCTAAAAGGATTTATTTTTTTTAAGAAAGGGGTAGGTGCCAGTTGTGAATGTCAGGCTTTATCTCAGGTTTTGGCCTTATACTCAAAGCTCTGTTTTTGTGTTTTTCTTCCCATTCCACATTACTTGTGTGTTCAAAGTAAATAGAAAATCAATAGCCTTGCTTAGTCATAAGTAGAGAAACTATGGTGTTTAGTTTCTATGGCTGTGGTTAGGTAACCCTCATAAAATTAGGAAACTAAGCCAATGCATACACCACATACATAAAGACATACACTATATAACACCTCAGAGGTATTTCTAGATGGTGAGATTTTAGACCATTTGTCTGTCTTGTATTTTCTAAATCTTCTACAATGAACATGTATCACTTTCATAAAAAAATTTGAGTCTAATGCAAACACAGGAAACATGTAAGAAATTTTATTTAAATCTCTTAACCTCTGCCCTCTTTCCTCTATACACATGCTAGAAGGTATAGGAGGAATATTCAAATAAATAGCATCGAATGACAGTAAGCAATAATAATAATAACTACTCAGTGAAATTAAGAAAAATTGTATTTACCTCTGGGATTAAAAATATATATGTAATTTTTTTTGATTCTACATTGGCTATACGTCAGCTGCCAAAGTATTGTTGCCTATGTTAATCTAGGAAAACAATAACATTTTGCCATCTTCCCTTCCTCAAAGATTCCTGAGCCATAGTAAACTATACGCAGCTCACAAATGAAAAACAACTATTTCTGGAGAAGTAAGTGTCAGCCAGCCTCAGGGCACTCTGGATCGTGGAACAACCAAATAAAACTCATCACTGTCCTTACTCAGGGGATATTGCTGAAGACTTTGTTTGTTATTTTACTATACCCTCTATGAGAAGTTCTCCTGTTTTTCTTAGTATCAGAAATGGCTTTTCTCCTGCTAAGTCAGTTTTGGGCCTATGTCTCTTTTTATATTAGCTGCTGAGCAAATATAACCCAACATGTAGCAAAGAGACATGTAGCAAAGAGCCCATGTAGCCCAACGTGAGCAGAGACCCATCCTTACAGCACACACTGCAGGTACTAATATCACTCCTAGCTTCATCTGCATCTTTCCTACCCTCTTAGGGCCTTAGGTCCCCTCATCCACTTGCTTTCTATTTTATTTATCTCTTTATATCATGTATATTTTGGTAAATAATCTTAAATCCTTTGGGGGATAAGCAAGGCCATAAATAAATATATGTATGTATTTATTTATATATACATACATATACATTCTTATTGTGAATATGTGAAGCATTGATTTTTGACTATCAGTTGTATTTTTCATACCCTGTCTACCTACCACAGGTAATACTCAACAAATAACTTAAAATGTACTACCCTAAATTCTTGTTATTTATAATCTTTGCAGCCCATAGCCCTTAATATGTCATAAGCAATTAGTGGCAAAGCTATTTCTATCCAAAGTAACTGCTTCAGTATCTGAATTCAACTATATGATCCCCTTGGCCTTGCTGTAGTGATTCACACCTCTTAGAGTGTTAGCAGAATTTTCTAGATTGCCCTCAAGGGGAAATAGAAGTATTTCCTCCCTCAAGGTACTCTTTGACTGTAAAAACATCCATGACTTGTTTCTAGAGTTGGAGATGGGAGAAGAGGGGCAAGAGTAGGAGGGAAACAGGGAGAGAGAATAATTTTGACATAATTTTAACTATATGCTCATAGAAAGACATGTATAACTACTTCCAGTTTTTGAAAAAGAAAATCAGATACACATTAGGTAATGGTAAAAGTTATACAGCGGTTTACCACATTAGTGAATCAATAAATGTTGACATGGGGGCTGATGGCAGGGAGACCACATTTTCTCAAAATATTCCAAATAGAAACAAATAAACAAAAAAGTGTGTGTGTGAGAAAGAGAGAGAGAGAAGGTGAGGCCAGCCAGAGAAAACCAGGACCACAGGAGAGTCAAAATGTGCTTCAATGCAAAGCCCTCCCTTTGATTATAAACAAAATTAGGAAGATCCCCAGCTTGATACTCATGAAAAGCATATTTTCTAAGAAAAATATGGTTTTGATTTCTTCAGCTCTGATGATTACTTCTCTGTGGAGCTCACAGTTGGTGAATTTCTTTCTAACCAGTCATCACTTGCAACAAGTATGTTTTCAAAATGCTTTAGCTTACAGGAAATATAAAGTTGTGGTTCCAAAACACCCTCTCGAGATGTGGCTTAGGAAGGATTTCAAGGGAAGCTGCAGGTAGTGACATTTTCTTCTACTTCCAAATCCTTTAAAGCTGTCATTGTTTTGATGGTGGTGGTGGTGGTGGTGGTGTTTTGGGGGGTGGTGTTGTTTTTTTTTGGTGGAGTCCGCCCGTGACATGGCTCTAGGGCAGGTTATACAGACTGAAATCTCAGAGCTTGGCATGCAGATTCCCGAACTTCCACAAACCTTGAACAGGCACAACCAAACCAAACTTCCTAGAATCATAAACAACAGGGTGGAGAGGGAAATTGGGATCCTACAATTCCCAGTCAAAGATATTATTGAAATATTCCAGAAAAATGTCAAAAGTTATTTTATACAAAAATTTCACATCTTGTTCCACTAAGTACAGGATGAAATGAGTTTGGGGGTTCTTTTTAATTTTTTAAATTTTTGGCTTCATTGGGTCTTCCACGTTGCTGCTTGCGGGCTTTCTCTAGTTGCAGCGAGCGGGGGCTACTCTTCCTTGCAGTGCTCGGGCTTCTCACTGCGGTGGCTTCTCTTGTTGCGGAGCACGGGCTCTAGGCATGCAGGCTTCAGTAGTTGTGGCTCTCGGGCTCTAGAGCGCAGGCTGAGTAGTTGCGGCGCACGGGCTTAGTTGCTTCGCGGCATGTGGAATCTTCCCGGACCAGGGCTCGAACCCGTGTCCCCTGCATTGGCAGGCGGATTCTTAACCACTGTGCCACCAGGGAAGCCCCGGGATGAAATGAGTTTAAGATTCCTCTAGCAATTAGAGGTCATGGGCTATTTACATAGAGAAAGTGACAGGGTGATTAAGTGGGTAAAACTCAGCCCAGGCATGCAGTCCTAGCGACTTCCACCCTCTCTGTAAAGAGGTTAACCAACATTTGCTACACCATTATTGTGTGCCTGGCCTCATTCTAGGCTGGAGGGACACAGGGATCAATAAAACTCTGTCCTCAAGGCCCTAATAGTCTAGAGAAGAAGAGAAGTTACCCAACAATTAATGCAAGAGGCAGCAAACATAGTAATTTAGAAGTCAGATATCTGAGTTTGAATTCTGGCTCTGGCTTGTAGCCTATAAGTGGCTGTGTGACTTTGAGAAAGTTATTTGACTTCTGTGCCTCGGTGTTTCATACATGCCCGCACGCATGTGCACACACACACACACATATCTACAGATACCTTTGAACAGCACAGGTTTGAACTGCACAGATCTCCACTTAAATACACTTAAATGGGGATTTTTTTCAATAGTAAATACTACAGTACTGCCCAATCTGTGATTGGCTGATGACTCCTCAGATCCAGAGAAACTGGGGATATGGATGGCAGACTATAAATTACACGTGGATTTTCAACTATGTGGAAGATCAGCGCCCCTAACCCCTGTGTTGTTCAAGGGTCAACTGTACCTACATACACACACATACACACACACACACACAAAGCAGTCCCTCTTTCATATGGTGGTTGTGAGAGTTAACATATATTCATCACTTAGAAGATTGCCTTGCCCTTAGTAAGTGCTGCATGTGTTTGTTAAATAACTAAATAATAAAATTATAAACAAAGTCCATAAGAGAACCCTGCACGACTCTGAGAATGAAAAAGAGGCATCTCTGCTAGCCAGAGAACATCAGGAATGGCCTATCAATCAGAAGATACCATGCTGGAACAGGTTCTATATGAGACTAAGCAAGAACAAGTCCAAGTTAACCAGGGGGGCAATTGAGAAAAGGTGTGCTCCTTACCTCTCCCCCCAGTGTATCCACACAGCAAAGGAAATCAAACTAGAAACAGAGCCAGAGTTCCACCTCTTTTATAGAAGAAATTTTCTTGTAGTTCTAGAGTTAAAATTCAAGAGGATTTACATTCTATTCCCTAATGTATTTATGTTTGTTCCAAAATAAAAAATAATAGTTTTTATTTCTCACCATTGAGTAAAATTGATGTTGGGGCAGATGTGCCATGCCCCTCCTTGCTTCCCAGATCAGGTCAGGCGGTGACCTGATCTGGGAAGCAAGTGGCAGAAGCATTAGAAGATATAAAGGCATGAAATTATTAGAAAGGGTGACATATTCAGGGTCAGTATTAGCAGGTAAAACAGCTGGAGTATTGGTGGTTATGGAATGAGCAGCAGGGTCTCCAGGAAAACCCCACACCAGGCTATGCCAGGAGGAAACTCCATAGCAAGTATCCTACAAAAACCTCAGGAACTGCTGTGGGGAATAGGACAGGGAGCCTGCTAGAGATAACTAAGGACAACCCCAAACATCCAGATAGATAGATACATATATACTCTGCCCCCATGGCTCTTAATATTGAAAGCCCAGCTAAGGTCAGAAGGAAAAATGTGACTGAGCAGTTTCACCTCAGAGACGACTGTCCCCAAGATGTGACTTCACAAGGTGGTGTTTCTATGTGGTTTCTAGGTAGTCTTTGTATATGCAGAACCAGAAATATGGTTTTATCAACACTCTGAGTATGAAGCAGCCTCTCTGACTTTGGCTCGCATTAACGAAACTCACAGAAATATATAAAGTGGGATGCTAATTCATCCACTTACAGTGAGAAAAACAACTTTCATCAAAGTAAAAAATATGAGATAATTATTGAGAAAACTATCTACCAGATAATTATTGAGAAAACTATCTACCAAGCACTGACCTAAATACTTTACAAATGTTATTGTATATAATTCTCAAAACAATCTTACAAGGTAGATGTCAGAGAAACTATTAATGCCCGTGGATATCTCTGTGTACATCTACATTTTCCTGCTTCCCTTACAGCTCTACTGGACAATAGAATGTAAGCAGAAGTGACTGATGTGGGTCACTTCTGAGCAGAGGTAGTTACGTATCTGATGTGCTTTCCCCAGACTCTCTCTTTACCAAACATGAAGCTGGGAGCAAAGGGTATGGTGGGCCAACAGACGGGAAAGAGAGGGAGGGAGGTGTTAAGGGGAAGGACATCACAATGAGATCAAGGCTGTTCTCCTTCCTAAATACACATTCTCAAGAACCAAGTCTGGTCTAGATGAGATTCCAGGACCCAAGTGAACAGAGAGAGACAAGAGGCTAGAATGGGCCTGTTGCAGGCTCCATGGAGGAGTGCCAAGGGTGAGATTGAAAGAACAACCATTTCAGAAGGGTTGAAAAATGGGGGAGGTTGAAGAAAAAGTTGTGGTCAAAGGGAAAAAAAAATTCAGTGGTAAAGTACTTCCATGTGATGATGAGGTCTAGGGTATGAACATACCAAGGGTTGGCAGAAGTGGAGAAGTAGAGGCTTAGGGATAGTCAAGGAATGATGATGAAAGGGTCTGGATGGATCATTGAAATATCAAAATCTTAAAACCAAGACAAGACCTTAGATTTATGCAATCACAAATCCATTATTTAATATATCGCATACACAAACATAGACATCTGATATACTTGGAATCCTGCCTTATTTTCATTAGTGATTTTCTGTGTCATACCCATGTGTCATCCAGACTGGTTTACTTTAAGTCCTATAGGACAGAAGTTTGATATAAAGCTTTAATTCAATATATTGGCCCTTGTTAACAAGAATAAATCATATGCAAACTGACAAATCTTTGGAATGAACTTAATGAATTTATATTTTGATTTTGAGATATGTGATCATGAAGACATGAACTCTGCTCTTGTCTTCAACCAAGTATTTCCTTTTTTATTTTACCAGACAGAATATGGGTGATGTTTCACAGGTATAATAGAGTCATTCTTTTAAAACATTGTGCTTAAATAGTCCAGATTTTTAGTATATTCTATTTTACAAATTTGCTATTTTTTTTCTTTAATTAAAAGTCTCTCAAAAAAAAAGTCTCTCCCAATACTCTTGGGATAGATGTATTGGGGAAGAACTGTTACTAACTTGGTAACATATGCTGTTGCAATATTGCCAGAAAACACACCAGTGAAGACTTCTTGGCTTATGTCAGGGAATGGCCAAAAAATTCTATTAATAGTATGACCATCTCAAAGTTACTTGATGAGTTTCCACTTAATCAACTGGGACTCTCTGACTTTTTGTACCTAACTTACGTGAAGAAATATTTATAGACAAAAATCATCAATACATACAGATGAGGCAAGCAGAACTGTACTAGCAAGGACTCTCTACTTCAAAAAAAAAAGTTCTTCATCACCCTCTGTTGACTTTGAAATTCCTTTTACTGAGGACAAAGCTTATCTTTCAGAAAGAAAGAAAAGACTTAAAATATAATGTATCTCTAAAGGACGTAATATACTGGCTGAAATTCACAAACTGGATTCTAGAACATTCTTAAGATCAGGTTTAATTAAATATAAGAATGTTGAGCTGTTGGGAAGGAAAGAGGCAAAAAATGAAATAAGGTGAAGACTTGTTAGAATTACATTTCCAGATTTATTTTGGCTAATGTTGTTATATACATTTCTCCTTAATTTGTATACTTCTTACCCACTCCTGGCCTCACCTAGCACTGAACACTGCCTTTAAAAGTTACTTTAGGGCTTCCCTGGGGGCGCAGTGGTTGGGAGTCCGCCTGCCGATGCAGGGGACACAGGTTCATGCCCCGGTCCGGGAAGATCTCACATGCCGCGGAGCGGCTGGGCCCGTGAGCCATGGCCGCTGAGCCTGCGCGTCCGGAGCCTGTGCTCCGCAACGGGAGAGGCCACAACAGTGAGAGACCCGCGTACAGAAAAAAAAAAAAAAAAAAGTTACTTTAATTCCTGCCATCCACTATTCCCACTTACATAAAAACAGAACTATAATAACAATGCTTTTTCTTGAAAAATGTCCAAGATGTTTAGACCAAAATTGTTATGCAAATGTAAAATATTGTAGTGGTGGGTGTGCTGTGGTGTGCTTTATTAGGTCAAGGTCCCCAAAATATGTGCACTGTTTGATAGTCCTTTCTTCTGAGCTTGCAAGATTGCCCTCCCCTGGCATCAGGTCCAGCTCTCCAGAACTGCCTACATCCCACCTAATTGCTAATTGTGTTCATTGCACCTCAAATGTGATGTCACCTCTGGTCTGCCTACAGTGATGGAAAACACACAATCAATGCCAGAAGAGACAGGGGGACTCAGAGTAGGTGAACTGCACCTGTGTCACACTTTTCAAGACGTAATGTATCCTTTAGGTGATTTAATGATTTTTGGGGGGTTGGGTGTTGGTAAGTGGATGCCACTAGATATGTGTGATCTGGACACAGGCATGTTAATTTTACTTTCTGAGTCTAATATAACCACGGGGCACTGGAAACTGAATCTGCCCCATCTTCCCTCTGTGCCCTCATCTTTTTATTTTCTTTCACAATGCATCTCTGGTCCTCTCTCACCAAGGACTGCATTATGATTAATGAGTTCACTGACTCTGAGAAAATAAATAGGAAAACTTGACAACTAATGCACATCCCTGACCATTCTCTTTCCATTTTGAACAAAAGAATTGATGGAAACAAATAAGGGAAGAGTCAAAGAAATTAAAATAACCAAAGTGGGTACTTTGAGAAAATATGCCCTAATGGCTGGGTACCCTTCAACTAAGGCTCAAATAATCTGCCTCCAAAATGATGCAAACAGAAAACAAACAAAATCATTTCTAATCTTATCACTTCCCAGTTTTGAGGCTAATTCTCCATAGAACAAAGTCAATTCAATGAAGGATTCAACTTGAACTCACTTTTGCCTTTAAATGAATATTTCAGACTTTCTTATTTCTTACCTAGAAAATCAGCTCAAATTTTTACTTTGCTTTGCACCTATAACACTCACTTAAGCATAGCTTTAGTTTTCTATTCTTTTGGTCAAAAACAAAATAAAGTACTTGACATTTCAAAATACCTTTGACCTTATCCAAAAAATTTCAACAGAGCCTCCAGAAAGCCTTTAAAACCACATCTATTATTTCATGCCTGGGATCACGTGTACTGAAGTATTTGTTAATATTCTCGAACGTCACAGGACTATCTCCACATAGTCTTTTACTGTGAAAGATGCTCTCAGTATAACTAATCCAATTGGCTATTGCAAACATTATTTTCAAACCTTAAAGTGGACCACAAAATTTACCCTGAGATACAAAGTCAATATATTTTAAAATTCTATAATCCCTTCCCCTACTTTTCTATACAGAAAAAAACTTCTTTAATTTTTTTACCCAGAAAATTACAAACTTACCATTTCCTTCTTCCCGTCTCCTCTTAATTATATGGAATTTTCCCATTTTCTTGGACTGAAATTTAATCCTTCAGAATTCCCAGTTTGTCCCACATGGTTGAATGGAATGTTCAGCATTTTTAAAGTAATATGCCTCATTAGGCAAGTAATCAAGCAAAACAGACATTTATGATAGACTTAAAGTTCTCTAGTTTTAAGTAAACATGTACTCTAAACGTTTTAATAAATCATACTTCTAAATATTCACTAAGAGTTTTACATTGAAAATAGACTACCGGAAAAAAAAACTCATGTAACACCAGTCTCGACACTCCAGCCAATGTTGTTGCAAAAGGCAGTGAGATCTAAGTATGAAGGAGTTAGAATAACTCAGCTGATAGTTGAAATCACTGGGACCATTGTAACTAAAAATTGGCCTTTTATTTAATTAAGCAAATAAGTCTGAAGAAATATAAAGTCATTGAAAGAGATAGGGCATGGCTCAGAAATACACAAGCCAAGCACTGTTTGTGGTGTTTGCTAATCCTCCTCCAGGCTAATTAGCTGAAGAAGTCCACGGCAAATCCAAAGAAGGCTAAAGATGATTAAAGGACTCAGAAGGAAAGCCTACAGCAACCTAGGAGGAAAGAATAAAGAAACTGAGGGACTTCCCTGGCAGTCCAGTGGTTAAGACTCCACTCTCCCAATGTAGGGGGCACAGGTTTCATCCCTGGTCGGAGAACTAAGATCCCTCATGCCGCACAGTGCAGCCTAAAAAGAAGAGAAAGAAAAGAAATTGAGGTATTCCAGTGAGGAAAGAAAAATTGGGAGGCTGATTTCCAATAAGCCTTCAGTTTAAAATGGCTGTTAAACAGGTCAGGGACAGACTGCTCTCCAACAGGACAAAACAGGAAAGGATGTCATGAATGTCAACACAAGGAATTAGACATAAGACAGATTCCATCTGACTGTTAAACTTTAGCCTGGATCACCACTTTGTGAAGAGTGTGTAACACTGAATCCTCCAACACACCCAAGTATCATGATGGAAACAGGAAAGCAACTGGAAAAGAGGGGAAGAGGAATGTGTTTCTTGACAAAAGGTCTTGAGGATATCAGGAGGGTGTCACACCACACATTATAGAGCAAGACTCCCTGCAAATCCTCTCTAATTCCTCTTTCCCCCCAAATTCCAATCCTTCTGGCAAATTCCACTACTCTGATCATCTCTGAGTCCCTGTCCCCCCCACCCCAGGTCTCTCCTTCCTTCCCACTATCTCTCTCCCCCTTCCTCAGGTCACTCCCTCTCTTCCTCCTGGTCTCCCTCTAATTTTCTTTTTCTCCTTCCCAGCCTCTTTGTACTTCCTCCTCTCTCCTTCCCACCACCCCTCCCTCTTTTTCTCTACCCACCCCACACAAACACCTTTCCCACAGTAGGAAGGTGGGGAACTAAAAGCACTTGTGGTAGAATTTCTTTTTTCATTTTTAATCAGAAATCTCTAGCTTTATTGAATTTATTCAACAGTTAAATGAAAAGAAAACTGTTATTTATTTACTTCTTTAATGAATATTTATTGACTGCTACTCACTGGCAGTCATGGTGGTAAGCTATTGATTTAGCTCACAGCAGTGAGCTAAATCAAGTCTCTGCCCTCAGGAGGTTTACAAGGTATTTGTTTTTTAATGACACAATATAATTTAGGCACACCAAAAGATGGTGGTGTCATGCTTTTTCTATAAATGATATAAACTTCCTCACAAGCCCACTGCTATGAGCTGAATTGTGTCCCTCCTCCAAATTCAGATGTTGAAGCCCTAACTCCCAATGTGATGGTGTTTGGAGATGGAGCCTTTGGGAGATGGTTGGGTTCAGATGAAATCATGAGAGTGGGGCTCTCATGATGGGACTAGTGCCCTTGTTAAGAAGAGGGAGAGACACGAGAGCCCGCTTTCTCTGCCATGTGAGGACATAGTGAGAAGGTAGCCATCTGCAATCCAGGAAGAGGATTCTCACCAGGAACCAAATCTGCTGGCACCTTGATCTTGGACTTCCAGCCTTCAGAACAGTGAGAAAATAAACTTGGGTTGTTTAAGCCACCCAGTCTGTGGTGTTTTGTTATGGCAGCCCCAAAGTCTAATATATCCCCACTCCCACTTTTTGAGGTGGTGGGATGGGATGGGATAAAGGGAAATACAAACTTACCAGTTAAGAATCAATCAGTTACTTTGGTTTAAACAGTCCCAGATAAATATGCAGTCAGTTGAAGTTCAAACTCCCTCTAAGACTTTTCTCTCCTCTCTTGTTCCTCCCTCCTCCCAAGATGGGGACTTACACGTAGGGCAGAGATTGCATATCCTTGGGGGCAGCTGAAGGGGGTGGTTGACTCCAGGACTGGAGTCCTCAGAGGTGTCCCCTGCACCACCTGCTCATACCCTGCTGGAGACATTTGTCGTCAGATCTTTTGGCAAAGCTGGGGCTCTCGAGAGTCTTTTCCTCTTAACTGGCTCCACCTTATCCCAGGCTGGCTCTGTAAATCCTCTGAGTCTGTCTCCACCTCATCTTCCAGCAGCGCCTAAGAGAAGCCTGCACTGGGGTCCCACCCATTGCTACCACAGCCCAAGCAGGCTTCTGCTTTGTCCCTTCCTCAGGTCAAGTAGGAACTTCTGGATCCTTCCACATCACATAGAGGCCAAGGGATTCTTGGGACTCTGTATTTAACCCTGTCTATGTTTAAATGCTACCTTCAGCCATTTCTACGTTGCTGCTTGGGTGGTTCCATATTGGATATGGTGATTCTCTTAGAAGTCTTGAAGTTTTCCCAGTCTGTTTCTAGGGAAACTAGACCCACTGGAACTGGTGATCAGAACTGTATCTGCCTTCATCTATACTCCACATTTCCCTTTCCTATCACTCCATGACATCCTGGCCAGATTGCATCACTTTCTATTCACTTTTGGTTATTCAAAAATGTATAAAACTTCAATTTCAAACTCTATGTAAATTCTATCTCCTGGTAGTGCACGACTCCAGAGAAGGTATGAATTGGAATCTTGACTGCTTGGCATGAGATGGAGTTGGAGGGAATCCTGGCTGCAAAACACCCTCTCCTATCTGTCCCAGGCCGGGCTTCTGTCTCTCAAGTGTTGGAATCAGGAAGAAGGGGAAGGAAAGGGGCAGCCGTAGCCATCTCTCTGTTGGCTGCTCTGCTTCTCCAGTGAGCCCTGAGTGTGCATGTCAGTATCCAAAGTCCACCTCTCTGGGAGCACAGGTGAAAATTATCCAGAGGGATCTTCCCATTGGAAGGTTCAGCTCTAGCTGGACCTCTCCCACCCACGCCCTCAGTTATCTCAGTAATATAACCCAAGTCGTGGTGCATAGTCGTGGGAGCGGGGGGAGTTGTACAGCAGGGTGGCTCAAGAATATTTGCCTTCTGTATGTTCCCTTGTTCCAAGGAATTTCTCACACCCTGGCCA
Organism: Stenella coeruleoalba; assembly: GCF_951394435.1. Taxonomy (NCBI): domain Eukaryota; kingdom Metazoa; phylum Chordata; class Mammalia; order Artiodactyla; family Delphinidae; genus Stenella; species Stenella coeruleoalba. The sequence continues at coordinate 37,781,932 of NC_137150.1, read as the reverse complement.
TGCCACATAAGGGTGGGCAAGATCACTGTTCCACTGTCATCTCTTCCACATGGCCAGCCAGCTCTCCCTGGCTTCCATCTTTTCTGCTCTGGTAGGAATGGATAGCCCAGCAACTCTGCTATCCAAGCAGAGGTCACCAGGGGTAGACCCTAAAAGCCATTGTCTTGGAGCCTCTTTCTTCATTTGGCAATGGGAGTCAGGAGAAATCCCTCCCCAATACGAAGGGCAGGAATCACCTACTCCCCTCATCTTTTATAGACCAAGGACTGAGTATTAAGGGGCAGGGGGAGTAGGTGTGGACTGATGCCCAGTTCTTCAGACCCTTAGGAAAACTTTGGAGAAAGTGGCAGACCCCAGTTAGTGTTTTGAGCCCTGGACCCTTTTTGTCAAACACAGGGCAATAGAATAAGTCCCCCTTGCCATCCTGTCATTCTCACAATTGCACTTCCCCTATCATATTGGAATCCCTTTCTTCCTAATTCTTTGAAAACAGATAGAGGTGCTTCCCCAGATGGGTGAAATGAGTTCTAACCAGCAATCACTGAAATATGTCACGTGAAATTTCAGGGTCCCTTCTAAAGATCCTGTGATTCTATGAAAACAAGGAAAGAAAAAAAGCAAGTTACATTTATGAAACTAGGTAGATGATTAAAACTAATTCATTATCCTTATTTCTGAATGAATTAAAGCGTTTTTTAATCTAAAGTTTATATTTTATTGATCAAATACCTATTTTCAACAAGTTTCTACAATAATTGAACCATTCATTTTCCCTTTCTTATACTCCAACTTCTGTTCAACTCTATATTTTGATTATTATCTTTACTGAAAAACAGTTCCTATCAATGGATTTGCTACTTGTAATTTTAGATGTGTTTAATCTGAGCAGGATTTGGATTTTATAACTGTTCAATATGCAAAGCTCTGGTGATATCCAAGAATCTTTGCCCTGAAAGATTTTTGGATATGTGTGATTAGGTAGTCTACAACTTTAAAGAAAAGGAGAAAAAACAACTTGTTAGAATCTTTGCAGAAGCATCAATTTAATAGTAAAATGCTGCCTCCTTCTGGATAAATCGTGTTAGGCATGATAAGTTTGTAAAACTGCTTATTTTATACAAGTAAAACATTTTTTAAAGAATTATAATCCTACTTTTTTTCATTAAAAAATAAAATTAGAGGACTAGAGTAAGCCTTGAAAGATTACCTAGATTCTGCCTATGAGAGAGAGTATAAAACATCTAAATTATCTAACCTATAGCGCTGATTTAATTGTCTGACTTCCTTTCAAAGATCTCTAACAGTAACTGAGGAAGTAGGAGATAGCAGATAAAATTGCAGTTAGCATGGTTTCACTTTTATATGAGGCTACCTTACTTAACATGCAGTTGGCATCGTCATTTATTCATGCACACATATTCATCTGCGTGCCTGGAAAAATGTGTGTGTGTGTTAATAAATGCAATGAAATGCCTAGGTGTTCTAGTCTTAATTTTATGCCAGCAGTCGTGTGTATTTTGGCAAGCCACTTAATCTCTCTGAGTCCCAGTTTCCTTATCTGTATACTGAGGATAATGGAACCATTGTTATCGACCTCAAAAATACTTTGTGAAGCTCACTGAAATCAACAAAGCACTGTGTGAGGTATTAACTTATTTATTATCATTAAGGTTTTAACTGGTCACATGCCAGAAGTGAAAGAATAGAACCAGAGTTGTGACCAACAAGAAGAAGAATGCTTAATGATGTCCTATTTATTGCATAAACACAGACAGCTAGTTTGGTTACACTCAATCAACTCTCTACTATCTGGAGTAAAAAGCTGAAGAGGAGGTTATAAATAACCTCAGACCACAATCATACAAAAGTCAAATTTACTTCAATTCTCCAGGGGCAGTTTACCCCCACAGAGCCAAGAGAGCAGGTAGGTCTAACCAAGGTAGATCAAGGAACCAGCAGGTAGTTCAGGGACCAGAGTGAACCCTGTTTGCTCCACCTCATCCCTGAGCCAACATCTCCAACCCAACGTGGAGCCCCAGCCCAGGATGATCAAGGCTGACTGTGCCCTGGTTCTATTAAAGGGACTTTCATGATTCTCCAAAAATCCTTCAACCGAAGTAGTACTAACCAAAATCCAAAGCAGCTAAGAGACCAAAGGACACTCCAAATATTCTGATCCCTACTCAGCCTTTCACTAGTGGGCATTCTGTGCCTCAGTTTCGTCTATAAAATCGGTATAACAATAGTACCTGTTTAATTAGGTTGTGAGTTAATGCAAGCAGAGCATTCAGAATAGCGTCTGGCACTTAAGCATTCAATATGTTAGCTGCTGCTACTACCACCACCATTATTATATCACACTAATTTGCTTGCACATGGCACTCATTTATGGGCAAATGATATGTCTCTCTCATAGCTCTTCAATTTTCTGAGACTGAAAATTGTTGATCCTTTAAACCCTTTGGCCATCATTATTTAGAATTTTGTTCCTACACTAGTTACCTCACAATACATGTAATACTTCTTTTTACTTATCAGTTACAAAGTAATAAATTATAACTACTGGTGCTATTTAATGACCTAGTAGCCAAACCAAGCAACAATTCTTTGTTTTGCAGCCATACAAGCAGATGCATCTGGAATAAGAGCTAGGACTTAGGCACATTTCAAGCTGTAAAACGTTTTTTATGGTCAGGAAATATTCCAATTCCATTTCACTCAAAGAGCAGAAGCAGCTATAATATCCCTAATTCAGAACTATCTGGTAAATCACTCTAAGAAAAATACTAGAAGGCACCAAAACTGTTTTGATTGAGGACTAAAAATGACATTTGGCCACTAGATGGCATTTAAATTATGTAGCAAGTTTCAGCTCATACGTGATCTATTTAAAATCCTAATTGGTTTGCACTTGGCTCAAGCACTGGCTGTTCATATATTTTGACACTGTGGGAACTCTCATGATTTGGCTGAATGGAGGCCTAGGAATATCTACAACAGGTCCTGCAGCTATGGACATAAAATCATAAAAACCTTTTGAGTTATGAAAAAAGAGAAGTAATTTTAAATTTTTGCCTGAAATCTCCAGAACAGTGTTGTTGGGTTTTTTTAAGTAAATTATTGAGGGTAAGATTGAGAGACTGGATAATTTACGTTTTTTCAATTCACTGGTTGTAACATGAAGTCTTAATAACCACAGAGCAGCATAATTCACAGGCAGCTTGTCTCAGCTGGCCACAGGTACCTCCAAGCCTGGCCTCTAATGTTCTACTGGGTCCAGCAGCTTAATCCTATCTGCCATTTCCTTTTCAATTAATTCCTAGGAAAGGCCAGCCATAGACTAGTGAAATATCCCAGAGGAGAAAGAAATAGAATCTAATCCTCATTGAATAAAAAGCCTGTTATAAAGAAAGGAGGACAGTCAGGTCAGTTATTTTTTCATCTCCCACAAGGATATTAGTAGAGAAACATTTTAAATTTCAACAATTAGACTTTAAGATAGCCATAAATATGAAATAAAATATGTACTAAAATAAACTACAAAATAAATGTGTGTATGTTCTTTCCATATTATAGAGGAAACACTTCTATTTGGGGAGATTTTGCATACAGACACCAAGGTAAGTGATGGTAGTAAGTGATGCTTTCTAGCTCTTTTCCTAGGTTTCAGAAAGTGCCCTGCTGCATTTAAAGCCTTTGGTGCTAAATTCAAGTTGTCCACTAGATGGCCCTAATACATATGAGTTCCTTTAACAGGTGGAACATTTAATCCCATGATAAAATAAAGTACTGACATATTTAATTATATTTGTGATTGAAGAAGTCCTCTTCTAAGGGAAAACCATGCAGTGATCATCTACAAAGTTTAATAATGAATTATTAATTACCTAAAAGATAGAGAATTGAACATATGCTTTTTATCTCCTCTCTCAAACTCCCCTCAAAAGACAGAAAAGGAAAGTAAAAGTTATAAATCCACAAGGAAATAAAGAGAAATATAAACAGCAGACCAACTCACACTTTTAGGAAGCTGGCAACCCAATAGCTGAATGTGACTAACCTAGGAAAAAGCTGAAACCAAAGCACCAGCAGAGCAGAGAGCAGTGATCTGGAAGCCTATCCCATCCCAGGATTCTGGAGACTCAGAGATCAAAAGTGCCACTCCCCCTTGCCAGTGGAAAGGCAGGGGCCAGAAATAAATTGAAAATAGAATAATTTGGGGGGAAACCTACATACTGGTCTGCAAGACTTCCCAGCCCCTTTGCCCACTCAGTTCCCGGAAAGCTTTCTGACCAGGCCGATTTACCCCCTCCAAAACTAGAGAGCCATAGATCCTCCTGTGCTCTAACAGAGGGCAAGGCTTCTAGAGATTGGCTCACTCCCGCCTTAATCCTCCATGCATCAGGCTTCCCCTTCCCACCAAAATCAGCTTTTTCCATCCTCACTCTTACGTACAAACAGACAGCCAAGGATCACCAAACATTTTAGGGAAATCTCCAACATAAGAGACACAGAGCAAGGCAAAAAGGAAAAAAAAAAAATTGAAGAAACAGAGACAATGCAGACAACAGAAGAAAATTTCAAAGTAACTAGTGTCCTCTGAAAAAGAAGAAAAACTGTTGGACCCACGACGCAAGAATAAAGTGATACTTAAAAGTTTTAAAAAAAAAGAAAGAAGCAATCAGAGAAAAAGAAAGGGCTTTTGAAAACTAACCCTACCCCTAATTAGGGTATAGTATAATAACCAGAATGAAAACTATTTCAAAAGAAAGGTTAGAAGAGAATTTTAAGGAAACTTCCCATAAAATAAACAAAAAACAAAAAAAGGGAAGAAGAATAGGAACATTAGGAGAAAAATCCAGGCTCCCCAACATTAGACTAATAGAAGTTCTGGAAAGAAATGAGAATAAAGCAAAGGGAAAAAATTATTGAATAAATAATAAAAGAACATTCCCTCAAACTTAAAGAAATGAGTTTCCAGATTGAAAGCATCTACTTAATACCCAGCTTACTGAATTAAAAAAAAAATAAGTTACATCACTGTACAATTTCAGAACATTTGGGATAAAGAAATGATCCTAAAAGCCTTGGAGAAAGGGGGTATAGTATAGTTATATGCATAGAACAGGTAACCAGAACATACTGGAGGGGCTTCCCTGGTGGTGCAGTTGTTAAGAAGCCACCTGCCAATGCAGGGGACACGGGTTCGAGCCCTGGTCCAGAAAGATCCCACATGCTGTGGAGCAACTAAGCCCATGCTGTACAACTACTGAGGCTGCGAGCCACAACTACGGAAGCCCGTGTGCCTAGAGCCCGTGCTACACAACAAGAGAAGCCACCACACTAAGCCCGCGCACCACAACGAAGAGTAGCCCCCGCTCACCTCAACTAGAGAAAGCCCACGCGCAGCAATGAAGACCCAGCGCGGCCAAAAATAAATGATAATAAATAAAATAAATATTTTAAAAAATCTTATCTATAAAAAAATAAATAAAAAATATAAAAAAGAGCATACTGGAAACGAGAACTCAGGAAAGTAGCAAGGCTGGAGAGATTTCAGAGTCATCATACAAGTATGTGCAAGCTGAGGCAGGTGAGCAGGTGAAAGTTCTCAGGAAGAACACACACAGCCGCCTTCTAAGTCTTGGACCACAAAGCTGATGTAATAGCAGCTCACTGGGCAGTGGCCAGCCTGTGCTTGCTACTAAAATGGGGCAGACCACGCTGAGTCATATTAGATCCTGAGGCAAAAGGGAAAATCAGTAATACTGATCCTGTCTACAGTGTTAACTAGTGCCTCCCAAAAATTTATGTCCACCAGAGCCTCAGAATGTGACCTTATTTGGAAATACGGTCTTTGCAAATATAATTAGATTAAGATGAGATGAGATCATACTGGATTAGAGTGGGCTCTAAATCCAGTGACTGGTACACACAGGGAAGAAGGTCAGGGGGAGATGGAAGCACAGATTGGAGTGGTGCAGCTATAAGCCAAGAAAGTCCAAAGACTTCAGCAATCACCAGAAGCTAGGGGACAGGCATGAAGTTTCTCCCTGCAAGTGGCCAGCCTCCAGCACAGGAAGACAATATGTTTCTGTTAAGCCATCCAGTTTATGGTGCTTTGTTACAGTAGCCCTAGGAAACTGATATGGCTTTATTTAAAATTTTGACATTTTATTATGGATTGCTTGGCATTAATTTTGATTTCTTTAAATACTACATTAAAATATCTTGATAAATGAGTTTTTTGGCCCCCCCCCCTTAAATTTTGCCCCTGAAATCCAGGCCCTGGGGCATGTTTTAACTACTTTCATTGAATTGCTAACACATAGCTTTCTCAGTCAGTCATTTTGCAGAGACATATACTCTATATCCAAAGAACAAAGAGTAAAAGCAAGCAAGCATGATATTTTTTTTGGAATCTTTGAATTTTATTTTATTTATTTTTTTATACAGCAGGTTCTTATTAGTTATCTATTTTATACATATTTGTGTATATATGTCAATCCCAATCTCCCAATTCATCACACCCCCCCACCCTCCCCACCATTTTCCCCCCTTGGTGTCCGTACGTTTGTTCTGTACCTCTGTGTCTCTATTTGCGCCCTGCAAACCGGTTCATCTGTACCATTTTTCCTGGCTCCACATATCTGCGTTAATACATGATATTTGTTTTTCTCTTACTTCACTCTGTATGACAGAATCTAGATCCATCCACACCTCTACAAATGACCCAATTTCGTTCCTTTTTATGGCTGAGTAATATTCCATTGTATATATGTACCACATCTTCTTTATCCATTCGTCTGTCAATGGGCATTTAGGTTGCTTCCATGACCTGGCTATTATAAATAGTGCTGCAATGAACATTGGGGTGCATGTGTCTTTTTGAATTATGGTTTTCCCTGGGTATCTGGCCAGTAGTGGGATTGCTGGGTCATATGGTAATTTTATTTCTAGTTTTTTAAGGAACCTCCATACTGTTCTCCATAGTGGCTGTATCAACTAACATTCCCACCAACAGTGCAAGAGGGTTCCCTTTTCTCCATACCCTCTCCAACATTTGTTTTTTGTAGATCTTCTGAAGATGCCCATTCTAACTGGTGTGAGGTGATACCTCATTGTAGTTTTGATTTGCATTTCTCTAATAATTAGTGATGTTGAGCGTCTTTTCATGTGCTTTTTGGACATCTGTATGTCTTCTTTGGAGAAATGTCTATTTAGGTCTTCTGCCCATTTTTGGATTGGATTGTTTGTTTTTTTAATATTGAGCTTCATGGACTGTTTATATATTTTGGAGATTAATCCTTTGTCCATTGATTCGTTTGCAAATATTTTCTCCCATTCTGAGGGTTGTCTTCGTCTTATTTGTGGTTTCCTTTGCTGTGCAAAAGCTTTTAAGTTTCATTAGGTCCCATTTGTTTCTTTTTGTTTTTATTTCCATTACTCTAGGAGGTGGATCAAGAAAGATCTTCCTGTGATTTATGTCAAAAAGTGTTCTTCCTGTGTTTTCCTCTAAGATATTTATAGTGTCTGGCCTTACATTTAGGTCTCTAATCCATTTTGAGTTTATTTTTGTGTATGGTGTTAGGGAGGGTTCTAATTTCATTCTTTTACATGTAGCTGTCCAGTTTTCCCAGCACCACTTATTGAAGAGGCTGTCTTTTCTCCATTGTATATCCTTGCCTCCTTTGTCATAGATTAGTTGACCATATGTGTGTGGGTTTATCTCTGGGCTTTCTATCCTGTTCCATTGATTTATATTTCTGTTTTTGTGCCAGTACCGTATTGTCTTGATTACAGTAGCTTTGTAGTATAGTCTGAAGTCAGGGAGTCTGATTCCTCCAGCTCCATTTTTTTCCCTCAAGACTGCTTTGGCTATTCGGGGTCTTTTGTGTCTTCATACAAATTTTAAGATTTCTTGTTCTAGTTCTGTAAAAAAAAATGCCATTGGTAATTTGATAGGGATTGCATTGAATCTGTAAATTGCTTTGGGTAGTACAGTCAGTTTCACAATATTGATTCTTCCAATCCAAGAACATGGTATATCTCTCCATCTGTTTGTATCATCTTTAATTTCTTTCATTAGTGTCTTATAGTTTTCTGAATACAGGTCTTTTGTCTCCCTAGGTAGGTTTATTCCTAGGTATTTTATTCTTTTTGTTGCAGTGGTAAATGGGAGTATTTCCTTAATTTCTCTTTCAGATTTTTCATCATTAGTGTATAGGAATGCTAGAGATTTCTGTGCATTAATTTTGTATCCTGCAACTTTACCAAATTCATTGATTAGCTCTAGTAGTTTTCTGGTGGCATCTTTAGGATTCTCTGTGTATAGTATCATGTCATCTGCAAACAGTGACCGTTTTACATCTTCTTTTCCAGTTTCTATTCCTTTTATTTCTTTTTCTTCTCTGATTGCCATGGCTAGGATTTCCAAAACTATGTTGAATAATAGTGGTAAGAGTGGACATCCTTGTCTTGTTCCTGATCTTAGAGGAAATGCTTTCAGTTTTTCACCATTGAGAATGTTTGCTGTGGGTTTGTCATATATGGTCTTTATTATGTTCTGATAGGTTCCCTCTATGCCCACTTTCTGGAGAGTTTTTATCATAGATGGGTGTTGAATTTTGTCGAAAGCTTTTCTGCATCTATTGAGATGATCATATGGTTTTTCTTCTTCAGTTTGTTAATATGGTGTATCACATTGATTGATCTGCATATATTGAAGAATCCTTGCATCCCTGGGATAAATCCCACTTGATCATGCTGTATGATCCTTTTAATGTGTTGTTGGATTCTGTTTGCTAGTATTTTTTTGAGGATTTTTGCATCTATATTCATCAGTGATATTGGTCTGTAATTTTCTTTTTTTGTAATATCTTTGTCTGGTTTTGGTATCAGGGTGATGGTAGCCTCATAGAATCAGTTTGGGAGTGTTCCTTTCTCTGAAATTTTCTGGAAGACTTTGAGAAGGATGGGTGTTAGCTCTTCTCTAAATGTTTTTTTTTATTGTTGTTGTTTTTTGCGGTACGCGGGCCTCTCATGTTGTGGCCTCTCCCGTTGTGGAGCACAGGCTCCGGACACGCAGGCTCAGTGGCCATGGCTCACGGGCCTAGCCACTCCGCGCCATGTGGGATCTTCCCGGCCCGGGGCACGAACCCATGTCCCCTGCATTGGCAGGCGGACTCTCAACCACTGCGCCACCAGGGAAGCCCTTCTCTAAATGTTTGATAGAATTCACCTGTGAAGCCATCTGGTCCTAGACTTTTGTTTGTTGAAAGATTTTTAATCACAGTTTCAATTTCAGTGCTTGTGATTGGTCTGTTCATATTTTCTATTTCTTCCTGGTTCAGTCTTGGAAGGTTACACCTTCCTAGGAATTTGTCTGTTTCTTCCAGGTTGTCCATTTTATTGGCACAGAGTTGCTTGTAATAGTCTCTTAGGATGCTTTGTATTTCTGCTGTGTCTGTTGTAACTTCTCCTTTTTCATTTGTAATTTTATTGATTTGAGACCTCTCTCTCTTTTTCTTGATGAATCTGGCTAATGGTTTATCAATTTTGTTTATCTTCTCAAAGAACCAGCTTTTAGTTTTATTGATCTTTGCTATTGTTTTCTTCATTTCTATTTCATTTATTTCTGCTCTGATCTTTATCATTTCTTTCCTTCTACTAACTTTGGGGTTTTTTTGTTCTTCTTTCTCTAGTTCCTTTAGGTGTAAGGTTAGATTGTTTTTTTGAGATTTTTCTTGTTTCTTGAGATAGGATTGTATTGCTATAAACTTCCCTCTTAGAACTGCTTTTGCTGCATCCCATAGGTTTTGGATCATCATGTTTTTGTTGTCATTTGTCTCTAGGTATTTTTTTATTTCCTCTTTGATTTCTTCAGTGATCTCTTGGTTATTTAGTAACGTATTGTCTAGCCTCCATGTGTTCGTGTTTTTTATGTTTTTTTCCCTGCAATTGATTTCTTATCTCATAGCGTTGTGGTCAGAAAAGATGCTTGATATGATTTCAGTTTTCTTAAATTTACTGAGCCTTGATTTGTTACCCAATATGTGATCTATCCTGGAGAATGTTCCGTGTGCACTTGAGAAGAAAGTGTAATCTCTTGTTTTTGTAATCTCTTGTTTAGGACATTTTTTGACTGTCCTATAAATATCAATTAAATCTATCTGGTCTATTGTGTCATTTAAAGCTTGTGTTTCCTGATTAATTTTCTGTTTGGATGATCTGTCCATGGGTGTAATTGAGGTGTTAAAGTCTCTCACTATTATTCTGTTACTGTCGATTTCCTCTTTTATAGCTGTTAGCAGTTGCCTTATGTATTGAGGTGCTCCTATGTTGGGTGCATATATATTTATAATAGTTATATCTGCTTCTTGGATTGATCCCTTGATCATTATGTAGTGTCCTTCCTTGTCTCTTGTAACATTCTTTATTTTAAAGTCTATTTTATCTGATATGAGTATTCCTACTCCAGCTTTCTTTTGATTTCCATTTGCATGGACTATCTTTTTCCATCCCCTCACTTTCAGTCTGTATGTGTCCCTAGGTCTGAAATGGGTCTTTTGTGGACAGCATATATACGGGTCTTGTTTTTGTATCCATTCAGTGAGCTTGTGTCTTTTGGTTGGAGCATTGAATCCATTCACATTTAAGGTAATTATCAATATGTATGTTCCTATTACCATCTTCTTAATTGTTATGGGTTTGTTTTTGTAGGTCCTTTTCTTCTCTTATGTTTCCCACTTAGAGAAGTTCCTTTAGCATTCATTGTAGAGCTGGTTTGGTGGTGCTGAATTCTCTTAGCTTTTGCTTGTCTGTAAAGGCTTTGATTTCTCTGTCAAATCTGAATGAGATCCTTGCCCGGTAGAGTAATCTTGTTGTAGGTTCTTCCGTTTCACCACTTTAAATATATTGTGCCACTGCTTTCTGGCTTGTAGAGTTTCTGCTGAAAAATCAGCTGTTAACCTTATGGGAGTTCCTTTGTATGTTATTTGTCGTTTTTCCCTTGTTGCTTTTAATAATTGTTCTTTGTCTTTAATTTTTGTCAATTTGATTACTATGTGTCTTGGCATGTTTCTCCTTGGGTTTATCCTTCCTGGGACTCTCTGTGCTTCCTGGACTTGGGTGGCTGTTTCCTTTCCCACGTTAAGGAAGTTTTCGACTATAATCTCTTCAAATATTTTCTCAGGTCCTTTCTCTCTCTCTTCTCCTTCTGAGACCCCTGTAATGCAAATGTTGTTGCATTTAATGTTGTCCCAGATGTCTCTTAGGCTCTCTTCAATTCTTTTCATTCTTTTTTCTTTATTCTGTTCCGCGGCAGTGAATTCCACCATTCTGTCTTCCAGGTCACTTATCCGTTCTTCTGCCTTAGTTATTCTGCTATTGATTCCCTCTAGTGTATTTTTCATTTCAGTTATTATATTGTTCATCTCTGTTTGTTTTTTCTTTAATTCTTCTATGTCTTTGTTAAACGTTTCTTTCATCTTCTCGATCTTTGCCTCCATTCTTTTTCTGAGGTCCTGGATCATCTTCACTAGCATTATTGTGAATTCTTTTTCTGGAAGGTTGCCTATCACCACTTCATTTAGTTGTTTTTCTGGGGTTATGTTCTTCCTTCATCTGGTACAAAGTCTTCTGCCTTTTCATTTTGTCTATCTTTCTGTGAATGTGGTTTTCCTTCCACAGGCTGCAGAGTTGTGGTTCTTCTTGCGTCTGCTCAAGCAAGCATGGTTTTTAAATTAAAAGTTGATTTCTTCAACAAGGGATGATTACATGTTTTCCTCCCTCATTTCAGATATGCAGCCCATCTCTCAGGAGGGACATACAGATATTGGCAGCCGTGTTTAAAACCAGTAATCACAGTCTGATAATTCCATCTGCTTCCCCTGAGAAAGAAAAATAATTACATGGCAGTTTCAGTGGCCTTGGATCCCATGTAGGGAATTTTATTAATACATTGTATTCACTTTGAGAAAACATCTGAAGGAAAATTCTTTTAGAATTGAATGGGGGAGAGTTGGGTATTGGAGTAAGTGGCAGTTTTAGAACATGGCCCCAAGTCTTTTGACACTCCTTTCATGGAGAGGTGATGGTGGGTGGGGGTCCTATGGGCACACTTCTTTTTTTTTTTTTAATTGAAGTATACTTGATTTACAATGTTGTGTTAATTTCTGCTATACAGCAAAGTGACTTAGTTATACACATATATTCATTCTTATATTCTTTTCCATTATGGTTTATCCCAGGAGATTGGTTATAGTTCCCTGTGCTATACAGTAGGACCTTGTTGTCCATGCATTCTAAATGCAATAGTTTGCATCTACTAATCCCAGACTCCCAGTCCATACCCCCCACCCCCCTTTCCCTTGGCAACCACGTGCTGTATTTTAGATTCCACATATAAGTGATATCATATGGTATTTGTTTTTCTCTTATTTCACTTAGTATGATAATCTCTAGTTGCCAAAAATATGGAATGCTTCACAAATTTGCATGTCATCCTTGGGCAGCGGCCATGCTAATCTTCTCTGTATTTTTCCAATTTTAGTGTATGTGCTGCCGAAGCGAGCACTGGGCACACTTCTTGAATCTGGGCAGGCTTATGACTCCTTCAACCAAGAGACTACAGTGGACACAATAGTGAGGCTGGGTCATAAAAGGTAATGCAGCATCAGCCTTACACACTAGAACACTCAAGCTTGGAGCCCTGAGCTGCCATGTAAAAGTCTAACTACCCTGAGAACATTAGCTGTAGAGAAGTCAAGCCACATAAAGAAGACAAGTGCAGTTACTTCTGTTGGCAGTCCCAGACCCTGAGGCAGCCCAGCCCAAGGGATGAGACCTGAAATCTCAAGGAGGAGAGGTCCACCATCCCTGCTGTGCCCAGTCTGATTCCTGACCCACAAAACCTGTGAACATAATCAAATGGTTGTTTCAAGTTGCTGAATTTGGGTCAATTTGTTATGCAGCAAAAGTAACTGCAAGAGAGTATGAGGGTCGAAGACATATCAATATGAATGGGTAGATTCATTATCCAAAAATCTTCCAGTCAACTGCAGAATGGAAGTTTACAATACTTTGGAATAAAAGTTTTTCCAAAATAATCTGGAATAATCTTTGTACTTGTTTTCTATTATAGCTTCAGAGCAGTGAAACGTATAAAGCCCATCCCTTGCTCATGCTTTCTGTTCAAATTGCTTCTTAATTGTGAAAACCTCTATCTTAGTCATAAGACAGAAGGATAAAGTCAGCCTTGCCACATTTCAAATTTTATCCCATGAATGCAGATGTGAGTGAACTGCATCCTCAAGCTTCCTAATAACAGAATGGATTAGCATAACTTCTCAGGTGATAATGCTATTTCATGTCTATATGTTTCACAGTTCTAGCAGTAAAAATGCTAATACTATTGCTGACATTTTAAAAACTAATATGATCCTTATTTTTGTTTGTATTTTAAAGCCACAAAAAATAAAACTAACCCCCAACAATGCTCATGCTTTTTTTTTTTTGTCCTTAAAACACAGTATATGATAAGGATAATGATAAAGTCCTATAAATATATAAAATGCTCATTAGAATAAGCAAGCTTTGTGTTTCTACCATCCTGGAATCCAGGTTCTCAACTTATGGTAAGGTACAAGATATACAAGTTGAAGAATCACCACCCTGGAATGTAGAATTTAAAAAAAAATGTAGTGAGGTGGATGGACATAGAATCTGTCATACAGAGTGAAGTTAGTCAGAAAGAGAAAAACAAATACCGTGTGCTAACACATATATATGGAATCTAAAAAAGCAGTACTGATGAACCTAGTGGCAAAGCAGGAATAAAGATGCAGACATAAAGAATGGACTTGACGGCACAGGGAGGAAAGGGGAAGCTGGGACAAAGTGAGAGTAGCACTGACATATATACACTACCAAAGGTAAAATGGATGGCTAGTGGGAAGCTGCTGCATAGCACAGGGAGATCAGCTCAGTGCTTTGTGACCACCTAGAGGGATGGGATAGGGAGGGTGGGAGGGAGGCTCAACAGGGAAGGGATATGGGGATATATGTATACATATAGCTGATTCACTTTGTTGTACTTTGTTGTACAACAGAAACTAACACAACACTGTAAAGCATCTATACTCCAATAAAGATGTGAACTGTATAAAAAACAAATAAATAAGATAAAATTCAGAAAAAGAAAGATGTGAAAAAAATGTAGAACAGTGCTTCTGTGAATTGTTGAATTCAAGGTAGACATATAGTATTACACAGATATTATGGGAATAATAGAATTTATCATTTTTTCTATTTTTACTATTCAGCTACCAAATGTCATTGAAATGAATAATTGTTTTTATTTTTCCTCCAACTCTATCGAGATATAATTGGCATATAATATTACATAAGTTTAAGTTGCACAATGTGATGACTTGATACAAATATATATTGCTAAATGTTTACCATAATAAGCGTAGTTAACACATCCTTCACCTCACATACAGTAATTACCATTTATTGTTGTTGTTATTATGTTGAGAACATTTAAGATCTACTCTTACTGGGAAAACTGGATAAGCACATGCAGAAGAATTTGACCTTATCTAACACCAGTCAAAAAAATTAACTCAAAATGGATTAAGGACTTAAACATAAGACCTGAAACCCTAAAACCCCTAGAAGAAAACATAGCTGAAAAGTTCCTTGTCATTGGTCTTGGCAGCAATTTCCTGGATATGACACCAAAGGCACGAGCAACAAAAGCAAAAATCAATAGGTGGGACTACATCAAATTAAAAAGCTTTTGCACAGCAAAAGGAACAACCAACGAAATGAAAAAGCAACCTACAGAATGGAAGAAAATATTTGTAAACCATATATCTGGTAAGTGGTTCCAAAGTACTTAAAGAATTCATACAACTCAGCAAAAACAACAAAAAACCTTATTAAAAAGTAGGCAGAGAGGGCTTCCCTGGTGGCGCAGTTGTTGAGAGTCCGCCTGCCGATGCAGGGGACGTGGGTTCGTGCCCTGGTCCGGGAAGATCCCACATGCCGCGGAGCGGCTGGGCCCGCGAGCCGTGGCCGCTGAGCCTGCGCGTCCGGAGCCTGTGCTCCGCAACGGGAGAGACCACAACAGTGAGAGGCCCGTGTACCGTAAAAAAAAAAAAAAAAAAAAAAGTAGTCAGAGGAATTGAATAGAGTTTTCAAAAACAACATACACATGGTCAACAGGCACATGAAAAGGTGCTCCACACCACTAATCATCAGGGAAATGCAAATCAGAACCACAAGATATCACCTCATTCCTGTTAGAATGGCCATAGTTAAAAAGACAAGTGATAACAAGTGTCAGCAAAAGGTGTGAAGAAAAGGGAATCCTTTTGCACTGTTGGTGGGAATGCAAACTGGTGCAGCCACTATGGAAAACAGTATGGAGTTTCTTCAAACAATTAAAAAAATAGAACTACCGGGCTTCCTTGGTGGCGCAGTGGTTGAGAGTCAGCCTGCCCATGCAGGAGACACGGGTTCGTGACCCGGTCCGGGAAGATCCCACATGCCGCAGAGCGGCTGGACCCATGAGCCATGGCTGCTGAGCCTGTGCATCTGGAGCCTGTGCTGGGCCACAACAGTGAGAGGCCCGTGTACCGCAAAAAAAAAAAAAAAAAATAGAACTGCCATGTGATCCAGCAGTCCCACTTCTGGATATATATTCAAAGGAACTGAAATCAGGATCTCATCAAGGTATCCACACTCCCATGTTTATTGCTGTATTATTTCACAATAGCCAAGATCTGGAAACAACCTAAGCATCCATCAATTGATGAATGGATGAAGAAAATGTGGTGTATATATAATGGAATACTATTCAGACATGAGAAAGAAGGAAATTCTGCTGTTTGAGACAGCTTAGATGAAACTTGAGGGCAGTGTGCTAAGTGAAATAAGTCAGACAGAGTAAAACAAATACTATATGATCTCACTTATATGTGGAATCTAAAAAAGCCAAACTCAGAAAGCAGAGTCACCAGGAGCTAGGGGGTGGGAGAAATGGGAAAGTACTTTTGAAAGGGTACAAACTTCCAGTTAGAGGATTAACAAGTTCTGGGGATTTAATGCACAGCATGGTGACTATAACTAATAATACTGTCTTATATTTGAATGTTACTAAGAGAGTAGATACTAAATATTCTCACCACAAAAAAAAGAAATGGTAATTATGTAACAGGAGGGAGGTGTTAGCTAACTATGGTGGTAATAATCTTGCAATATATGGATGTATCAAATCAGCACATTGTACACCTTATACAGTGTTGTCAATTATATCTCAATAAAGCTGGGGGAATAAAAAAATCTACTCTCTAAGCAACTTTCAAGTATATAATACAGTATTGTTAACTATTGTTAACTATAGTCACCATCCTGTACATTTCATGCCCAGAATGCATTCCTCTTACAGCTGTAGTTTGTACCCTATGACTAATATCTCCACATTTCTTCTACCAGCCCCTGGTAAACACCATTCTACTGTTTCTGAGTTTGACTTTTTAAGATTATACGAGTGAGATCATACAATATTTGTCCCTCTTTATTTGACTTATTTCACTTAGCATAATGCCCTCAAGCTTCCGATTATTTTTAAATGATGGAATACAGAGCAGTGTATTTTCTTTCATGAAGGGAACTAAGACATAAACCACACTTCAGGAGTACCTTTGAATGTTTTAGCAGAATACAAAATATGTTCCAACCAACTTCTGCAAGTTATTGTTAACCAAGCAGAATAAGACAGACACCAAAGAGAGAAATTGATAACAAGAGAGCATACTTCAGTCAGTTGGCAATAGTGTACTTTAATGAACTCTATTATTCATTTTAAATTAGATGTTAATTCCTTATTATTATACATATTCACTCAGAGACCATGGAATTGGAAATAGCAGCAGAGGTTCTGCCTTCTATAACACTGGGCAAGGGATTCTCTGGGCTTTAGGTTCCCCAAGTGTAGAACAAGGATAACAAAAACCACTGGCAGGACTGGGCACAGGGGCCAACACGTTGAGAAGCCTATGGGTTGGCATGTAGTCTGCAATCACTGGTATATTATTATTTCATAGGTAGAACCCCTGTGATTGTTTCTTCTGGAGCAGCTAAAGCTACAGGTTTATTCTGTGAAAGACACAACTCATCTGAGGCAATGCGTCACAGAGGCATGTGCAGGGATTGATTGAAAGTGATGTGTTTCTTGAGTTTTATAGAACCTACCTACAGCTATGTTATTTTACGTTGAGTTTTGTATAATTTAGAGCATGTCTCTGTTTATATATGTTTTTCTCCTCTTTCTGATTCTAAACAGCTCACCACACACTCCGTCCTCTTTCCTATCTCTCCCTCTCTTTTCTTTCCTTCACTACTCTCTCTTACACACTCCTACTTTCACTGAACATCTATGGAAAGAAGTAGGAGGCAGCTTTTAGAAGAGGAAATTTTATATCTAACTATATACATAATATATATCTAACTAATCCCCCCCCCCAAACAAAACACCCTTAAAACAAGAAAATAAACTTTAAAAATTCTTCTATTTCCTTTTATGGTCATTTAAGGGAGAGGCATTTAAAGGAGGAAGGAAAGGCTGGCTCAACTATCACAAAAAAACCCAAAAAAAACAGAGGAAGTTAAAGAAATAGAGAAAGCAAAGGGAGGGCGGGGAGAAAGAGAACTCCGGAAGAAAACAAAAATCATGGAAAGTGGAAAAAGACAAGTGAGGTAGGAAGACAAGAAAAGAGGCAATAAAAGATCAAGCTCAGAGGGCTCTAAAGACAGCCTTAGTCACGCTGGCCAGAGTACTGGCATGGTGAAAACAGTGGCCTGAATTCCACCCCTCTCAGGCAAATCACAGAAATCTTTGGGTCAATTTCATTGCCTGTAAAAGGTAGACAAAACCTTTGCCCCTTATAAATTTAAATTCTCATTTTATTTCTGATACCTTTTCACGTTGTCTTTAAGCAGCTTACAAAATGATTAACCACGGTTTCAAGTTCTTTAACAGCTTTTTATACCCATCTTTTCAAAATGCCACCCCTGTATTATTCAAATGGAAACTAACTTAAAATCACATTAATCTCATCAAGCCGGACTAGGTACTGCTTATCCCAGCCTCCATACACAAAGTCGTCATTTTATGGATGTCACTCTTCCACTTTACACCCTAAGGGCACACATAAAAACGACAAGCGAAAGCCTTCAAATAAACCCAAATAACAACACATTTTACAGTTCCCTTTTAACAGAACTCCCAGGTTGGAAGATCAACTAGGATGAGAGGTCGTGTTCACCCTTATTAGGAAACGGGCACAGTTTAAAGGCTTAATTCGAAGTCTTAGGAAATTACAAAAGAGGTTTCCTTTCCAAGAGAGGTTCAGGCCAGGGGAGGAGCAGGCGACCTTCCTACCCACCCCACCCAGCACTCGGCATCAGATTAGAACTAAGCGGCAGCATTCTGCCGCTGACGTCAAAAGAGGCCGGCTGCTGCGAGGGGCGGAGGGAAGGGCGGGCGACGACGCGACTGCGCAGGGGCGGAAGGCGGACGGACGGAGATGGCAGGCGAGCTAGATCCGGCAGCTGGCGGAGGGAGCCGCACGACCGCGGCCACGCGAGGGCAGGGCGCGCCGCGCGTGCGCGGGGCGTGGCTGTAGTTCTGCAGGTTTTCCGGCATGTGAGTGTCTCTTCCCGGCCGCCCTCGCGGCTTGGTCGCCTCAGGCCTTCCTAGAAATGATGGGGTTGGCGCTCTCCTCCCTCATGACCGTTGTGAAATCATTATGCCCCCGGAGTCCACGGCAGCCCAGCCAGGTCTTGCACGTGTTCATTGTCCCCGGGCCGAGTGCGGTCAAACTTTGCGGGGGTAGCGGGGCCTGGGGCGGGGCGGGGGTGGGGTCTTCAGTCCGAGCACTTGTCTCGCGGGGTGTGGGCCCCAGGCTGACGCCGAGTTAGTTGAAGGGCTTTGCAACTGACCACCCCCTTCGTTCACTTCCCCCACGGTAGAGCCCTCCGGGAAACCCGCCTCTAGATCTGGGATGGCCCTTTAGCAGCTGGAGAAGGGAGTTACCGCCAGAGTCCTTCCGTAAAAAATTGTAAATGCTGTAATAACTATCTGATTAAATTCACTTCCGCAAAGCAGGCAGAATGTTGTGAGGTTCTTTATTGAGAAGGGCGAGCAAAGGGCAAATGATGCTTGGTCTTCGCTTTTAAAAACAGTTCCTGAAACTGTTGAGGGGATACAGTGGAGCTTTTCCAGCTTGTCTTTTCCCCGCCGCTACCTATTTCTCCCTGAACTCCCTCGGCCCAGGGAACAGAGAGACCAGGTTGGGATTTCCGGGTCTACAGATCCGAAGCAGCCTAGAAGGAATCACATGAACAATGCCTAAAACAGCCCATCTCCATATCCTTTTTTAAATTGGAAGCTGAGATAGTCCTGCTGGGAGTGAATGAATAAATATACACTAGTGATTAAACGTATGTATAAGACTTTGTCCGTGATGTTTCTATTCTGAAAATTAGGTACGCACTAGATATTTTTAAACCTAAAGGCAAAACTGTTAGTAACCCAGCAGACATCTACCACTGATTCATGCTTCCCACCTTAAAGAGTAACTGGATTGCTTTTGAGATTCCAGTGATATGTATGAAAACACTGTACACTCTAAAGCAATTATATGTCAGCTCTAAGTAGTTGCTCTCAGGATGTAGGATTTAGATACCTCTGAATTGTTTCGTGATTTGTGAATAGAGAAATCTGTGGTAGTTTTAAGGTGTGGCAGAGGAGCAATATCAGGTTCGATAGTGTGCATGTGTCACTGTCACTATGAGGAAACATTTCCCTGAGACAAAACTAGACTAGGGCTCCAGTGAGTTTAATGTCACAGTGTACATAATTTAAATCAATCCAACTAACAATTCCTCTAAAGCATCTTGTGGTGGGCCTGGAGAAAGCTTGTTCTTTTAGTTACATAGTAAGATGAATTATTTTCACTGTAGCAACCAATGTTACACCGGTCCAGGGAGAAACAGTGTTACAATAGAGCCTTTGGATGCTGTCATGGAAAGAACACCGGATTGGGCATCAGAAAAACCAGAGTTCTAATCTAACCCTGCCACTCAATCTAAAATCGTCTAAAATCGTTCGTTTCTCTGGATTTCCCTTTCCTCACATTTAATGTGGGTTTGTCACTCTCCTGAATTCTGTTTGCTGGTCAGGCTTTCCCTCTTTGGTCTTAGCACTTTAGCGTACCATAATTTAGTGAGCACTCACTAGAGGTTTGTTGAAATAATTCCAACTCTACAAAGTTTGATGTTGAGCTGTTTTTATTGTTTGAAACAATACATGTAAGATCTGTTATTAAGAATGCTATTTATTGTCAAAGAATCACTCCATAGATGACTTATTACAGAGGTGTACAGGTACCTTTACAGAGGATAAATCTTGACACCACCTTAATCAAATAATCAAAATTAACCAAAAATTGGACAATAATTGGACATCATGTGCCCCTTGCTGTGAAGCTTAGAGAAAGATTCAACATCATCAATGGAGTATTCCTGGGAAAATATTTAACCTGAATCTAATCATAATCTAATCACTGACAACTCCAAATTAAGGAACATGCTGCAAAATAGTTGACCTGGAATCATGAAAAATACCATAAAAGACAAAAACCCTAGGGAATTGTTCTAAATTAAAGAAATGTGACAACTGTATGCAGGGAACTTGATATGAGGCTCATTTATTTTTATTTTATTATTTTTTAATGAGGCTTATTTATTTTTGTTTCATAATGTTCAAAATAGCTAATGTGGTCCTCAGATTCCCAGAAGTTACCTCCTGTTCGCTCTGAGAAAACTAAATGTGTAGGGAGCTTCAGAAAAGCTGATTCTTATTATTCCTGAAAGTTTCTTCCGTGAAAGACCGCTTGTGTTAAACACTTACTGGAAACAGAAAACACTACTAAATGAGGTCAGCTACTTCACTGCTCAAAATTATAACTCAATCCTTAAAAGGAAAATGGAATCATTTTTAAAATGTCATTTTTAGGGATTTGCTGGCCCTTTCTATTTTTAATTGCCTAGGCCCAGTTAGAGGGAAACAGGCAAAGAATAATAAAAATGAAACTACTACCTAGGGGTAAGACAGGAATAAAGACACAGACCTACTAGGGAATGGACTTGAGGATATGGGGAGGGGGAAGGGTAAGCTGTGACAAAGCAAGAGAGTGACATGGACATATATACACTAACAAACATAAAATAGATAGCTAGTGGGAAGCAGCCGCATAGCACAGGGAGATCAGCTCAGTGCTTTGTGACCACCTAGAGGGGTGGGATAGGGAGGGTGGGAGGGAGGGAGGGAGCCGCAAGAGGGAAGAGGTATGGGAATGTATATATATGTATAACTGATTCACTTTGTTATAAAGCAGAAAGTAACACACCATTGTAAAGCAAATATACTCCAATAAAGATGTAAAAAAAAAATGAAACTACTAGAAAAGCTTGAGGAAGTAAATGTTCTTAATATTATTCTTTTATTAATATAGCTCTTGATTTTCTTGAGGTAATCACTGCTTTACACCCTCCAGAGGTCCTGAGAGCCTCTAGAAATGAGGGCCTCTTCCTGAGTCCTTCACCTTCCAGCCCCTGCCTACCTCTGCAGACTCATCAATCCCTGGTGTACACACACACTGTATTCTCACACACCAGAATATTCCTTGTGTAAGTCTTCTTTCAATTAAGGTAGGTTTAGGATGAAATGAATAAAAAGGAAGTTGTCTGTTCACATAACTGAAAATCCCAGGGGTAGCATATAGGCTGTGACTACAGGGAGGGGCCCATATGAAGTCTTGGGTTGGGTTTCCATCTCTGGTCTCTGCTCTTTTTTTCTGCTGACTTCATTCTCAAACTGGTTCTCTTCTGCAGCTCCAGGCTTATGTCCTCCTTTCAGCAGTCCCAGCAGCAACAAGCAGCTCTCTCCCCTCCCCTGGCCAGGAGTACAGCCAAAGCCCTGGACTTGGCTGTTGTCCTGAACCAGTCACCGGGAGGAAGTGGGGAAGGGGTCAGCCCCACCTCAGCCACCTACAGCGAGGACGGAGAAGTTGTGGGTCCCCCAGGGAAAATGAAAGAAGGAAGACTGAATGCTGGGCAGGCTGAAACAACAGGTGTCCACTGTATTTCTCAACACACCCAGCAATCTCATACCTCCCTGCCCTGGCCCCTGTTTTTCCTCTGCCTAAGATGCTCTTCCACAGTTATCCTTCTGACAAATACCTGTGTAGCCTTTAAAAGCCAGATCACATGTCACCTCCTTTTTGCCACCTTCTTTGTCTGTAAAATTACTCCATCCTTGGAACTGTTTCTATACCTCATACCTATTTCTATTATTATCAGACTGAACTGGATTTTTTTTAGAACAATTAATTGCAATTATACAAGTAATATATATTCATTATTAAAAATTCAAAGAGTAATATCATTCAAAGAGTGGCCCATGGACTGTCACCAAACTCTGAACTGTTTGTTACAGTCCTCAATAAGTACAGAAATTGAGAGTAAGTCTAAAACTTGTTTTGGCAATTTGATAGAACTTTATGTCTGTTGAATCTAACAATAAACAATTCACAGGACTTCCTGGTGGTGCAGTGGTTAAGAATCCACCTGCCAATGCAGAGGAATGTCGGGTTTGAGCCCTGGTCCAGGAAGATTCCACATGCCGCGGAGCAACTAAGCCCGTGCGCCACAACTACTGAGCCTGCACTCTGGAGCCCGCAAGCCACAACTACTGAGCCTGTGTGCCACAACTACTGAAGCCCACACACCACAACTACTGAAGCCCGTGCACCTAGAGCCCGGCTCCACAGCAAGATAAGCCACCGCAATGAGAAGCCCACGCACCACAATGAAGAGTAGCCCCTGCTCTCCGCAACTACAGAAAGCCCACACGCAGCAACGAAGACCCAATGCAGCCAAAAAATAAATTAATTAATTAATATTAATAATAATTTGCCTATATTTGCATGGCTATTGAGTGACAGGATTTTTTTTTCCCAGTAAGTCAACTACAGAGCCTCCAATACTTTCAGCCATTGGGTTCCACTTCCTCCATATTGAGATTATTAAAAGAGATAAAATCATCTAATGTGCTTTAAAGCCTTGCCACTCAGTATAGCTCTTAGACTAGCAGTATCAGCATCACTTGGGAGTTTTTTTGAAAATGGGGCTCTCAGTCTCCACCCAGGTAATTTGTATACATCTTAAAGTTTGAGAAGCACTTCTTAAAGAATATCAGGAAATGGCAGCTCTCACTGCACTGGTTTTCTATAACTGCTGTTTAAAATTACAACAAATTTAGTGGCTTAAAGCAACACAAATTTATATTATCTTACAGTTCTGCAAGTTAGAAGCCCTAAATCAGTTTCAATGGGCCAAAACCCAGGTGTTGGCAGGGTCACACTCCTTTGATGTTGTCTGTTTGGAAGTCATGCCAATAAGCTCTTCTTACTCTTGAACTGCTGACTAAAACTAAGACTGGTTGGCCAATTTTTGACATGAAGTACCATAAAGAATAAATCCATCCAAGGACCAGCTTGACTGGATTATTTGCAATCAGCAGATATTTACTGAGTAGCTATTTGAAGCCTCATCTTTGGACCTTAATTTCCTTGCTTGAATAAAAGAGATGAGAGTAGATACTAACTTTAATCTAGCTCCAAAAGCAAACCTGTGGTTTTGTGTTAGCTTTACAGTTCAGTTTATCAAATTGGCACTGGCCTTAACTCTTGGTCACACATGCCCAGTTTCTGGAAACACCTCCAAAAACTGTCTCAGAGCTTTGGTCCATACTCAGTCACCAAACGACTTCACTATATTGTTTCTGTGAGCTCCTGTCCCCCCATTGCAACTCTCTGGGTATAGCAATTCCAACAGGCCTTCTGTTCTGCAGTCCAGGCCTATACAGAACAGAGGTGGTGGGCTATTTAAGTAGCCCACTGTGAGGACACAGAATAGAGCAGAAGTGGAAACAGCTGATCTGCTACAAAGTGCTGCAAAAATAACAGGATAAATTGGGACCTGTAGCTCCCCGTTAGGGAGACAGGGCTGTGGTGATAGGACAGGCACTTGAAGATGGAACTGAATTCTGGATGGAAAGGAGAAGGCAAGACCAGGTTGCCTATGGAAGGCCCTTGGAGAAAAACACGCAATTCAGTCCACAAGTTCTGATTATGTATCTACCATATACACAGTGTCTATCAGGTTCTGTAGAGAATGCAAATAAATGCAAAAATGGTCCTATTTTTAGGGAGTCAATGAATTCACCCATGAACTAATCAAGTAACAACAATGCATGATAGTATGGAATCATGTGTCAAAATATACTAAAGGTCATTAAGTGCTAGGTCTTGGTTCAAGTTGAGACATAGAGGGGAATAAGGTCAGGTGGTAATGGGATATGGAAATGAGTGACAAGGTAAGTTAAGATTGTGGAAAGCCTCAATTGCCGAAAGGTGTTTGATCTCTATCTTTTATCTTCAGCATTTTTTTTTGAGGAAGTGGAAGAAGTACACTGATATATCAAGAGCAATTTAGAGATGTCCCAGGTTGAATGAGGGATGGGAGAGACTGTAGGCAAGAAGACCATTTAGAAAGCTACTGTGATGGTCCAGGCATGAGATAACAGCAGATATAGTAGAATAGAACAGACAGATTCAAGAACAATTTCCTTCTTTGAAGGAAGGAACAACAGGACTTAGTGACTAAAATACAATAAAGAAGAAATAACCAAAGATGAGTCTGAGGTTTAAGATGTCTGGATGACCAGAGTCAAAGAACTTTAGACCTGCAAGGGGTCCAATTGGACTCCCTCACTTTAAGAAATGAGAAAACTGTGGTTAAGTGTCAGAACTAGTTCTCTGCAGAGCCAGCAGCAGAATGCCCAGGCCAGTGCTATTATGAGATTTACCAAGCAGTATATGCCTAAGTGTTAATTACATATAAATCATGTTCAGTCCCAACCACTGGACCACCAGGGAATCCCCCAGAATGACTATTTCTAATAATGAGGGAAACCAGACCAGAATGCATTGTCATATAACTGCCACAGGACTAAATGAAAAAGTCATGTAAGTACGTGAATAAAGTCATGTGTAAAGTCAGATAGTCTCTGATTTCTGCCATAAATAGAAACTTGATGAGCAACTTCTTAAGGTTCTAAGTGATCCCTGTTGACATTAACCGTAATGATTTACACCTTCTCTGACTGCTTTTTGCACTTACTAGTCACCCTGACATTTGTCTGTGTGTGTACCATTCCCTTTATTAAGAGTGTACCTCCATCTAGGCAGGGGACTTACATTTCATTTGTCCTTAGCCTAAATTACACTGTTGCGTTATTAAATTCTGCTGGTCTAACCAATTGCTGAAGAAATTAATGAAATTATGCCAATTGTAATTTTAGGATTAAAGAACCTGAATGTTTAAATATTAATGAAAAACATGCTCCCCTGAGAGGCTGCAGAGACTAATGGAATGAGAGCTGATTTAAGTATCAGGAATATGATTCTTCAGTAGCCCCCAGGTCACAGATAATTCCATTTTTCTCTTCAGTCATCCTCTGAAGCCTGCAGGTCTTGGTAAGTAAAAATGCAACTTTAATTATCGTTGATTTCCTTTTAGACATGGGTGAACTCAGGGTATACTAGTACTAGGACCTCTGTTTGTTGAGAAAGAATATACAAAATATATTATAGACTTACCATTCTATTTTTATTTCGAATGACAACCCAGTCATTTACCTTCTTTTTTAAAAAATTTATTTTATTGAAGTGTAGTTGATTTACAATGTTGTGTTAATTTCTGCTGTACAGCAAAGTGATTCAGTTATACATATATATATTTTTCATATTCATTTACCTTCTTAATGGAACAGTCTCACTTGTCTGAACTCATTGCTACTAAAGCTTTTATGCAATTAAAACATATGCTTTATCCCTCCCAATTCTGGATCCTTTATAACTCTGAATAGGTCTTAGTCTTTCCACATTTTAATGTTGATGTTTTGGAAGTAGGTAGATGGAAAAGCAACTTTCTTCAAAACAACTCAGAAATAATGTAACAACCTTTTCAAACCATGATTTTTCTGGAATTTGACTCTTAAAAGGATAGTCAAAAGTTTTTTTCAACTCCGGGCCTTAGACAGCCTTGTGGAGCAGAGCCACTAGACCCATTACTTTCCATCTTCTGGATTAGTCATGAACTTTTTTTTTTAAAGTTTAAATTATAAGTATCAACAACATCACAGTTTAATGAGTTAATGCTAAGCATTTAAAACATCGGCCCACTTTCTCTACCACCATTGTTGAGCCTGAAGGGAGGAACAGTGAAAATAGTCGTGTCTATTGGATATAATTTGGGGTACAGTCAGAAGGGAATGGGAAATGGGCACAAAGCTGTGGAATAGTTTGGGTGGTTCTGCACTCCTGGAAATGACTGCCAGACACAGGAGGTGTGGGGAACAGGGAGGTCCGCTGGGAAAAGATATCGGGAGTAGAGCAGGTAACCCCTCCTTGTCCCAGAACTTCTCACTCCTATGCTTGTGAACTTTTTTAGATTAATCATAGACCTAGAGATTAAAAAATAATTATAAAATATATCAAGATATCACCAAATCAGCCTACTGGAGAGGCATGGTGGGAGACCCTCTAAATATTAGAAAAATGTTCCATTAAGAAATTAAAAATAAATTATATTACTCTTAAGTCATTACAAATATAGGTGGTGATTTCACTGAAGCTCAATGTTTCAATGAAGCATATCACCAATTAGGGGTTTTTTTCCCCTTTTTATTTTGAAATAATTGAAGCTTTACCCACTGATACTATCTTACACAACCATACTAGATGATCAGAACCATGAAAATAGCATATCATCAATTTTTAAAGATTTCAAAGTTTGTTAAAGCATTTTAAATCCCTGCTGAATACTGGAGAAGGAAGTTTCCCTGGAAGCAGCCTAGTCAGAAAGGTGAACATGACATGCAGAGAGGTCCGGTATCTCTATTGGAGCAATGTTTCTCAATCCTGGCTGAACATTCCAATATCTGGAGGATGGGCGAAATTCAACCACTGGCTGGGCCCACCCCAAATCAATAAAATCAACCCCTACAAGTAAGACTCAGGCATCAGTATATTTTAAAAAGCTCCTCTGGGGAATTCCCTGGCAGTCCAGTGGTTAGGACTCTGTTCAACCCCTGGTCAGGGAACTAAGATCCCACAAGCCACCGTGGCTCAACCAAAAATAAATAAAAGCTCCTCTGAAGATCCTTATGTGCAGCCAGAGTTCAGAAATACTGATGTAAGGTTGATTTAATGCTTTTTTAAAAATGAGGTTTTTGAATTTTTTTTTTTTTTTTTGGCTGCATCGGGTCTTAGCTGTGGCACACGGGATCTTCGTTGTGGCATGCGGGATCTTTCGTTGTGGCGCGCAGGCTTCTCTCTAACTGTGGTGCACAGGCTCCAGAGCGTGAAGGCTCACAGGCTCCGTAGTTACCGCTTGGGCTCTAGTGCGCACGGGCTTAGTTGCCCTGCAGCACGTGGGATCTTAGTTCCTCACCCGCGTCCCCTGCATTGGAAGGCAGATTCTTAACCAGTGGACCACCAGGGAAGTCCCTTGAATATGTTTTGCTTTAGTGACATCACTGACAAATATTTCAATGTATTCAAGCTCCCTTTGTTCTATAGATCCAGGCTTCAATTTTCTCTAATTAAACTAAGTCTTAAAACTGAGCTATGTAATAGAAAGGCAATGGGACTTCTCATCCCTGGACGTCTCCGAAGTTCAGTCAAAGAACAAAAAAATGGCTGGAGTAAATCAGGATCTACTCCTTTTTCTCCGTCTCTAGCTTCTAGTAGTCTGGATCAGTATCATTGTTTTTACTTCAATTTTGAGGAAATTTGGAGAACTTTTAATATCACAGAGGGAAAAATACGTATACAATGGAGATTTTATTTCTCCTATACTACCTAATTGGAGTAACCACGCAGGAATACAGAGACCCCAGGCATCATCAAATTACCTCTGTAAAGTCTCGCCCTAAGACTATTTTTGGAAACTAGGGATTTTCCAGATTAGCGAAAGCTGTGACGTTGTCACTGGCTCAGGCCTGAGTTTCGCAAGCGAAACTGCTAAAGCAGCTGCCCTCCCAGTCAATACGAAGCCTTCGCCTTACTTCTAAACCCCTGTGAACCACACGCTCATCGTAGAGGTTTTTGTTTTTTGGGTTTTTTTGAGCCGAAGTAGTTCACATTCCTGTTTTCTAAAAATACTGTAAAGCACCTTTCTCCAGATTCCTTGCGGGTCACTTTAAATTACAAGTTCGTCCGTACACGACATCGGAGTAGCCACTTCCACCCGCCAATGTGGGCGAAGGTCGACGCTTTGTGCTCGCCGAAACTGCGCCACCTAAATGCGAAAAGTTAGGAGAGGAAGAGAGACGGGAGCACAGGGACGCACGTTCTAGACAAGTTGTCAACGCGCAGGGGTTACAGTAAATTTTGCAGACCCGAACTTGGGGATAAGGTATCTTGTAAAGCTATTTTGTTAGCCTCCCTTATTATACTTGTGGTTTAAAATATTACAAACGAAGCGGCTTGGGCTTGTTTTAGGAAATAGATCACCTCCTCGACCACTCTGGAGGCCCAGCGGAGGGGGAACCCAGGACACCCGAGCGTCCCGCCGCTCCCGGGCCAGCGCAGGATTGATGCGCCGCGGGCGGAGTCGAGGCCTGAAGGGACTAGTTGGCGCACGCCGGAGGGGCGTGGTGACGTCAGGGCGGAAGCGCACGCTGCGTGAAGCGGCCCAGAACCCGGCGGTCACGGGAATATCCGTCGCGCCGAGGACGCTGGTTAGTCTCTCTCCGGGTTCCGGCTGCGTCGGGTGTGCGTGCAGCTCGCTGAGACCATGGCGTCCGGGCCTCACCCCACCGCGACCGCTGCCGCCGCCGCCGCCTCGTCGGCCGCCCCGAGCGCGGGCGGCTCCAGCTCCGGCACGACCACCACGACGACGACCACGACGGGAGGGATCCTAATCGGCGACCGCCTGTACTCGGAAGTTTCGCTCACCATCGACCACTCACTGATTCCGGAGGAGCGGCTCTCGCCCACCCCGTCCATGCAGGACGGGCTCGACCTGCCCAGCGAGACGGACTTGCGCATCCTGGGCTGCGAGCTCATCCAGGCCGCCGGCATTCTCCTTCGACTGCCGCAGGTCAGTGCTCCGGCCCCGGGCCGACCTGCTGCGCCTCTCTCTCCGCTGCGTCCCGGTACCGCCAGGTCCCGGCCGGGTTGGGGGTGTCCCCTTGGGGCTCTCTAGCCGCGGGTCCCAGCCGGAGCCCGGGCGTGTCGAGAGCGGGAGGGCGCTGGGCGACGAGAAGACGGGGACTGGAGCTGTTCGCGGCGGGGAGGGGGAGGGGGAGGGAAGCGAGCGGCGGCGGCACAAAATGGCGGCGGCGCCTGGTGCGGGCCCGCCTGACCCCTGCGCTTCCGTTCTTCTTTCTTGTCTGCAGGTGGCGATGGCAACGGGGCAGGTGTTGTTTCATCGTTTTTTCTATTCCAAATCTTTCGTCAAGCACAGTTTCGAGGTAAGCAGAGCGGGGGCGGGTGAAGGGGGATTTTTTTCATCCGGAAATGGGAAGGAGGGCGGAGGTGGTGTCAGCAGCCAGTTTTTCCAGAAAGGGAGTGGTTAGTTTCAGGCCTTTGTACCTAGCTCTCACCCACCGGGAAGTAGGGACTTGAGGAAAGTGTTTTAGAACCAGAAGATGGATCCTGAGCCCAGGTGCCCTGTTATCAAGGATTAGAATTTTCAACCAAATGCAAAATTCCTGTGAGATTGAGCTTGGCTCTGGATTCACAATTAAGGGGAATTAAGCAATAAAAAGAAAGCATTAACGCTAGCATAGCTGGTAAGCCTATGGCCTAGAAATGTCAACTGCGATTTCATTTCACCAAAGGTCTTAAAGTTCTCAGCTGTGTTCTAAAGTGTTTTCAACAGGATAAGTTCCTTAGACTTTGAGAGGGGCACTTTTTTCTAGCAGTACTCTGTAGTGCCATAATCTCACAACTTTTTATTGGATTGTGGTTCTTTCAGATTGTTGCCATGGCATGTATTAATCTTGCATCAAAAATCGAAGAAGCACCTAGAAGAATAAGAGATGTGATTAATGTATTTCACCATCTACGCCAGTTAAGAGGAAAAAGGTAAGATTGGCATTATTGAACACAGATCTCTTGATACTACTGTGCTGTGCACCAATCATCAGATCAAAACATTCTTTCCTCTCAAGTTAAAACCAATGCAAGGGAAAACTGACTTTCATTTAGGTGTTAAAATTCACGTAGGAGCACGCTGATACTTACTTTGAAAAATCACAATTAACCAGTTATCTAAAGTTTGTAGAGGCAGTTGCGTTTATGGACAATCCTAACAGTGCTGTGAAGCCAGTCCTGTGGTTTAAGATTAAACAAGAAAGGGAATACGTTTGACTCAAGTCTGAGTGTATTCTGTAAGTTATTTTTCCCCTCCCTTCTCTGGAAGACTGAAGGCTGGAAGTGTAAACACTGCAGTTCAAGTTAATACTGTGGCAAAATTTTGTGTAGATTGTTTTTCCATGGGAAGTCCCAGTTAATTCCTTACCAATTGAGGTTGGCTTTTGTTAGAATACTTCTCAACATTGAACTACGATATATAATACCGGATCTGAAAGGACTGCAGGATGATAAAGTTTGGAGTCAAAGGGATTAAACAGGTATTTTGTTTTGGTCAGGTGACAGTCTCAGTGAGTGGGTTGCATTTAGATAAGGCCCATTTATCTGATCTTGTAAGAAAATAGAGACCAAAATAGTGTTGTCTTTTAGGTGTCTCGGATACCTGCTAACACTTTATGTGTTCCTGCGAGGCAGTACCAAAAAGTTTTAGTTGTAGTGCTTTTGTCTATAGATGATCTCTAGTACAGGCTACAAAAGAATATATTTGGTGTAGATTAGTTCTTGTGTTTGCTTTTTAAGGAATTGTTGTGATGTTAGATAAATTTGTATTGAGTTTGAAAGGAAGTTAGTTATAAAAGGATTTTAAGTCGTTTTGGGGTTGGGTAACCGGTTAGTACCCAATTAGTGTCTTACGTGAGTGGTCTTTTTGCTGAGTCTGTAAGTTGGCAGTAATGGAATTATTCAGAGACAAGCCAGTAGTAACCTTAAAATCTGAAACATTGCTACCCAGATAGTTTTCACGGCATTTTTCAGTTTTCTACATTCTTTATTCTGCCATCTTTTCTCATTAACCGTAACCATTTCCAGGGATAGACTACTTTTTTTAGTTTTCATTTTAAAATATCTTTTAGCTTCTTAGTGAGGAATCCCTGAAAATTGGGAAGTTTTCAAATTGGTATTTAGCATGTTCTGAGCTAAAACTTAGATTTAGGTGATTCTTCAGGGTGTTTAAACAAAATGACACTAATAAAAAGGTTTTGTATCTTTCGTCAAAGGATTCTGTGTTTGCTTAAAGGAAATAGTTTTGTTAGTATTCTTTGGACCATTGAGCTCACTATTATCATTTAGTATTATCTACTTTGAAATTTTTCTTTGAGTAGTCTTCCTTGATTTCAGAGTAGGTCCTCTTAACTATAAAAACCTTGGAATTTAAAACATCTCACCTGATTTGACTGTCGTGTCTGATGTAACTGTGTTTTTTTTTTTTTTCCCCTTTTCTTTCGGTCATTATCGCAGAGAAATTGATTGTGTCTCAATCTTAGAAGTCTGATTATAGCATGAAATTTAAAAGGAGTTGTTAATTGCATGGAAGTCTTTTTTTTAAGGCAGGATGTAAAAGTGTTCTATGCATATTACAAGTTTACTCAGACAGGTAGCTTGTATATGTTATTAACTTCAACTCTTTTTTCCCTTGCAACCGACTATACAGCGACCAGCTACATTTACCAAAGCCTGGGTGATGTGGAGTGGTACATAGCGATGAAGCTGTCGTCATGGCAACAGTGAGTGAAGTATCGAAAATCCCCAAGGAGAAGCCAGTGCTCTGAGAATAGGTCACTGGAATCGGGGACTAACAGGTTGGCCACTGGTGAACCATTTAGAAAAACTCCTGTTTCTTGTTATAAGCGTTTGTCTTTGCTGTCCAAGTTATTAGAACGATAGTTTAGTAATTTTTTGCATAGGTTAATGTTATTAGAAAGTACTATCAATATCACACTTTAGTTAGGTAAAGTATGTATCAGTTTGTCTTATTGGTGCTATTTATTTTAATTTAGTTTATGAATAGCTTTAAATTGAAGTGTGACCTTGGTAATAAAAAAAACAGAGGCATTGTATTTGTAGACTTTAGGTCACTGGATTTAAGTCCTGACTACATATTAGAATCATCAGAGGAGCTTTTAGAAAGAACTAATGCCCAAGCCCCATCCTGGATTTTTTTTTTTCTCTCTTCAGTTTTTTGTAGTTTGAGAATGGTTTTTTAAGCTCGGAATAATGGCTGAATTTAAAAAAGTAAGATTGCTTTTTTGTTTCAATAGTTTCCAATTATAATTTGCTTTTGAGATGTAGCATACTCCCAGCAAATTAAGAGTTTTATGTAGTTTTAAGGCACCTACCTTCATACTATAAGGCTTCTCTAAAAGAAGACAAATATTCGAAGCCTGGTGCAACCCACTCATTGGTGAATATGGTGTGGTATTTTCAATATGCATATAGATCATAGATTAGAGTTAGAAGGGAAGAGATCTTGTCATTTAGTCCAGTCTTCCTCTGCATTTTATTTTGGTGGCTCGAAAACTGTTGTTTAAACACTGCCAAAGAAAGAACGTTCTTTTGAGGTAGGAATTAACAAATTTCTGTAGGTTGAGTAGCAGTCTGCCTTCTTGTAAACTGATCTCATTTAAGTACAGTCTCTTAAAGAACTTGTTCTTCATTTTCTTGGTCCTTTGTACCACGTGAGAGAGACAAACCATGTTTGGATCTGCTCCTAAATTTGTTGTTGTGGTTGTATTTCAAGATCATGCTGAAGGAAAAATAGCTATTCTGAGAGACCAGATAATAAACGTCAAATGACCGGAACTCAGAATTTCATACTAAGACTAAAATTTGAAAGTTGTTCTTTTCATATAAATTAATCTGAAAAATCTGACCAAGTTAAAAGAGGAGGAGGTAGGTAGAGTTAGGTTTGGGTACTTTTTGATCATGAAAATTGTTTTCTGAACAGATGGTATCTTTTAAAAAGATTTAAAATGTTACCTCTTCAAACTTTTATTGGAAAGGAAAGTTTACCTAATTGGGGAGGAAGAAATTCTAGTAAGCCTTAATTCAATTTGATGTACTTGTTACCACGTAAGGTACTAGGTTGATACTTTAAAGAAACCATTTGCTGAGGCAGTCTGAATCTTTTCTTACTGCTGTTATATGGGGACGCATTTTTCTACTTCTGATACAAAATAATCTTTGTAAGTAGTGTAAATTATATATTCATCGAGCCTTTGATTTGTGAGGTAAAACCAGTTCTGAACAAAAAGAAGGTATCAGATTATACACCTACAAAGTTAACTTTGAAGACTACAGGTAGTAGTAGGCCTAAGCAATAAGCTGTGCACTTAGTGGAATTATAGTAGATAGTAGTTTGGTTTGCTTAATTGGTTTAATGTCGGGATTTTGACACAAAAAAATGGGAAAGTAAAGATTGTGGCAGAGTGGATGGGAAGTAATTCGCGTAAGCAGAATTAATGATTAAACCTGATTTGGGACTAATAGCCATAATTCAAATGTTTAGTTGGTTGATTGCAAGAAAATGAATTTTAACAGAATTTGAAATCAACTCTTAAAGCAAGTTGAGTAAGAGGTATAATGAATTTGTTCAACATAAGTGGGAAAAAATGAGACAAAACTGCTTTTATAATAATTTTATAAGGATTCTAATGGTGCAGTTTACTGTTTGAGTTGTACGTTAAGGGTTAAGGTGATGCGCAACTATAACACCAGAGGTATTCTGTCTCCTAATGAATGCCTGATGAAGGGGCCATCAGATAACTAGTCCATTTGACTTTTTTTCCAAATTTTCTGTTTTAATATCTGAAAAATCATAAACCTTAAGATCTTTGGAATATGTTTCATATATACATTAATTGTTATCATTTGAGTTAAATTTGATTTTTTTCCAAAGAACAATGAACTTGTAGCCTATTTGTCCTGATAAAAATGGGTTAATTATTATGTTTTTAATGTTAGAAATCAGCTCCCTCCCCAATTGGTGGCCGCATTTCTCACACCTTTCAAAGCTATAAGAAGAACTGAATTGAGTGAAGGCCATTTTAAATGTTGTTAACATGCTGTTTTCCATCTTGTCAGCTTTGCCAACTTTTGTCTTACATCCAACTTGATAGAAATCGTATAGTATAGAATAATTTAAAATAGTTTAAACATTCCAGTTTTATAATTTGAAATAGGAGAAGGAATGGAATATAAATATGGTAGCTGATTGTTTTTACTCTGGTAGCATATCACTACAGGGTGATGTAGCTTATTTCAGATTGTTTTCTGATCTTCAAATGGATATCTAGGTTTTTGGCTAACGTGGGCTTAAATTTTTCTGGATTTGGTGTGCATGGTAAAATGAGTGATAAAGTGGGGGCAATGTTCAGAATGACTGTCTTTTTAAAATGTTGTGTTCTGCCCAGAGCAAAAACTCTTGAATCTTTTGGCTGAAAGTGAATTGAGTATGGGGAAAAGTATTTAATTGTTCTACCCAGATACATACCTTATCAGGGTCTTAATAAAAACGTATTTGTTGTTGGTTGGATCTAAGAATGTCTCAAATGAAGGACATTGGGACATTTTATAGGCTTTAAAGTGAAAGTCTAAGTCCTGACTGACTTCTCATTAAGAAACTAGTTTTCAATTTTAAGACTTAAAGATGTTTTAATTGAAAGCTTTTTTTCCCCAAAGCATTGAACCACTGATATATGTCGCCTTCTGCATCATAACTTTTGAAGCTATCATAATTTAGTCTGGCACAGAGACCTTGAGTACTCTTCTAGTTTCTTCATTATGGTTGGTCTTCCCATCTCTTTTGCCATTGCATACTAAAGTTAGTACCTAATAAGGACAACTCTGACCAAATTTTGGCCTGGTTTTATTGATCACTTCGAATTTTAAATTTGATTTTTAAAACATTTCTTTGGTAATTGAGCTGAATCTATAGTTTCCAGATTATTTTCTTTAACAGAGATTCTTAGATCAGTTTATTTAAACAAATTGCCCATTTAGGGGAATCTGAATTAGCTACCCACCGTTTTATCCCCTAATTTTAATTTTGGCGTTAAACTAGCCAAGAGTTGATATTTTATAAAATGAGTAAAATCACTATAATCTTATGAGGTCTTTATAATACATATTTTCAAGAGCACATTAGTTTTGTTCCTGGAGTCTATGGAGACTAACGAGGTTTGTGGAAATCAGGCTATCACCTAATATATATACCTAAAATATCTGGATGAAAAAAATCAACAAGGATGTATCTAAGAGCATTAGAGTGAATTTTTTTCATTGCAGGGTTTTGTTAGTAAACTAGGAACTGAGTCTAGAAAGTATATATTTAATTAGTATAACTTGGACAGCACAAGATTAATGCTTTTAACTTGTTTGCAGGAGTTTAAAAAGCTGGTTTCTGTTGCCAATAGTTGGTTGGAAGGGAAAATGGAGATGCCACAAATAAAATTTTTTGGATGTGCAAAACAGTTTTGATTTTATTTCTTACAAACTATAGGACTCCAAGCCCCCTGATCCTTGATCAGAACTACATTAACACCAAAAATCAAGTTATCAAGGCAGAGAGGAGGGTGCTAAAGGAGTTGGGATTTTGTGTTCATGTCAAGCATCCCCATAAGGTGAGTTGTAGAATACAGAAATAACATTCGTAAGTATTAGGGATTTTCTTAAAATTTTATTTTACATGAATTTATATTTGAGAGTTGGTTGTAAAAAGCAACTTTTTGGATATTGATATTTATCAGTAAAATGGGAGTTGAAAAGACTTGGGTTCAAATCTTCACTCTTTATTTTGTTCTTTTTGCTTCTGAGGTAACCCAGTTTCCATACCTAGAAAACGGAGATTTTTAGATATTAGCCAAGGAATAAATAATATGTGTATCTACAGAAGTATCTGACAGTATGCTACCCTGTTGCATGGTGAAATGCTGAGTGTGGCTGCTCACTTCTAGCATTATTGAATGTTCTTAGGTTTCTCCAGTGTCTCTTGGCTTCCGTATGCTCAACATAAGCTGTAGCACAATGGTTAAGAGAACAGGTGCTTTGGGGGCAGGATCATCTGCACATAGAAACTTGTTTCTGCTGTTAGCTGTGTGACCTAGGCAGATATGTTTCTAAGATTCCACATCTCTAAAATTGTAAAATGCGAGTGATAATACAGGTCCAGAAAGATCAGAACTGAGGTAAACTCATCACACTTTAGTGTGATAAGCTTCACTGTAGAAATATTAGTGTTTGATTACTTACCCACTCTGAGTTGTACATACGTATGTATCATACCCATTGTGTAACTTTAAAAATACAGCAGTCTCTAGGTTTTTTTTTTTTTTTTTTTTTTTTTTTTTTTTTTTTTTGCGGTACACGGCCTTCTCACTGTTGTGGCCTCTCCTGTTGCGGAGCGCAGGCTCAGCGGCCATGCCTCACGGGCCCAGCCGCTCCGCGGCATGTGGGATCTTCCCGGACCAGGGCATGAACCCGTGTCCCCTGCATCGGCAGGCGGACTCTCAACCACTGCGCCACCAGGGAAGCCCTTCTAGGGTTTTTGTACCTTGGGAAATTAAATGAAATAATCAGTTCCTGTCACATGAAACTTAGATACTGTTCTTAACTGATATAACTTCCATTTTTTTTCCTGCACGATTTTGGAACATTACGTCTCCGTATGAACTCTAGTAGCATAATAACCTACATTGACTCTCGGGTACATTTTAGTTGGTCTGTATTATTTATACAGTTTATAGAAGAATTAAAACTTGCACCTAACATTTTCAGTTACTTATGTTCATTGAACTCTGTACTCTGAAAGAACCACCAGTATGCTAAACTGAGTTTTTTTCCCTTGTCCTTCAGATCATTGTTATGTATTTACAAGTCTTAGAATGTGAACGTAATCAAACCCTGGTTCAAACTGCCTGGTAAGTTGCTTTTTTACATTTCTTTCCTAGCCAGGAAAACAGAAGCAGAAATAAAGTAAGTTTCATTTTCCCTTTCCAAAATAATGAGATGAGTTTGTTTTGGTGCTTTTTGTTTTTTTGTTTTTTAATGAAAAGGTAAATAATGCTTATTTCTGCTTCCTGTTTTCTTGGCTTGACTAATTACTTTTAATGGAGAACTCAGTTTAACTTTGTTCTTTTTTCTACTCTTTAATTAAAGGGTAGTCCATGATGGTAAGTCATAGAACTCTGCCCTCTGCACTTCAGCCCATGACCTCAGGATGGCCTGATTGGCTGCCCTGCTCTCCAGCCAATCCAGTGCAAGCTCTCATCCGAGATTCACTGAAGTGGTCCATATCCATCTGGCAGCATCTTCTAGTTCTGTCGGGGTGTCAAAAGGATTTGTATATTTGCTTCTAGAAGTAACTCTTCAACATGCCTATGTATTTAATGTATACCTGTAACTATCAAAATGAATAGTTCATTTTTGATAGATTTGTTGTCCAGCCATTATGAATTAAATGATTTTTGTTAGGAGTTTGACTAGATTTCTATTTTTTTTTGGTATGTATAGCATGAATTCTACCAAAGGAGACGGCAGCTTAAAGTGGGCACCATTACCATACTTGAATTCATAGCTGCTGGGCTATTGGAGGCAATAGTATTAGAAGAAAGAAGTACTTCATTTTTAAGAGATGTTAATATTAACATAGCACTTTAGAACTTACTTTGTGTGATTTGCAGTGCTGACTTATTTAAAGTCAAAACAAGGAGTTCGTGGTTCAGCCACAACTACTGTCTTAAGACTGTTGATGATGTGCAGTACTTAAGTGATGTAATTCTTATGTTCTGGACTTATGACTGCCATGCTTTTTGGGCTCAATAAATATTAATACTAGAAAAGTCTCATTACTTTTATAAAATGCATGACATTTTTTAATATATGTTCTATAAAACAGATTTTTAGCAGTTTTCATGGGTAAGGAATTTTAAGAAATAGTCTTTTAGTTAACCTTTTGAACTATTTGTAAAATTTCTTCAATACTTTAGGAATTTTGTGGGGAGGGTTCACTAATATAAAAGTCCAGTAATTTGTTAACTGAAGTAGTTACTGCTTTTATTTATACTTAGTCACAAAAAGGTATGTAAACAAGGCTGTTGTATGTGTTTGCTCTTCACTTCCCAACCCAGGTTTTCTGAAGTAGATTACGTAGCTTTCTTAATATAATTTGGTGAGTGCTTATTGAAAATGCCTTTTTTACCCCTCTCACAGTATTGAGTTTTTGAAAGAACTTGATTGACACTGCTTTTCATTGTGGATAAAGGAGAGATGGTCAGTAATTAATGGCTTGAAGTATTGTTGGAGTGGTTTATTTCTGAAACTGGTCATGTCAGAACTGACTTTCATTGCTTTTCATAGAAATATGTTTTTAAAAAACTTTACGTTCTATTTGGAATAATAAGGAATTATTTTAAAGGACTTTGCTTATATATGAGACATGAAGAATGATTCTAGTGTTAAATTCTTATCTCTTACTGATTTTTGAGTTAAGAATTGTTATATGCTAGAATATTGAAGATAAAAATATGAGAAGAAAAAAGAATAAAGTAGATTGAGTCTCCAATTTTATGTAAGCTTCAGAAGAACTGGTTTATTTACATACAAAGCTTATGGTTGAAATATTTTTCAGGAATTATATGAATGACAGTCTTCGAACCAATGTATTTGTTCGATTTCAACCAGAGACTATAGCATGTGCTTGCATCTACCTTGCAGCTAGAGCTCTTCAGGTAGGTTGTTATATATATAGCCTGATATATATATATTCTATAGTCCTGTAGGGTAAATCACAAGAAGTATCAGTTCTCCTAATAAAAACAGTGACAATTTCATGTAAACTATTCTATTTTTATGGTTTAGATTCCATTGCCAACTCGTCCCCATTGGTTTCTTCTTTTTGGTACTACCGAAGAGGATATCCAGGAAATCTGCATAGAAACGCTCAGGCTTTATACCAGAAAAAAGGTAATTCTGTTTACTAGTGTTTGTGTTAATATTTTGTCAGTGCTAAGAATCTAAACTTCTGTAAAAGAGAAATACTAACTTCACTTTCTTCAACAGCCAAACTATGAATTGCTGGAAAAAGAAGTAGAGAAAAGAAAAGTGGCCTTACAAGAAGCCAAATTAAAAGCAAAGGGATTGAATCCCGATGGAACTCCAGCCCTTTCAACCCTTGGTGGATTCTCTCCAGCCTCTAAACCATGTAAGATTAATTCAGGATTGAAATGACTTGAGTACTGAAGATGTATGGTTATTAGAAAGCCTTAGCACTTAACAGTTGCATAGAAACAAAGATGTTAAGAAACTATTACTGTTTTCTCTCATGACAGCCAACTGAGGACTGATACTTGGATGGTATTTGGAGTCACATTTAGAAACAAAATTGGCCCTCCGTAAAATCTAATAGTTAACATGCCTTATTATGTTTTTTTTAACAGCATCACCAAGAGAAGTAAAAGCTGAAGAGAAGTCGCCGATCTCCGTTAATGTGAAGACAGTCAAAAAAGAACCTGAGGATAGACAACAGGCTTCCAAAAGCCCTTATAATGGGTGAGTATACTTGAGTTAGAAAAATGGCCTGAGGAATCTTTTTAATGTGTTTAATTTCTAACATACTTAGTATGCAACTAAAATATTGTGTGGGTTTTTTTTTTTTAAGTGTAAGAAAAGACAGCAAAAGAAGTAGAAATAGCAGAAGTGCAAGTCGATCAAGGTCAAGAACACGATCACGTTCTAGATCACACACTCCAAGAAGACAGTAAGTAGATACTCTCTTAGGGAAAGCAGTCTTATTTGGAGTAAAGGTTCTGGCTTTTTTTTAAAAAATTGCACATAGACTATTCTCAAAGTTAGGCTAGATTTAGCTTAATATGAGGTAAATTGTGAGAAATGAGTTTGGAAATACGCTCTGTAGGCATGTGGCTTTTTTGTTTTGTGGTGGTGTATGTATGGCATTCTATTGTTTTTGTCCACGTTTTTTGAAGTGTAGGGCCTGGCTGACCACTTAATAATTAATAACCAATAATCAGGACAATCATAGCCAAAGACTCTTCACTAATTAGCTTTATAATTAGATGGCTGGCTACTTGTGGCTCTTCAGTGGTTCTTTTGAGCGTGTGGGAGATAATTCAATAAATAGCTATCTAGGGCACTAAAAATTAATTACTCCCCTCCTTGGAATATAGACATACAGTAAATTTGTTCAAGATTTGTCTAATATGTGAACAGGCTGGAGGAGAGGTAGTGAGGGGTGGGGAAATACAATAAAAGTCTTCAGTCTGGCCTGTTACTGACACCATTTGATAGTTTTGTTTTGAACCTGCTATGATGAGCACCACCAAAACTAATCTGTTCGCAGTAGAAACTGAATCTAAACCTCAAATTTTTATTATCTAAGTTACAATAATAGGCGGAGTCGATCTGGAACATACAGCTCGAGATCAAGAAGCAGGTCCCGCAGTCACAGTGAAAGCCCAAGAAGACATCATAATCATGGTTCTCCTCACCTTAAAGCCAAGCATACCAGAGATGATTTAAAAAGTTCAAATAGACATGGTCATAAAAGGAAAAAGTCTCGTTCTCGATCTCAGAGCAAGTCTCGGGATCACTCAGACGCTGTCAAGAAACACAGGCATGAAAGGGGACACCATAGGGACAGGCGTGAAAGATCTCGCTCCTTTGAGAGGTCTCATAAAGGCAAGCACCATGGTGGCAGTCGCTCAGGACATGGCAGGCACAGGCGCTGAATTTCTTCCTTTGAGCCTGCATCAACTTTTGATTTTGGCTATCTACAGTGTGATGTATGGACTCATAATTGAAACAAACAATTAAAAGCAAACTGATTAGGATTTGATTTCTTAAAATTCTCTAGGTCTCTAGAAACACTGAGGACATTTTCTTTTGAAAAGAACTATGTTTGTTTCTTTTTTGTTTGTTTTTTTTTTGCACATAAAATGCCCTAGCAGTATCTTAATTGAAAACCATGGTCAGGTTCAATTGTAATTATTATACTTGTGTATTGTTTATTGCTATAAGAACTGGAGCGTGAATTCTGTAAAAATGTATCTTATTTTTATACAGATGAAATTGCAGACACTGTTCTATTTAAGTGGTTATTTGTTTAAATGATGGTGAATACTTTCTTAACACTGGTTCGTCTGCATGTGTAAAGATTTTTACAAGGAAATAAAATACAAATCTTGTTTTTCTAAACTGCTTCATACATCTTATTTAAATAAATTATTAAAAAGAGAAAAGTTTCAATAGTAAAATGGCTGTACTGATTTTCTGACAGACCTGTTCTTTCTTCCATTACATAAAGTTGGAGATTAAAATGTAATTCTTACCTGCATTGGGAGCTATCATAGAAATCTTCTCTGTATATATGGAAAAAGCAAATGGGTGTGGCCCAACAATGTAACATTAAATGTTTAATTGTAGCATGAAACTAAGTCAAAACTTGATTTGCACATAAATGGCACCATAAGGTTATTTTAAGTCGGTTTTAAGTACTATTGCAAGGGTGAGCAAACCAGAACGTTCAACATGACAGCAAATTAGAGACAACTACTGAGCGTTAACATTTTTCTTGAGGTATTTAATGACGCTTTTTATCTAAGCTAGGAGAACTAAGTGATAAGGTGAGCTGCCCACCCCCCAGGCTGGCTGTTAAAGTCAAGTCTGACCACAAAGAAAAAAAGCCAGAAGTCATAGCCAAAGAATATTTTTAGCATTATTCACATGGAGAGTTATTTCCCCAATATTTTGGAAGTCAATTTAGAGATCGTAAAGGCCATAATAAATAAAAGATTGCTTTATAGTTAAAATTTTCCATTAAAATTTTCACCCATCTTGATTACTTACCTTGTTCACTAGACTTGGCTCCAAATGACTTGTTGCTGTTTCAAAAAATCAAATACACCCACAAAGAGATGAAGATTTACTGCCACTAAGGATGTTTAAAAAGAATAGTTACAGCTTCTGAAGAGGATTCCAAAGATTTCCGAACACATTTCAGCAGTGGCGGGCGTTGGGGCTGGAAAAAGTAGAAAGCCTCACAGGGAGACAAGATTCACTTGGATATAGAAATGTCGGGTATGATACTTAATCAGTTACATTTCTGACTATAAAAACTAACTAACATGGCCTAGTATGAATGAGCAACTTCTGGAAGGATAAACAGTTCATTTAGAGTGTTCTTTCTACATGTGCTTTTATGATAAAATTGCTAAACCGTAACAGTATTTGTGCAGAGCTTAAACTGCCTCTAAATAGCAAACAGTTTCTTTCCTTTACAAGACTGGCATGAAGAAAAGCACAGGCAAATGTCAAGGCCCTGTTTAACAAATTAATCCGGAATTCTTAATAGTGTAGAAATTTTTACCTGCTCTATCCTTGTTTGGAAATAGTACACGGGTGAAGGGGTTTTGTGAAGATGGAAGGTATGGAGGATACATCTGCATGTGAAGTGAGGGTTGCATGTTAGACGTTGCTTTGAGATGGTAACTTTTCCTTGTGTCCTAATTTTTGTCCTGTGCTGTTAGTGAATCAGTTTTCTAGGTTGTCAAGAGCTTGACAACGTTATGCTGCTGTACCCAAATTAAAAAACTTAATTTTCAGACTTTTATTAGGGGAAAGTCGGATACCCACCTCTTGGCTCCAAAAGTACTGATCAGTTCTAGGTCAGGCAATGTTGTTTATACCTCACCAACTCACCATTCCACCTCGCACCCTTACTTGGAAGAAAATCCCAGACAAATGATTTCATCACGTATTTCAGTCCAAAAGGTAAGGGCTTTTTAAATGTCCATAATATTTTTATTATACTTAAAGTAACAGTGTGTCTAACTTAGTATTCAGATTTCCCTTACTGTCTCTCATTTGTTTTTATAATTGGTTTGTTCAAACAAGGTCTATATTTGGTTTAAATCACAGATTGTCCATCTTTTTTTTCCTTGAAATTTAAAGAAAT
Organism: Stenella coeruleoalba; assembly: GCF_951394435.1. Taxonomy (NCBI): domain Eukaryota; kingdom Metazoa; phylum Chordata; class Mammalia; order Artiodactyla; family Delphinidae; genus Stenella; species Stenella coeruleoalba. The sequence goes on along the minus strand of NC_137150.1, from coordinate 37,738,609 downwards.
TGGGTCATTTGTCTTGGAATTTTCCATATTCTGGGTTGCCCGATTGTAACCCTATGGTGTCCCTGAACACATTTTTCTGTTCCTTGTAGATCTCAAGGCTTGGTAACTATAATTTTTTTTTTTACTGAAGTTCAGAAGTCTGGGAACCCAGGCTAAACGTACTAAATTGCGGCCTCATTCACCAGGTATCTCACCAAGTTCCTGATGTTAATACATTACTTCTTGTACCTCAACAGCCTTGTATGTACGCGCCCCATTTGTGTCTGTCCGCTCACCTTTGGTTTCCACTGCAGCTGTAAATCTACAAATAAGATGTTTAGTATTCATCCTAATGATTCTTAATACAAGCCCTTTCTTGGGGAAAGTCGAGTACCCACCTCTTGGCTCCAAAAGTAATGATCAATTCTAGGTCCAGCCTTGATCCCCTCGTGTCCCTTAGAGGAGCCAATCCTGTGGCTGGAAGACACAGCTTGACTTTGTAACCGTTTGAACTTTGTCCATTTCTGGAATAAAAGGAACATGGGCTTCCATGTCAGCTCTGCATTCAAGTCATTCATCTACTAAGGGGATGTGGCAAGTTATTTAACGTCTTGTCTGCAAACTGGCCCTTACCTCCCAGCATTGTACACAGTATGTGTGTTAGACATAAGGGGGTTCTATTTTTACCCCTGCAATCCAAACAATCATGTTAGAAAGCACCCAACTACTTAGAGAAGTTTGAATTCTACATTTCCTATGAACACAGTTCAAAATACAGCTGTTTCAGAATGCTGCCTCACTGAGATTAGCTCTGAATCTGAACAGTACAAGATTTTAATAATGAAAGCATGAAATAAACACCAGTCTCCTTGATTCCAGCTGTCCTCTTGACCTTTCTGCTTTTGCCACCTCTGCTCAGGATAATTCTAACTCAGTTCTAAGGACAGGAAATTCCTACCCTGCCTGGTTCTATGTCATCAAATTCCTCTCCTATATCAACTATCATCTCAATAGTAGGTATAGTAGCATTTCTGTCTGTACGTCTTTGCCACAGTCTTCAAACAGTAGCTAATGATGTATTGGAAACGTTAATCCCATGTTGTTCTAATACATAAAACTTGCAGTGGTTTCTCATTTCACTCTACAAACCCGACTCCAGCTGTATGTGATCTGACCCCTGCCAGCCTCTTCCATCAACCAACCTCTCCTCCTCTCCCTCAAATGTGCACATCTATTCCTGGTCCTTCCCACTTGCTGTCCTCCCTGCTCGGGATGCTTTTCTTCCATATCTTGTGTGATAGGCTTCATCATTCAGGTCCCCTCTCCAGAAATAAGCCCCTCTTGACAACCCCCATCAACGTTCTATTCCTTGCTAACATTAACTTCTTCATAATGCTTGCCACTATCTGAAATTACCTTATTTTACTTTATCATTGACTCTCTTATTAGAATATAAGCTTCAAGAGAGCAGCAGAAATGTGATTTATTCATTACTGTATGGCCCTTACCTAATCCTACAACAGTGCCTGGCCTGCACTAGGATATGCAATAAATAATGAGGAATGAATGAATTTCACATACACTAATTTGCTGAATAAGGCTTTTAAGCCCTCATCTTTCAAGTTTGAGTGCATGTTCTTATTCCAACTGCCCTTCAGTGAATGTGTATATTCCTTTTACCAGGTTCTAGGGTCCTGGAGCTCACCGGCAAAAGGGGGCAGATAAATAAACTACAGCCCAGGGGTAGCCAATTGGTGATCCATGGGCCGAATCTTAGCTTGCCACACGGGTATTTGGTTTGTACAATGTTTGTTTTAGTGAACTAGCTGCTAGCATTTTTTAATTGGAAATACATAAAAACCTAGACCTCCAACTTTTTTATAAAAATTAGAATACATGAGATCTACAATCCCTCAAGGCAACAACTGACTAGCACCAAGCAGCCCTCCGGTTGGGGTGTGCACACTACAGTGTGTTACAGTTCTGTCTACTCCCTCTTAATTGCAACAGCGAAGCAGGTGTAAGTTTGCATTTATCACTGTGTGGACGGTGGTATCTTCCTTGGATCCTACGCCTTTTGCTCACTGATGTTACCTGCAGTAGACCCCTGACATCTCGAAAGATAGCCAAGACCTATATGAATCCCCGCATCTGTGAATGTGGCATTGTTTGTATAGGCTCCTGGGTCAGTTGAAAATCAGATTGTGTACTGTGCCCAAAATCTCTCCACTAGTTACCTGCAGTATAATGTGGTTTACCTTTTCAAACTGGAATTCCTCACTCGGGCAGCTGTTTCATTGCTGGAGCACTTATAGAAAAATTCCACAAGTGGATTCTTCCTGGTTTTACGTAGAGCATATGACACATCAGATCTTTGAACAGAGCACAAGGCACATCATAATGCTGAGCCACCCTGAGGTGTAGTATTCCACCCAAGTTACAAAACTAATTTTCCGCTCAAAATATATTCTTTTCTTGGGCTTTTTCAAAAAAACCAAGTTTCATTCATTGGACAATATCACACACACAGGTATGCATATACACATATATATGAGGGGTGGTATATTTGATGTATATTAACTTGAGGTGTACAACATAGTGATTCACAATTTTTAAAGGTTACGTTCCATTTGTAGTTACAAAATATTGGCTGTATTCCCTGTGTTGTACAATATATCCTTGTAGCTTATTTATTTTATACATAATAGTTGGTACTTCTTAATCCCCTACCCGCCTTGCCTCTTCCCCCTTCCCTTTCCCCACTGGTAACCACTAGTTTATTCTCTACATCTGTGAGGCTTTTTTTGTTATACTCACTAGTTTTATTTTTTAGATTCCACATGTAAGTGATATACAGTATTTCTCTTCCTCTGTCTGACTTATTTCACTTAGCATAATACCCTCCAAGTCCATCCATGTTGTTGTAAATGGCAAGATTTCATTCTTTTTATGGCTGAGGAATATTCCATTGAGGAGTATTCCATTGTGTGTGTGTGTGTGTGTGTGTGTGTGTGTGTGTGTGTGTGTGTGTGTGTGTGTGTGTGTGTGTGTGTGTGTGTGTGTGTGTGTGTAAAAAACATCTTCTTTAGCCATTCATCTGTTGATGGACACATGTTGCTTCCATGTCTTGGCTATTGTAAATAATGCTGCTGTGAACACTGGGGTGCATATATCTTTTCGAATTAATGTTTTCATTTTCTTCAGATATATGCCCAGGAGTGGAATTGCTGGATCATGTGGTAGTCCTATTTTCAGGTTTTGAGGAACCTCTATAATGTTTTCTACAGTGGCTGCACCAATTTCCATTCCTACCAATACTGTACAAGGGTTCCCTTTTCTCCACACCCTCCTCAGCATTTATTTGTGGTCTTTTTGTTGTAGCAGATGACATTTTATACACGATTGAAAGTGAGAGTCAGCGAACTTGAAAACAGTCAAATTGCAAATGTCGAGTTTCTACTGTAATTGCATATACACCTGATGATAGCTTTCATGATAGGTTTCTACCTAGAGAAATAAGGGTAGCGAAAGTCTTGATGTTCAGGTATGTGGCAGATAACCTGCATATAATTAACACCTGCTTGCAGGATACTTGCTATCTGGGTGGAGACAAATAAGTTTTTAAAAAGCCAAGTAACATCCAAAGTAATCCTGAGTATATTTTAGGTCCAAGCAAGCAGTACACTGAGGGCTGAGTTTAAGAAGGAAGAGGGACCGCTGTGGCCTAGGTGCCTTGGAAATTTCATAGAGAATAGGGAGCATGGGCTGGGCCTAGGATGGGAAGGATTTAAAAGGATAAGAAGGAAGAGGCAGTGTAACCTTGAGGCAAGATTCGAGTTATAGACTCAGGGCAGCTTGGAGTGTGCCCCGAGAGGGCACACTAGGCTTGTTTGCTCTTACAGGAGGGGCTCATTAGGGGAATAATGAACTAATATTGGAGCAGAAATGGTGAGGCTTATGGAGTCAGACCGCCTGGGGTCTGCTGTCTAATTTTGCACATACTACTTAACCCCTCTAAGCTTCCATTTCCCAGCCGTGAAGTAGTCATTGAACCTGCTGTATTCAGATAAGCATTAAAGGAATCGTGCATATAATACACTTAGTGCAGTGTTAGGCTTGTAGTAAGTGTTAAATAAATAATGGTATTATCATTATTAACATCATCGGAGGCTTGGGGATGCCAGAATAAGGTGCCTTGTAGACCGGAGAGCCGTTTTAAGCAGATGGGTGGCTATCATTTTCCTAAGATTGCCCTAACAAATGACCACAAACTTGATGACTTAAAACAAGCGTCTTCCCGCTCACAGTTCTGGAGGCTAGAAGACTGGAATCAAGGTGTCGGCAGGACCGCGCTCCCTCTGAAGATTCTAGGGAAGAATCCTTCCTCGATTCTTCTGGCAGTCCTTGGCTTGTAGCTGTCACTGCATTCTCTGCCTCCATCTTCACATGGCCTTTTTCTCTGTATGTGTCCTCTTCTTTTCTTATAAGGACACCAGTCATTAGATTTAGGGCCACCCTAACCCAGCATGACCTCATCGTAACTAGTTATATCTGCAAAGACACTATCAAATAAGGTCACATTCTAAGGTTCTATGTGGATGTGAATTTTGGGGGGACACTTTCAACTCACTACAGGGACATAAGAAAAAAAATGTGGAAAGAAATTGGAAACATTTTAAAAAACATTTTCATTTTGAAATAATTTTAGACATAAAAAAGTTGGCAAAAATACTACAAAGAATTCCTGTATATCCTTCACCCAGGTTTCCCAAATATTATGTTACCACACTTGCTTTATCACTCTCTCCCTCATACACGCATGTGTATGTGTATGTAATGGATCTGATATTTTTGTGAGGAAGTTGTTACAGTCATGATGTCCCTTTACCTGTAAGTATCTCAGTGCATACTCCCTTAAAAACAAGGACATTTCTCTTACATAGTCACAATATAATTATCAAAGTCAGGAAATTAACTGATCCCAAACTATAATCACTTTTTTGTGAAAATTGACATTTTTCACATATTGCCAATTTTCCTACCAATGTCCTTTTCCTGGTCCAGGATCCAATCTAGAATCACACGATGCCTTTAGTCCTTTCATCTGCAACAGTTCCTCAGTCTGTCTTTCATCACTTTGACATTTTTGTTTGGGGGAGATTTGTTTTATTTTTCCCCATATGATAGTGTGATAAATTTAAAATCTTTAAGGAAAATTGTAAGAGTAGTACAAGCACTACCCTTATATTCATTACCTAAGATTCATTAATAGTTGATGTTTTGCTACACTTGCTTCGTATCTCTACGTATCTATGTGTAGACACATATTTTTCTTTTTCTTTTCTGAACGATTTGAGTTACTTCACCCCTAAATACCTTAGCATGTAGCACCCAAGATCAAGGACATTTGCCTACATAGCCACAATACAACTGTCCTCATGCTTAGGAAATTTAAACACTGATACAGTTATGTAATACACAGTTTATGTTTGAATTCTCCAGACAGTTGTAGTAATGTCCTGTATAACTGTGGGTTGGTTGTTTGATCCAGGATCCAATCAAAGATTATCTATTGTATTTAGTTGAGTATCTCTTAGGCCACATTAATCTAGAAAATTCCCCATGATTAGATTCATGTTAAACAGTTTTGGGAAGCATACTACATAGATGATTGCATATTCTCAGTGTATCACTCAGAGGGCACATGTCAATTCGGCCCACTATCGGTGATGTTAAGTTTGATCACTTGACCGAGGTGGTGTCTACCAGATTTCTTCACTGTAAAGGTATCTTTAATCTGTACTCTGTGGGGTTATACATGAAGACAGTGAATTTCCTGTTTCTTGAGAGTTTTTACCAGTGGCTTTACCATCCATTCATGGCCTTGGCTGGAAAATGTTTTTTCCAATTCTAGTTTGTTTAAACATTTGTTCTTCTGAAAAGAAGAGCTTTCCCTTCACCTCTTCAATTTTTTTTTTTTTCCCTCTGTGTTGGGTCTTTGCTGCTATACATGGACTTTCTCTAGTTGCGTCAGCGGGGGCTATTCTTCATTGCGGTGCACGGGCTTCTCATTGCGGTGGCTTCTCTTGTTGCGGAGCACGGGCTCTAGGTGCGCGGGCTTCAGTAGTTGTGGCATGCAGGCTCGGTAGTTGTGGCTCGCGGGCTCTAGAGCTCAGGCTCAGTAGTTGTGGCGCACGGGCTTAGTTGCTCTGTGGCATGTGGGATCTTCCCAGGCCAGGGCTCAATCCCGTGTCACCCTGCACTGGCAGGCAGATTCTTAACCACTGTGCCACCAGGGAAGTCCCTCCACCTCCTTAATATTTTAAAGTATCTGTGGATTCATAGATTTTAAAAATTCAATGTGTTATAATTCATTCCTATCATTATACATTATGATGTTGAAATCATGCCAAATTAGGCCAGTGGCCATGCCAATTTAAGCTAGCTCCTTTGACCTTTCGACATGCCCCCATTTATTTTGGGGCATTACATTACTTTCTTGTACAACAAGATTATCCAGGCTCACCCGGTACTTTCTCTGCTTTCAACCTAGGAATGAGCCACTCCTCTAAGAAGTATAGGTTCTTTTAAGGGAGGGACCAAATTCTGGCTATTGGGGTGTCATTGTTTCTACACTTTTTTGTATGAAACTTCTGATTCCAATCTATCACTATAAGATTCTTTCCCTCTTCCCCCCGTCCCCACCCCCGGTGTAAAACAGTGGTTTTGTAGAATGTCCCTTAATTGGGGATTTTCCTTGTGGTTAGATACGGGTTTTGATACAACAGAAGAGAGTGTCCTCTCAGTGCACCCTCTTAGGAGGCATATCATGTCGATTTGTCCCATTACTGATGGTGTCAGCTTTGATCATTGTGTTAAGGTAGTGTCTGCCAGTGTTCTCTACTTAAATGTTACTATTTTTACCTTTGTAATTAATCAGATACTTTAAGATCATATATTTTCATCATAATTCTGCCTGCTAACTTTAGCATCCATTGATGATTTTTGCCAGAAACATTTACTGAAAATAATTTTCTGGGATTTCCCTGGTGGTCCAGTGGGTAAGACTCCACGCTCCCAGTGCAGGGGGCCCGGGTTCGATCCCCGGTCAGGGAGCTAGATCCCGCATGCATACCGCAACTAAGAGTTTGCATGCCACAACTAAGGAGCCCGCCTGCCGCAACTAAAAGATCCTGCATGCCGCAACTAAGACCCAGCGCAGCCAAAATAAAGAAAATAATTTTCTAATTCTATAATACCATCCCTTCTACATGTATTAGTTAGAGTCTCACTGGAAGGAAGAGCATTTCTTCATTTGTAAATGGACTAATTTTGTGCGTTGTAATTCATTACTATCATTATGTATTTTGTTGTTCAAATTATCCCAAATGTGGCCAATGGGAACTCCTTAAGCTTTGAGAGGAACATTTTAAAAACTTTTCTTCACATGTATGATTTACCGGAAGATTCCACCATCTGTACGTTCTCTGGAAGCGTAAAACGAGAAGTTCTCGGGCTTTCTCATCAGCACTGGCTTTAGAGGGCATGAAGTGACTTTTGAAGGTCAAGATGCCGACACTGCCAGTTCTTAGGGCTTCTCATGGCTGCAATTTCCGGAACAACTGTCCTTCAGTCCAGGACAACCTCCCTCCCTCACGGATTATAAAAGTTTCCATACTCTGGCAATCTGTTCTTTCCTGACAGGAGCCTTTTAGTTTGCAGTACGAGGTAGTAATAAGCACTACCGCCACTAGAGGTCACTGTTTGGCTGGAGGCGCTGGAAGATCTCACTCTGATCAGCTGGACTCGTAAGCCTTATTCTGAACACAATAAGGACTTGTCTGTTTTCAAAGGAGCAACAGTATCTTTAGCCATGTCCACTTAAGCCTCATTTGGGCCCTTAATCAGACATGAACCCTTGATAACAACTCTAAGAGTATACGCCTTTGCTAAGTTCTGCTGGCAGGAGAATAGACAGCCACCCCAATATATATGTGCACCGAGTTCCAGGTGCCATTCTATTTCACATACAGTAACTCATTTAGCATCTTTCAAAAACCCTGTGGTGGTGGGGAACCCATGAGGAGGTGACTTCCCCCAGCCAGTAAGTGGTTGAGCCAGGATTCAACCCGAAATGGTTTGCTCATATCCTCACCCACTGCACGGCTTTGCTAGAGGCCCATTTTGATCCCATCTTTCCATATCAAGCCTGGAATCACTGGCCTCTTTATAAACTGCTCACATAATGAGATTTGAAGTTGTCGAGCCTTTCATAGCTTGGCAGTGGATGCCGCTCACCTGCTGTGCCCTGGGAGCTGGTCCAGCAGCCGTGCCCTGGCCCACACCTCAGCCCAGCCTGCCTTCGTGGCGGTAAGCTGGCCAGTCTTGGGGTTGCTCCCAGTAACCCTGTGGCCCTGTTCAGTGTCATGCCCAGAGTATCCGAGGCCACCAGCTTTCCCCCACTTGGCCCTTTCTTCCTAGAAGCAGTAGCAGCCTGCTTTGGAAGCTGCTTCAAATTAAGCCCAAAGAAAGATACCTGATAAGGTTTGAGGTCTTTCCTCGGCAGTGGGTGGTGGAAGGGTCATGGGTTCTGGAGTTAGACCAGCCTGCATTTGAAACCCGTTGGTCCTGATCAGTGCTGTGTGGCCTTGGATAGTATTGCTAAACTCCTCTGAGCCTGAGTTTCCTCATCTTTGCGTAGTCAGTGGTAACATCTCCCTGAAGGCTGTGAGAATTAATGATATACATAAAGGACACCAGTACAGGGTAGGAGGTACTTGATAGATTTGACTATTATCACTTCCTTAAAGGCACAGCCCAATCCCCACCAATCAGAACAGCTGAACCTGATGTCACAGCCTCAGTGGAGCTCTCCTTTTTACCAAACACGGGTGCTTCCTACTGCCTGTGTTATTTCGTGAGCAATGAAAACACTGGCAAGTGTCATCTCTTGTGCCTGGACTACTCGACTCCAATCAGAGCTGGGACGGTCCTTTATACAAACTCTAGACACTTCGTCTTAATCAGGGACCCAAAACAGTGCCCAGCACATGACTGTTGATGACAGAAACTAACTGAAGTCAGTTCACAAGTATTTATGGAGTATTTACCAAGTGTCAGGCCATGGGTGAGCCTCTGGGAACAGGGAGGAGATTAAAACCCAGCCTCCCATTGAAGGAGCTCCTGCTAAGGCTAAATTTTTCTGCAAAGGCCTGGAATAGTTCGTGCACTTTTCCAAGCATCCGATTCCCAGGGGAGGGTTTTCTTGGTCGAGGCAGTCTGGTTCACTGCGTTTCAAACAGGAAGCAAAAGCAAAGTCCACAGCCCAGAGCCTTTCACCCTGCAGAGCACATAACATAGCCTTTAGTGCCCGAGGGCCCGGGGGTAAGAGATGGTGAGAGAGGAGATGGCCACGCCCTCCTCACCACGAGGGGGCAGTGTTAGACCGCAGGCGGCGAACTCAGTCAGTGATGGGTTCCCTGGTGACTCACTCCAGCAATGTGGTGTCTGCATGATTTGTTCTTGGGTGGAGTGGAAAAAGGAAAGAGAACGGGTCGGAAAAAATGAAACCATCTGTTGAATTCGCAAGCTGCCACAGTCAGGAGTTCAACCAATGTTCAAGTGACTCTAAGTATTTTTAGTGCAAAGGAATAAGGTAATTTGAGGGTTTCAGAAAACAAGCCCTATCCAGAAACCCAAATGATAATTGAAGGAATACTATGCATTAGCAAAAGCTTTACTCTTTCCTTTGCAAAAACAAAATGACATTTTTTTTCCAGGAAAAGGAAGGCTTTCAGAAGATAAAAGAAACACAATTGACTGAGTAAACCCCTCCCCACCCTTTGCAATTGATTAAAGAACCTTCCCTCTTATCTAGGTTCAGAACGTCAAGCAACCTCGGTGTGGGCCCTTCATAAATATTCATCGATGATGAAAACGTCGAGAGTGCAAAGGTTCTGTCATCTCAAGAACCCTTCTGAAATGCCAGCAACTGAAGCAGGATCTCCACTATCCTTGGCAAATCGTGAACAAGAAAAGCTCAGTTCAGCTGGTTATGTGGGAAGAAACCGAACAAGGACAGTGGATTAATCCCTCCCAGAGTCTGGGGTTGTGACTGTCCTTACAAAGAGCAGCGCTAACTGAAGCCATGGGTAGGATTTTTTAAACAGCCACTCCCAAAACATCCAAGTCATTGGGATTCAGTGAGTCCACTTTGTGGAAAAAACCTGCCCCGCTTCCTGTGCATCGGAGAAGCAGGCTGTGCCTATGAGCACACACTAATGTCAGAGCAGGGTGCGGCAGTGCATCTGTCATCTTAAACCATCCTGATCACGCTGTATCCACTGAGCTGAGGGACATTCAGAGAGAACATGGTGAAACCAATACATTGGTATGTTGTCCGGTCAAGGTCTGCTTGTTTTGGCCCGGGGAACACCTGGCCTTGGCCCGCGTGATCTCGATAAACAGAGATGAATGTACCTCAGTAACCATTGCCCGGACTGCCTGGGTTGGTGAAGCCAGGTTCTGGCGGAATTGTGCCAGCAGGGCTTGGAGTCCTTCCATCAGAGAGCTGGTCTCCATTGGCCCCTACAGAGACCTCTTTCTGGTTCTCCATTTGCCAGTCATTGACTCAGGCCAGAACAGGGGTAGGGCAGCCACTGCTTGGGTGTGGGCCTGGGCTATCTTAGGCCTGGAACAGAACAGCCCCATTTCCTCACACCAGCCTCCCAGGCTCCACCCACCGCCCACACCGCCAGCCCAAGGAGTAGCCTCTGCCCTCTCTCGGCACTAGAAGGGGACGAGTGGCTTCCCAGCTGTTTGGGGCTCCCAGGCGCCAGGGGGTCTCTGAGGCTAATGCCATGATGTAAGGGGCAGTAGGAGCCGAAGTCCCTTCTCATGGACTCGAACCCGCAGCCAGCGTGGTGGCACCTGGGTGTGCAGGCCAGGCCCTGGGAGAACCATGGCACCGGCCACAGCTTCAGCCCTCTGACCACGGCCTCGCATATGCACCTCTATTTCTGGTGTCCCCCGCCCCTCCTCCCTGCCACCCACCTTGTCAAAACTCGCCCTTTCATTCTTCCTTCAGAGACTGATCCAGGACCTACATGCGCAAGGCAGACCTTTGCTGAGAGAGGTAGGCTATGGCTCCCTCCTCACAGATCCGAAAGGCCAGGAAGGAAAACAGCATTAACTGAGTTCGTGCTTTGTGCCCAAAGCTTCAGATGCAGGGTCTCTCTTAATCCTGCCCTGTCACCTGAGCAGAAGGTCTCATTACTCCCATAAGAACCTGAGGCCAAGAGCAGGCCCTCTGCCGCCTGAGCTCAAAGTCCAGCTTTGCTCCTCACTCTGTGTGACCCTGGGCAGCTGATCTGACCTACATGCCCACCTTGCCAGGAAATGGGAATCAGGCTGTTGAAAGCACAGAAGGAGTTAACTTATGTAAAAAGCACCGGGGGGCTTCCGTGGTGGCGCAGTGGTTAAGAATCCACCTGCCAATGCAGGGGACACGGGTTCAAGCCCTGGTCCGGGAGGATCCCACGTGCCGCGGAGCAACTAAGCCCGCGAGTCACAACTACTGAGCCCACGTGCCACAACTACTGAAGCCCGCGTGCCTAGAGCCTGTGTCCCGCAACGAGAAGCCACCTCAATGAGAAGCCCACGCAGCGCAACCAAGAGTAGCCCCCGCTCGCCGCAACTAGAGAAAGCCCGCATGTAGCGACGAAGACCCAATGTAGACAAAAAATTAAAATTAAAAAAAAAAAAGCGTCGAGAGAAGCAGTGTTAGTCATCATCATATAGTATTAGCTTTATCATCATACAGTATTAGCTTTATACGTTAAAGATGAGAAAACAGGCCACGGATCAGGTGTAAAGCACAGATTCTGATGGGCTCCACGCAAATGCTCCCCTGAACCCCATGCTGTTTCTCTTTAACATTGTAAAGTGTGGTCCCATCCCAGGGATGGTTACACTGAGCCTTAAAAGTGAGTTTTACGGCTTCCCTGGTGTCGCGTGGTTGAGAGTCCGCCTGCCGATGCAGGGGACACGGGTTCGTGCCCCGGTCCAGGAGGATCCCACATGCTGCGGAGCGGCTGGGCCCGTGAGCCATGGCCGCTGAGCCTGCGCGTCTGGAGCCTGTGCTCCGCAACGGGAGAGGCCACAACAGTGAGAGGCCCGAGTACCCCACCCCCCCGAAAAAAAAAAAAAGTGAGTTTTAGACCACTGTGTGGGAGAGAATTTGGAGAACCAGAGGCACCGGAGTCTTATTTGGGCCCTGAAATTGTACCCCTTGAGCTGAAGCCTGCCAGCTGCCAGCGGTGGGCTCATTACCCATCTCGGGGCAGGAAGGTCCAGCTTGCTCTGGAGAGGGCTGGCCCTGGTTCCTCCCCTCCTCTACTTGGCAGCCAACTGAGACCACAGGGTTCTGACTCTAACATCCTCATCCCCATCGCTATCCTAAAATCTGAGTTGTTTTTCCTGAAAATGTGGCAGAGGTGGAATTTAAACTCAAGCCCTCCTGGCTCCAAAGCCCATGGACTTTCCATTCTTATCTTGGTCAGCTGCCCATAGCTGCCCAGACATCTGTGGCAGACAGACAAATGAGGCCACTGGGATTGACAGTCGGGACTCGGCCTTCATGTGTGGTGGAGGCAGGGAACAGGAAACTGGGCCAAAGGCGGAGGCTGCAGGGAGCAGAGCAGGGACGGGCACAAATGCATAACTAAGTTATCCAATCACTCAACTTATAAATCCAATCAGTGGGGAGACCGTACACACTAACCTACCATGCTACGAGGGGCTCACTTCGGCCCCAAAGCAGAAAAGTATCCAGAGGTGTCTTGGGTCAGGCAAACTATGGTCTCAAGGGTGCAACATTTTCTGGAGCTAGGGCTTCCCTGGTGGCACAGTGGTTAAGGAATCCACCTGCCAACGCACAGGTTCGAGCCCTGGTCCGGGAAGATCCCACATGCCACAGAGCAACTAAGCCCGTGAGCCACAACTACTGAGCCTGCACTCTAGAGCCAGTGAGTCACAACTACTGAGCCCACGTGCCACAACTACTGAAGCCCAGGGGCCTAGAGCCCGTGCTTTGCAACGAGAAGCCACTACAATGAGAGGCCCGCGCACTGCAACAAAGAGTAGCCCCCATTTGCTGCAACTAGAGAAAGCCCGTGTGCAGCAACGAAGACCCAAAGCAGCCAAAAATAAATATATAAAATAAATTTATTTAAAAAAACCAAAACATTTTCTGGAGCTTATCTCATGCCCTGAATTGATACTCTCCTAATTAGCTTTGTGATCCTGGCCAAATCCCTCAGCCTCTCTGAACCTCAATTTACTAATAGGTAAAGCCAGGCAGATGATCCCTACCTCACAGGGGTTTCCAATGGTTAAATGATTTGACATATGCAAAAAGGCCAGGGGCTGGTATGCAAGAGAGGTTTATGAAATGTGAGTATTCCTAGCCTGTGTAAGAACCCACATATAATCTCACTTAGTTCCACCAGAGATGAAAGATCTGGAAGAAGGCTTTCTGCACGCCTGCTCGAATTTTCACGCCTCATATGGGTAAAGAAGCAAGTCTTTGTGTCACTTCACTGCACTGTGGGCGTCAGAAGCCCTTCTCAGCAAACCCAGCAGCTATGATGGGTTGTCAACTGCCTTCCTGGGTCCCTGAGTCCTCTGTGACATGGCTGCCCACCTGCCGCTCCACCGTCAGTCCACGTTTTTCAGTGTTGTGCTTAGCTTCCTCAGAGCAAGACGATACTTTGGCACCAAACTGACAACATTCTTTTCAGTTCTGCCCATCATCCTGCCTGTTTAGGAGGAGGGGCTGGAGGGAGCCATGGAGGGAAGCCTCCAGAAGTCCAGCAACCTTTCATCCCTGTCCCAATGCCAGGAGGCTAAGTCTAAAAGGAAGCTCCTCTGAAGCCTGGGAAGAGGCCTGGGAGGGGTGTGAAGAGCTGTCTGGAATGTCCGAGGCTCTCAAGGAATCTCTGTCAGATGAGAAGGGAAAAGGAAAGGGCTTAACCAGGTGAAAGGGCACGAGATTTCAGCTGATAATTCATCATAACTAGAGGGTGACCGTTGACTAGATTACTAATTCCACAGGTGTTGACTAGATTACTAATTCCACAGGTATGGGGGAAAAAGGCTTGTTGACTTTTTGTGCCGCGTTCTCCTCTCCACCATGCAGAGCGGGGGTGATTCAACTCCCAGCACTCGAGGGCAAAGGGTGTGAAGCCAGAATCCCTGGGTTCAAGCTATGGTTCCACTCTCACCAGCATGTGACCCTTCAGACCCCAAATTCCTCATCTGAAAACAGGGGCAGTTGCTACCTGGGGCTGCTGTGAGCAGTCTGTGAGAACACTTCTCATAAAGAGGGAACCCAACTGTTATTGGTCACTTGTTATTGCTAATATGCAAGAGCCCTAATTTCTCTCCAGGCCAACTAGTGCTGTCTCAATATCAGCAAAGAGAAAGGTAGCTATTTATCAAGGCATTTTGTAATCTTTGGGGTTTTTAAAAGGCTTTTTAAAGGCTGAACAAAAGCGGACAAGTTGCTTTGCTTTCTCCATCTGTTCCTCCATCTTATCTCCATCATCTTGGGGGAAACACAGGCCCTTTTGGGGATGGCCTTGGCAAGTGGCCACCATCAGTCCCCAGGGCAGGCTCCCCGCGGGCCTGGAGGAGCAGGCAGCAGCCGGGTAGCAGCCTGGGGAAGGGCGAGCTCCAACATGCGTCCCACCTTGGGACCAGGGCTGCTTTAGGCACTTTTGCGCTCATGGGCCACTTCCTCCATTAAAAAATATTTTAACATATATTTTTATGACTGCATTGGTATAAAAATAGATTGAATCCACGCTGGGTTCATTATTACATATTCATCCTTAATTTTTCTGATGATTTTGAGAGGATTGAAATTTAATTGGAAAGAAACTTATTATGGGCTTCCCTGGTGGCGCAGTGGTTAAGAATCTGCCTGCCAATGCAGAGGACACGGGTCCGGGCAGATCCCACCTGCCGAGGAGCAACTAAGCCCGTGCACCACAACTACTGAACCTGCGCTCTAGAGCCCACGAGCCACAACTACTGAACCCGCATGCCACAACTACTGAAGCCTGCGCGCCTAGAGCCCGTGCTCCGCAACAAGAGAAGCCACCATGATGAGAAGCCCCCCGCTCGCCGCAACTAGAGAAAGCCGCGCACAGCAACGAAGACCCAAAGCAGCCAAAAATAAATAAATTTATTAAAAAATAAATTTAAAAAAAGAGAAATGAATTATGAGGAGCGGTTTAGCCACTAGGGGGCAGCACGAGCTCACCAGATGCTTATGGGACCCGGGGTGGCGGGTAAATCGTGGGTGAGGACCGAGCAACTGGACTCCCACCGCTGACTCACAAAGGCCTTTTGCTTCTCCCAGCGCTTCCTCGGAGAGGGCTGTGTTAGCGCCTCTCAGCCCCAGGAAGCAGGCGGGCGGGGCGGGACTTACTGCCCCTCTCGGGGCAGAGAGGCTCACCCTGGGAGGCGCGGGGTCGCGCGAGGTCACACGGTGACAGAGACGGGCGACCAGAATTTCCTGGCTCCTCCTGCGAGACTCTCCCTCGGAGCCTCGGCGGGCTGGGTGCTCCGAAGACCTGAGACTTTGGTGATGCCGGCGGCGCAGCCCTGCCACGTCCCGCATCCCAACACTCACCGGGGAGCAGCAGCCCCCGTTCCCATCCCGGCGTCGGGGAGGAGGGGTGACCCTGCATTGCGACCCAGGCCCTGCCCCCCACCCCAGCCCCACCCCGCGTGCCTTTGTTCACTCGCTCTGCCCGGCCCCCCGGGGAGCCTCGCAGGTGAGAGATGTTCCCTCCGCTCCCCCCAGAACTGAGTGCGGACATCAAAGGCGCACACAAGGCGTTCGCTGTGCACAGGGTACAGGACGGACTCAAGCGCGGGGCCGAGGTGGGGCTGTGTGGCCTGGGCCAGGAGGTATAGCAAAAAAGGAAAGACCAGACCAGACAGGAGATGATCCGATCTCCTGGAGGCTTTTCTGCCTCTCGTGGCGCGGGGGGGGGGGGGGGGGGGGGGGGGGGCGGGGGGGGGGCGGGACACCCAGCACGTGGCCGGCGGGAACAATAGGCCTTTCTCCCTTCCCGCAGCTGAGCACACGTCCAGGAGGAGGGCGGACCCTCTCCTGGAGGCCCCGTCTGCACGGAGCCTGGACCCCAGGGGAAGCTACTTTACCACACACATAATTTGCGTTGTGTCCTTCTGCAGAGGTGAGGGTGGTGCCTAAACCCATGACATAAATACATGCTTCTCCCTGTTGGATGAGCAGAAAAATTGCTTTTTTTTTCTTTTAAGGGTAAACATGAGATGCCCGCTGACTCTGAAATGGATGTGGCAAAAGGCAACCCTGTTCTCTTTCAGAGAGCACCTGTTTGGTTCAAAGGGGGCAAGATGGTTCTGGAACCTTGGCAAAGTGCGGCAGGGCCTGAGGCAGGGGGACGAGGCCTTACACAGAGGCCCTAGAAGGGTGGAGTGGGTGGATGGGGGCCCTGGGTGCTCCAGAGGCAGAGGTGACATCCACCCGCTGGGCAGTGCCTGCCCTCGGAGTTACCACACAGGCAGGAGTCTCTCCCATCTCTCACACACGGTGACCCCAGCGCTGGTCTGGTTAGGCAGGCCTGACGATGAAAGAGGAACGATAGGCTTGTCACGTGGATGAATAATAAGTCCCGGTCCAGTTTCTGGTCTCCACAGTCGCACCTCTGACCGCCTCCCCCAGGGGACTGGCACGTAGAGGTGACAGTCTAGCCTATCACCTAGATAGGCTGGCAGGACTGAGAAGCCTGCTCAGGAAAGGAAAGGGGCCCTCGGCAGAATGCCTGGGTGCAGAGGCTGTGGCTCAGGAGCTTCGTGGCAGGGGGACAGATGTGGCGGTCAAGAGCCACAGGAAAAGCTAATCCAAGGAAGGCTTGCATTTGGGGGTAGCTGTGGCTTTCCCCAAGCCAAGCCAGACTCACCATACTCAGGAATTCTGTGACAGAGGATGACTGACTTCCAGAACCAAAGAGGACTTTCAGGATGATCTATTCTGATCCCCTCAGATGGCTGCTGGAAGGGGCTTTGGAAGAAATATCATCAAACCCCTACGTGGTCCAAAGGGATGGTGTGACTTGCTGAAGGCCCCAGAGCTGCTCAGAAGACAGGAATGGGAAGCCCTGGTTCCCTGCTCTATGGCCCAGAGCTCTTGCTGATAGATGACACTACCTCGAAAATGGAAAGTGTAGGGTGGCCTACAGGAGTCCTGAGGACCTGGGGTGCCTCTCTGAGGCCCATGGGGCTGAGGGTGCAAAGTGAACCTTAATCTTAAGGCCAAACCAGCGAGGGAGGTGGGCCACCAAAACACTACAATTTATCCGAGTAGCTGGAGAGCCAAAACACAACCAGCTCAAGATCACGTGACAGGGGAGGATATCTGTGACATGGTGTCTGAAGTTCCATCCATCTTCAGTGTTTAGAGACGTGCTGTTCTAGGAGCCTGAGGCTCCAGGGAGGTCAGAGGCAGCCCGTGTGCCGACTTGAGAGGAGCAGGCCTAAGAGGGCCGTGACTCATCCTGCTGGGGCTTCCCTGGACCACTGGAGCAGCTCTGAGTCAGCAGCCATTTCTGAGATTGGCACCATCACCCAAGGCCTTTGATGGTGACTCAGCGCATTGCCTTCCCCCCCTGGAGAGGTCTCTCAGCCGGAACCTCCCACCTGTGCCTTCCAGGCCCCTCCTCTGCCTTTGGGAGAGCAAAGGGCTGCCTGCTTTCTCCCAGTCTCCCGTCCAGTGGGCTGTCGGAGCCTCCGTGGCCCAGGGCGGGGCTGGGGGCTGGGCAGCGTGCACTGGAAAAACATCAGTTTGGCTTCTTGAGTTAAGCAACCAGATTTCTTCAAATGCTTATTTTGCCAAAGAAAAGAGGAGCATAGGGTTTAGATTTGGAAGACGCTTTAGAGCCCATTGCACTATTTCACCGATGAAGAAACTGAAGTATGGACTGATTACGTGCTTTTCCCAAGATTACACAGAGGTTATTTCCTCGAGGCCACCGTTTTGCCCGGCTCACCAGTAGGCCAGGGTGAGGGGTCCTCTGAGAGATGAACCACAGGCCAGCTCCTGTGCCTGTGCGGTGGCAGGCGGAATAATGCCGCCTGCCCTCGCTCCACAGACGTCCACCCTCTAGTCCCGGGAACCTGTGAATATATCACCTTACATGGCAGAAAGGACTCTGCAGGTATGATTAAGTTAAGGATCTTGAGGTGAAAGATCATTCTGGATTATCTGGGTGATAATCCCACAGACACAAGGATCCTTATAAGTGAAAGGAGGCAGGAGAGGCAGAGTCAGAGAGATTGGAAGATGCTCTGCTGCTGGCTTTGAAGATGGGGGAAGGGGCTCCAATCCAAGGTGTGCGGGGTCTAGAAGCTGGAAAAATAAGGAGATTCCTCCCTGGCCCCTCCAGAAGGAATCGGCCCTGCCTGCACCTTGATTTTAGTGCAGAGAAACCCATTTCGGACTTCTGACCTCCAGAACTGTAAAATAATAAATTTGTGTCGCGTATGCCAGTAAGTTTGTGGTAATTTGTTATAGCAGCAATGGGTAACTGACACATGTCTCCTTACCCCTCCTTCCCACTGCTATTCAGTCGGTGGCTTTAAAGATTATGTTTGAAAACTATTTGCCACCCCTGGATGTCTACTTAATGTGATATAAACATAATTTGGAAGGTTACAATAAAAATATGAAGTCCCTTTTCTTCAGTGAGAGTTGTACATACTTGATCAAGTTGGACTCAGTTGGATATAAAAAATAAACAATTTTCCTCTCATCAGCACCCTTTTAAGCCCCCTCTGTTGAATTATTTCTTCAACTTTCGGGGGTGAAATGTGGGGCGTATCCTAAAGCTTTTTCAGTCACTTTCTGGTATTAAGAAACATCTCATTTTTAGGTATGGAAGGCCAGTCCAGTCTCCCATCTGAGCTTTAAGCTCTCATCTAATTGGAAGCTTTCCCCATCTGAAGCCTGCAGACGTGCAGAGCCGGGCACTGGGCACAAAGGTGGTTGGCTTTCTGACTGGTCTCCCACCTGACTTTCCTACTGTCTGCCACTCACTTTGCCGGCTCCCGCTCCCAAGGTGGGGAGGCAAGAGGCAGGTCGATTTCACAGACTCAGAAGTGGCTGATGTCCAAATGACTGCTCCTTGCTCAGGGAGCGTTTTGGAGATCTCCAACCACATGGGTCTCCAGCAAAGTGTCCCAACCCTTGGCCCTCTCCTACCAAACTCTTCCGTCAGTCCCTCCACCCACCATGTGCCCGGAAAGAACCTGACTTTCTATCAGAAGTGTTGCACTCCATCTTCTTGGGTGGGGGCGCCTGCCAAGTCTCCACTTGACCACAGTGAACATACTTCTTTGCTTCACCCAGCACTGCACCTGCAGGCCACCCTCACTCGGCCCTTCCTCTCCACTCTCCTGTCCCAGGCAGCTCTAGCCAGGGTCTCACCTTCAGATTTTTCCAGGTCAGTTTCAGTGTTATGAACCATCCTGGCCAATCTGGCCTGGCACGACCATTGGGTTATTTGTGGGAGGTAATAGCAGCTGCTGATCTATAGACGTAGGTGAGGTAGATTATTTCTTCACAACTCTGCTATTAGGTTCTCATGAAAGCTCTCTGTCTTTGCACAAGAGACTCACTCAAGGGAAACGTCACAGTGTTGTAGAGGTAAGGTTCAAATAAACTACAGGTTTAGCACATCAGACGACCAGATTCCTTCGAACCAACTGCTAGCCAAAGGACCCTTTAGGGATCAAACCTCTGGTGCCTTTTAGGGTACAGGCTACAGGCCCCTAGATCCACACTCAGTTCACACAAGTGTGAGGAGAGTCGCAAACACTTGACCAATCCACATAACTCCAGCCCTGTTAATTTCACAAAATAAAATCCATTTTATTATGCTCATTATGCTAATTAGCAAAGCCTCTGCTATTGTTCAAAGGTAGAGATAACTGTATAGCCTCCTGCGGTAGCTGCCTCTAGAGTGTGCGGAAGGGCACAGTTTAACACACACCGCGTCACCCTGCCTAGTCAGAAGCATTTCAGTGTATACTACAGACATTATGACAGTCGGGGTCCGGCCCTCCTAAACACCTGGGGACGCAGGTCAAGCTCTCCTGAGATGTCTCTCCCACATTCTGTCCCAGTCCTGTGACAGCGTGGGGCACAGCATTTCCACGGCTCTGCTTGGACCAGCCAGGAGACAAGATGTCCATCTCCCCTCCTCCCCTCCTGGGGGCACCCCACCTTCTCCCAGTGGTTCTCTGGGAGCTCCCTCCACTTGGCTTGAGGTCAAGAGTCATGTTCTCAGCGCACTGACAACTCACCACTCTTGTCTTCCTCATCAAACCCCTCCCCTCCTCCCCACATCCCACGGGGATGGGCTCAGGGTCACTGAGCTCCATTTTACGGGTCACTGCTTAGTAAGTTCTGTGTGGATGGTCTTCTGCCCTCCATAGAATGTGGAATGGCCGCATAATACCCCTTGTTTTTAGCTTTAAGGGATCGGCTGAGATTCTGCAGCAGGAGGAAAAGCCCCCCCTTAACATCCTGCTACAGAGCAAGCAACAGAATGTCTTGTTTTCCTTTTCGCCTCTATTGCTGAGACTAAGTTTAACACCCGTCTGCAGTAACCTCTCCTTGGCCTAGAGTTTGGATACTCCTGGATCCCTCTCTCCCTCTGCCTCCTTTCCCCGCCTCCCTGCTAATTCATTCACACCTTCTCTCTTCTGCTCCCCCCACCCACGCTCTGCTGTTGTTCCTTCGTCCTTGCTTTCACGATTCTGTTGCTCATTCACTTGCGAAGCTGAGGCAAAGCAATCTAGAAGTAAATGAATCATTTAGAAAAAAGTATAGTTTTACTACAAGCTTCTCCGTGGATAGTTCCATGAGGCATGAGAAAAACATGAGTGTTTTTCCTGTGAGAAGTTACACCACCAAAGATGCACAGATGGCGTTTGTTTCACTCCAAGCTACAATGGCCTTTCTCTTTTAATCAGATGACGAAAGATACATTGTATGACATTGGAGAGACATCTTCTGATCACAAGTTCCACAGAATCTGGACAGACACTGAAGGCAAAAGCTTAATGCAAACACTTCTTATTTTCAAAAGAGACTAATGATGGCTAAAGGAGCAGGAACAAGACACAGGGTCCGAAGAATTCTGAGTGCTCTGGGAGTTGCCTATAAGGAAAAGAGGGAAATAGACATCCATGCCTCTGAGAGTGTTGGGGCATCATGTCAGGTGTCAAAACAGAGTTATACAGAGTCACTAGAAGGGACGGAGTAGCTCTATGGACTGCAATATCCAACTAAAACCTTCTGAAGTGTATTAATACAAGACAGATCGCACCGATTATGGGAGAGGGGGCAGGGTGGCGGGAGCAAAGAAAAAGGAGAGTAACCAAGGCAAAGGACAGCAGTACCCGTCCCTCAGTGCCCAGAAGAGGGGAGGGAGTTTTAGGGCCCACAGGCCTATGGCAGGCTACTCTGATATGAGGGGAGGGGCTGTAGCCAATGGCCTCTTGGTAATGTGGACTCAGAGGAATTCAACATTTTTGGTTCATGGTTTCATGATCCCCATCATGAAATGTGCAAATTGGGCTAGTTTAGCTTGATGTCCTTCGACATTTAATAAAGAGACTTCTGGTGGGGACCTGGCTTTCCTTGGGGCTGGGAAAGGATGGGCTGATCGAGTCACAGCATATTAGGGTTCTAGGGAGACTAGTGTACTAGTGGTTCACTGTTCAGTGTAAATGAATACATAGGTCCTCTAGGTCAGTCTCAGTCTCCAGGCCTTGTATTTAGGATGAGGTTATCTCAGGGCTCTGCCTCCCCTTAGAGCACTGGCTCTCAGACTTTCATGGATGCCAGATCACCCAGAAGACCTGTTTTGCTGAGTTCTGCTCCCCAAGAATCTGATTCAATAGGTCCAGGGTGGAGCCTGGGAATTTATGTTTTCAACAAGCAAGCTCTGAGGTTATACTGAGCTGCGGGTCCAGGGATCACACTTTAAGAACCACTAAGAACCTTCTTCCCCCTGCCTAGGCTACTCCCCAGATCAACTGAATCCGGATTTCTAGGGGTGGGAAACAGGCATCAATATTTTAAAACCTACCTAGGCAGTTCCAAAGATGACCCCACTATCAAGATCTACCATTCCAAGTAAATGATTTCTTAACATAGGCAGACATAAAAACACCATCATTTGGGCAAGAAAGCAGCAATAAAATAACACTGGGGGTAGAACTAGGGAATGACAAATAACACCTATTGAAGGCGGACACTGTGCCAGGATTAACTACTTTGCTTCTCACAACAACTGTACCCATTTTGTAGATGTATGAAACAGGCGGCCCGTGAGGCTAAGTAATCTGTCCAAGGTCATGCACCTGGTGACAGGGCTGGGCTTTGAACCCAGGCACCCTGGTCTCAGAGCCCCTGCCTGAGGCCTGCACTATAGGACCCTGCGTCCTCAGTTCGTGGTGTTTATTAACAGTCTTGCTCTCTGAGAGCAGAATTCACAGTGAACATGGAATGAGCCCCATCATCTATCAAACTGGCTTAGAATCTGGGACTCAGCACTTAATAGTGATGTAACTTGAGCAAGTCCCTTAGCCCTTCCGAGCTTTTTTTCTCATCTGGAAGATGAGTATAAATGTGCCGCCCTCAGAGTCCTGCAGGGAAGGTTAAAAAAGTTTGCCTAGTACTCGACATATATGGTGACTGGCCCACAGCTGAGGCTCAAGAAATGTTTATTCTCCTTCCCTTCTCCATCAGCCATTCCTCTAAATGTCCTCAGAACCCCAAGAGTTTTTCCCAGTTGCTTCCTGAGTAACTTTGCTAATAAATAAATAAAGCTGGCAAATAAATTCTAGGGAAATGAGAAAGTTTTCCTGCGGTGTGGAAGGAAGCACAGATGTCAGGCTTTCTTGAACAATGAGTTGAGCACACTTGAGTTAAGGAAATCTGTGCTACCACTTGAGGGAAAATAAGGAATGACTCATGAGCTGCGGTGTCCCAGCTGCACTGCACCCAGGGTCCGGGCGCTGGGTGAGGCCCCCAGAGCTGCAAGGTGTGCTGTGTGTCAGTTGTTACTAATTTTAAAAAAAGTACTGAGGCTTGTGAGTGACTCACTCGAAACAGTAATACATACGACTAGCTGTCTTTCTTGAATGAAGAGAGAGGAGCAGAGCTAAGGGTCGCTGGGGCTGTACACAACTCTGGGTAGGCCTTTGGTAGTCTTGAAAGTGAATGTCACCTGAACAGACAACAAAATTAAAAAAGATAGAAGACAGTGTTGAAGGCAGATTGAAAGAACATTTTGAGGCAATCTAGAATAACTAATTTTTATATCCTCTCACTTCTGGGAAGTTTCGAGGGGATCATAAAAAAAAATATGAACAAAGACGGTATAAATAAGTCAGAAAAAGCAAAATCTGGTGGTGGTTGGGGAAAAGGGGTCATAGAATGGGAATTAATCCAGAAAAGCTAGGTTAGGAGGGATTCTTGAGATGGAGCAGAAAACGAAGCTCTGAGATTCCTGGCGCTGAAGGCAAAAAGAACTGTAGGATGCCTTCCGCGGCTTTCATTAATTGATAAAAGAAAACACAGCCAAACTTTATCTTAGTCCTGAAGTACAAGTGGAAACTATTTGCAAGGGTTTTTTTTTTTTTTATATTCAGCAACATAATGAATGTCTATGGCAGTTTTACAGAGAATTTAAAGTTGTTCTTCACCTGACCATTTCTTAAAATGACATCGGATAAAAGCTTAGGGGCATGATGTTAAACGATCTGAGAACACATCTCTATTGAGTACCAGAGTAATCTAATCCAGGAAGAGAACCTTGTGATTCCAGAGAAGGAAAAGTTTAGAGAATTGCCAAGTACCTTACATATTACCCTTGCCGATTGTCTTGGCAACATGTAACTCCCTTTTTAAATGCAAAGATAAACATTATTAGAGAGCAGCATTTAATAGCTCTTTAATAAGAGTGTTTAAGGACGAACAATTTGATGTGTACGCAAGATATCGGGAAATGCAGTGTGTGGAAGGAAAGAGAAGTACAGTTTTGTGTTTCTATTTGGACAAAAGGTGTTGAGGTGAAAGCCATTTGTGTAAATTCCAAATAGATTTTCAAATCTAGAAAAACAAAACCTCCATTGTGGATTAAGCCCTATTTTGAACAAAAGCTGGAATAGCTTGCTTTGGTTTCTGAAGCTAACAACAGCAAAAAGGGGACCTGTTTTGCATTTAAAAGAAGCAGGGGGAGACAGAAGCTAAGGACAAAAGAATCACCATAGTCTTCCTAAATGTATTACCATCATTATCATCATTAAATATATTTGCTTCTTAAGGCTAAAGAGGGCTTTCAGATGGTCAAAGTATACTAGATGGTCACTGCATTGTGGCCTAGGACATCCTTCATTACAAATCTTGGCCTAAGGAAGCTTTAGGAACCCTCAGTTTAGGGCAGCCACCTGGGGTTCAGCTCAAGTCACCAGCTGACTTGAAGGCCTGGAGGGCCCCCAGGACCTCCTGGCATCTGGAAAGCCCTCCACAAACCCGGCCGCCGCCTGCAATTTTCCCGCTGCTGGTCGATTGCTGAACAAACACAGGTCGTTTGCAAAAAGTACAAGGTTCAATTTGTCAGAGAGGGGAAAACCAGACACCGAAGCACAGGAACACAGGCACGCGGGGCCCACGACGAGCCCAGGCAAGGTCAAGGCCCGCCTGCGGCCGTCAGGGCGGAGACGGGACAGGAGGCCTGAACGCTAGGTCGTCCCTCCCGCGGTGGGTGACCCTCGGGCCCCAGCCCGTCAACCACACGCCCCAGCCGGTTTCGGATTCCTGCCCGCGGGGCCTACCTTGCTTCTGACGAGCTGATAACGTCTAAAGTCCCAGCCGGCAGCGGGACCCCCGGTACAAAGCCGCGGCGGGGCCTCTGCCTTCCTCCCGACGCCCGTCTCGGCCCGCGGTGGCGGCAGAGGACGGAGCTTCGGGTCTGGACCGCGCGCTGCCGCCGCCGTGACACCCAACGAGTCCCTGCATCTTCTTGAGGCTCTGGCTTCCTCATCAGTGAGATGGGGCCAAGCCCAACACTAAGCATCCTACCCGCATTAGAGGGATGTGAAAATACTTAGAAAATGGGAGCCTTGGTTGTCCTAAGTTAACTCACCTGTGAATCCCATTTCCTTCTTAACAGCCTTCCTAGATTAGAGTTGATTTGGGCCAGTAGGTTTTCTCAGTTTCTCTTCCCTTATATTGATTCTAATTTTAAAGGGATCTTTGCTTCCCATACCTAAAAGAATTATTTGACCTGTGGTTTCATGTTTCTACTCTAATGCTTATAAGTCCTATGTCCACATAGGCCTGTAGGCCAAGGACCAAATGTAAGATTTTCTGGACAGGGCCTGTTTTAGAACTACTTTTTAAATTTCTTTCTCTCTTTTTTTTTTTTGCTGCACCACAGGGCATACAGGATGTTAGTTCCCCCACCAGGGATGGAATCCATGCCCCCTGCATTGGGAACACGGAGTCTTAACCACTGGACCCCCAGGGAAGTCCCCAGAACCACTTATATTCTCTTCTCCAGACATTTAGAATTGGGTTGATGGTGAAAACAATTTCAGGTATTTTAACCTTTGCCTGAGTATTTTTCTTCATTTTTCTATGTATAAAAATAAGTACATGTAATAGAGCAGGACCCTATGGGGCCTTCCCCTCCCCCATATCCTCTGCTGTAGCTCCTCT
Organism: Stenella coeruleoalba; assembly: GCF_951394435.1. NCBI lineage: Eukaryota > Metazoa > Chordata > Mammalia > Artiodactyla > Delphinidae > Stenella > Stenella coeruleoalba. The sequence goes on along the minus strand of NC_137150.1, from coordinate 37,712,784 downwards.
CTGAAGTACCTAGATAATAGTATCTGATGCACATTTCCTGAGCTGCTTTACAGAGACTAAAACCCCCACCAAATGGAAGAAATTACCTAGTTGATGATAATGAGCACATAGCCCCCAGGCCTACTGGCCTCTAAGGGTTGATTATATTAACCCCTGTGACTCAGCCCTGTTACCTCACCGGCAACCAATCAGAGGACTGTGCACAAGCGGATGAAGTACCCTGGGACTCCCCTCCCTCACCTTGCCTTTAAAAACGCTTTGCTGAAACCCATCAGGGAGTTTGGGCTTTTTGAGCACTAGCTGTCCTGGACTCTGTACAGCACCCTGCAATAAATGCTGCACTTTCCCTCACCACAACCTGGTGTCAGTTAATTGGCTTTACTGCACGTGGGCAAGCAGACCCAAGTTTGGTTCAATGACGTACATAGTTGAGATTACTCAACTCCATGTCATTTTTCACTCATAGATTAACTCTGTGTAATTTGGTAGGCCCTACATTTTTTATTCAGTATCATAAGTGTTAGTATTTTTCCACATCATTTAAAAGTCTGTATGTAAAGATCATTTGGGATGGCCATTTCACCATTTAGTAGGCTATACCATATTTTACTAACTCATTCCCCTGCTATTAGACGTATGAGTGGTTTCCAATGTTCTACTATAATAAATAATACTGAAATGAACATCTTCATAAAGCTTTTTCTGCTGTTTACCTCCTTAGAATAGATTTCCAGAAGAGGAACTCTGGGTCAAAGTTTGTGAACAATTTCAAAAGACTTTTTGATATAATGATGTACAGAAGTAGCATTAAGATAGTTTGGAGCAATAGGGATTTCAACGAATAACTATGAAAATACCTGAAAAGGAGACAGAAAGGGAAAGATGGCATGGGGAATCTATTTAGAGTTAGGGCCTTGTTCTGAATAATATAAATAAATAAATAAATAGATGAAATTTCAAAAATACATGAAATAATTGTATACTTTAAAGTCTTATCCCTGGATGTTTAACTAGCTTTACTCAGAGCCTACACTGAACTATAAAGTTGGGGGAGTACCTGGCAGGGTGGGTAACAGCTGCTTACTCCCAGTACATTGGGACTTCTCAAGGAGCAATGCGTCCCCCACAACTATCACCACAGTTTTGGTGACTACAGAAGTAGACGTGGTGACTACAGAATTAGACTACAGAAGTAGATATGAGCTTAGAGCTGTCCATCTAAACTTCTTCTTGAAGAAACTGAAGCTCAGTGTACCTCATACAGTGGTTCTTAACCCTAGTTGCATATTATAATCATCTAGGGATTTTTAGAAATCCAGGTTCTACCCCCAGATATTCTGATGCCATTGGTCTGTGGTGGGACCCAATCCATCTGTATTATTTAACAGTTCCTTAGGTGATACTAATATGACCTAGGATTGAGAAGCTCTGGTATAGCAGGAAAAATACGGGCTTTAGAGTCACTCATATCTGGGTCAAATCCCAGCTTTGCCATTTATTAGCAGTGTGATTTTCATTAGGTTAATGACCTTTCTCCTCCTCAGAGTCCTCATTTGTAAATCATAAGATTGTCATGAAGATTAAATGAAATAACATATGTAAAGTGTGTTTCAAGGTTCCTGGCACACAGTTGACATTCAAAAATGTTGGGTCCTTTAGAATGTACCTAAGGTCTCAAAGCTAGTTAGTTAATGGCCAAACTTAAAGGCCAGTCAGAACCATGCAGTGCAACCAGTAGGCACCCACTGAATACTTGTTGATATTCCTTTGATAGGATAGTCTTTGAACATGAATATGAATGTTACTGAGAAGTTCAAAATCCATGTTGGGTTGATATTAGAACAATAAGACCTTACCTCATAGAGAGAGATTAATCTCACTAGGCATTAATTTGCATCCAACTTTTAGATCTTCAGCTAAAAAGGAAACATTTTTATTCTGATAAAACAATTGATTATGATTGAACTCCTGCTAGGAAAGAAATACTTTTATAATTACATGAATGTTTGAGAATGTTCATGTAACTCATGTAATAAGCTAAGGATATATTAGTTAAAATATCCTTTTTAAAAATTTGTCATGACAATTTTAAGACCCCTCAAGCAATGAGCTAATACTATTTCCCTTTTCACTAACTTTAGCTTAAAGTTCTTTAGCATAATATTTTTTGTCTCCATACTATGATAAATTATAGACAGATAGATGGACTGGATTTAGTTTCAAAAGACCTGGGATTGAGGCCTGGCTCTGCCATTGAATGTGTGTAAACCCTGGATGATCATTTGTCTTTGCCCTTTGCCTTCTCATGAGTAAAATGAAGGCCTTCATGGCATGATCTGGCTTTAGGACAAAGTGAGTGTAGAACTGTGATGCTGACCCATAGGACATAGTTATTAAATATTTATTAAGCACCTGCTGTGTGCCCAGCGCTATAGTGGGAGGCCCTAGGGGAATTCCAAAGCCTTGGGCCTTATGGGAAGTAGCTTGGAGCCTATCTAGAAGAAAATAAATGCCACATATGAGGAACAACTAGGGTCCACTTTCCACCTAAGAGCTGTGATAAGTCCAGCCAAGTGACTCATGCAAGAAATAACTGGGAACATGTAAGAGATGACAACCATGGAGAAATTCAATTTCTGCCTCAGCGCTTTATTTCTCTTTGGTCTCAGACACAAAGTCCTGGATGGTGACAACCTGAAACAAAACTGCGTAAAGCTCGATGGAGCCAGGCATTTCCTAACTGCACACTCCAGCCCTTCGTCCCCATTCTACATCCCATTACTTTGCGCAGTTTCCAGCAGCATCTGCAAGCCCCAGGCTTGGCCCCTTCCCTGCTTAGAACTTGTGTGCCTCCTACAGCTCTCGACAGAGCCCATACTGTGTAGCGGCTGCACAAAAGGGCACAGTATGCAAATGGCCGTGTAGGAAGCGTGGCAGCAGGAATGTTTCAGCTGTGCCATCTCACAGATGGCCCCTGGGAGGGCACGTCCCTAGCTGTGAGTCATAACCCTCGGCAGGGGTGAGCCGCTCATGAGGCGGGTGGGCATTTTTGTCTGACCCCATTCTAAGCAACTCCCCGAGTCCTTCAATTACCCATTTGTAACATTCTCTTCCAGCAGCCTGGGTGGGGGAAAAACCACCGTGGCATCCCACATACAGAACCTCAAAAGTAAAGCTGCCTGGATAATGAAGATAGAAGATGAAGTTTGAGAAACTCACGATGGAAGAGTTTAACAACAGCTGCCTGTGAGAGTGTTGACTTGGAAGCTCTCGGAGCACTGGAAATGATTTCCTTAACAATGGAAGAAAAATTGACCGGGGGGCATGAGTGTTTCATTCATTTTTTCAGACAAGTACAGCAGCACTGCCAGGGAAAGAGAATGTCTGCTCTAGTTCCAGGTTTTCGCCTTTGGCCCAGCCATGGACTCCCTGTGTTTTCTTGTGCAAATCATTTCTTCTCGCTGGGTCTCAGTTTATCCAGCTGTAAAATGACCGGTTGATCCAGGTAAATTGTAAGGTCCTTCCTGACTGGAACATCCTGATTCTAGTCAAGCCATCTTGAAGGCTGCTAAATTTTGCAATGCTTCACCCAGAGAGCTCTAACTTGTGCAAGAGATGAATAAAGCACACTCATTGAGTTTCTGACTCAGTGGGCTGGGGCACCTCCACACTGCTGTGCTGTGCTGTGCTGTGCAGGGATGACGGGTCTCTGCCCGAGGGAAGAGAGAGCTATTTTGAGGCCAGGCTGATTAGAGATAAGGTGTCTCCTTTCTTCACCAGGCTCTGGCCCTGACTCACCCAAAGCTCTTGGGCTTAAAGCTTAACCCTTAATGGAGGATGTAAGCTAACCCCTCTGCTTGCCTAGGAAACTGGCGCCGGGTACCCAGCTTCCCGAGCCCCTGCTTTATCAGTGTCCGTTAAAACATTTTTTGACCTCTCCTTGCTTAGAGAGCATCTTTGAAGAGCAGCCCTTGCTTGTAACCTCTCTCCTTGACATCTCTTATTTGCTCTTTCCTGTTATTCCCAGTCTTCTGGATTATATAAAGGAGAACATCTCAGTAATCCTCTTAACAGCAAAGACATCTGGCCGCCCCTGTTGGGTCAGGGGATGGAAGTGTCACAAGATTCTTGAAAGAAGTACTGGGCAAAGCTGCAAAATACTTTTGCATGGAAAAGCCCAGAACATGAATACATGAGTGACACAAAAGATCACTAGAGTTATGCTGTTTTTAGTGCCAACAAAATTAAACTATAAGGCAAAATTATCCTAATATTTTAATTTAAAAACTTCTTTAAATCAACATATGTTTTTAAAAAGATATGAAGTGCTTGATTTTTTTTCCTCGTGTGTGTGTGTGTGTGTGTGTGTGTGTGTGTGTGTGTGTGTGTGTGTTTTCCATTTATTTCCACTCTTGGTGTGTTATCTCTGATTGATTTGTTTATTTTTTGGCTTGGGTATGTTGAAAGTGCCCTCGTGACACTTGACATGACAGGGCTGTGAGGCTGTGGCTCGGGCTGTGCCTGATTTTATTCAGTTGCTTCATTCCTAACAAGCTGGATGCAGATGGAATTGTTAGAAACTGACTCATGTTTCAGAGACACTTGAGAGAGTTCACCTCTTTAAAAGAAATGTGCGCCAAAGCCGTTTCTAATGAGAATAATCACCCCTCTGTTTGTTTTGAAAATTAAGGTTTTCGAATTTTAAGTTTTCTTGAAGTAAGAGACAAAATACAATGTGGAGAACACCGTTCTGGAGAAAGCTATGGAGTCACGATAACCCAAGACCGTGAGAAAATTCTAGTTACTTCTTTGAAGTTCTCTTTCTTTACCTGTGAAAATAGAATTGTGGGTACGTGTCGAATTCACAGCTGTGGAGCTGGATGGTAGAACACAAAGAGGCCAGCCTGGGCTCTAGGAGCCTGAGTTCCGATTCAGGCTCGGTCCCTACCAGCTGTGTGACCTTGAAAAGGTCACTTTCTTCTTTGCACTTTGGTTTCCTCATCTATCATATGAGAAGTTTGTAGACAGTGGTCTCTTGAGTCCCTCTCAATTCTGACAGTTTAGGATTTGAACAATTTATTGTTTGAAAGCAGCTGCAAAGAAGAAAGAGAGGTTGGTAGTATTGATTTCAGTTCAAGTTATGAAGCAGTTTGTGCACCTGTGCCATCTTGGGGCTGCGTCAGGCCTTGTGGAAGATATGAATTCAAGCTTTCACTTGCTCAACAAATGCTTATGAGCACCTATTATGTGCCAGGCACTGTGCTAAGGGTCAGGGATACAGACACGAATAAAGCCCAGCACGTGGAGGGAGCTCTCAGTTACACAGAGGAGACAGGCACCTGAAAACCCATTTAAAAAATAATAATTTGCATATTAAACCCATTAGATGCTTAGATTCTTGATGAGCAACTAATATACCAAAGAGACATTCCTCACCCCACCTGCTCAGCTATTACCTCATGCCTTCTCACAGTCACTGGGTTGAGGCGAAGCCAGGGCTCCACAGTGATTGTTTTAAACATTTTATCATGGAAATTTTAAGTGTGTGTGTGTGTGTGTGTGTGTGTGTGTGTGTGTGTGTGTGTGTGTGTATGAGAGAGAGAGAGAGAGAGAGACAGAAAATCTGTATGTAAACATTACTCAGCTTCAATAATTATCAACCTTGTTTAATCTGTACCTTTCCTCAACTGCAGATTATTTTGAAGCAAACCAAAGACATCATTTCATTTCATCTGTAGATGTTTAAGAATGTATTACTAAAAAAACAATGTTTCTTCTTTAAAGAACATCCTATAATGCTTGCAGTGGTCTGTTTCTTGATCCGCAGGCTGGCAATTTGGGTGTTTCCCCTTTAAAAAAATTCATCAGCTGAACACATATGGTTTGTTTCAGTGTATACATCGTACTTCAATAAAAAGACAAAACAAAACATAACCACAACACCATTACCGTAGTTTAAAATGGAACAGCAATTCTTTACTACTAGGTCTCTAACTAGTGAGGAACAAGTTTAAGCTATGTGGGAATCCAGCAATAGAGATAGGTGTAGGGCACGATGAGCGGGAGGGTCAACTAACCTGGCCTGGAGGTGGGGTAGGGGACACAGTTGGATGCCTAGAAAGTGCCACGGTCATGTCCCTCACGTCCCTGTCCTGTAGTGGCCACAGGAGATGCACACACAGGCATTCACAGGCATGTGCACGAAAGCGAGTGAGCGTGGCCTCAGAGGGTAGAACCTCTGGTAACTGCCTCTTAGTAGACATTTGGAACAGAGGAGAAAGTTCTCAGGGTTAGCTAGGGCCTCCACAGGACTGTGTAGAGATGGTGAAAGACCTCCCTGTCTGCCCACAGAAAGGAAGCCTGGGGCGCTTAGCATTCTCAGAGCTGCTCCAAGCGGGGGCCCTCAGAGCCGGGCCCAGGCCACGTGGGCGGCTCAAGGTTCACCCTGGGCACACCGCCAGCGCACACATGTGGCCATCCTGAGTGACGAAGAAGAGGCAGGAAAACGTACCTTTCTCACTGAGCTATTTTCCTTCGGATGTGCCCACACGCTCTATACGTTTTGTCTGGAATCCCTGGAAAGGCTCCCTTCTCGCTCCCCACCCTCAGAAGCTCCGTACGTGGTTCAGAAAGAGCCCCTCCCCTGCCACCACCAATACCACCCCATCTCTTGGATTTTTCAGCCTCTAGTCCTGCCCACGCTGTGGAGGCAGCTCCCTGAGGCTCCTTTCTTCCCTGCTCTCAGACAATTCCTCAAGACCCAGTGTCTCTGCTCGGGGCTACCCTGTGGGCCCACTCTGCAGCTGACCTCTGCAGTCAGCACCCTCAGGAAGGCCGCAGTCAGGGCGCAAACAGTCCCCGCCTCCGGGGCGGTTGGGAAGGCGAGAGAGGATGACGCAGCCAATGCTCTCACCATGGAAGTGAGCTTTAATCAGCTTGAGTTTTGGGTATTAGTCCTGCTTTACTTTTATTTAAAAAACGTTCTGTTGCAGGAAGTTTCCACATTCACAGCGTAGCAGAGCACTACGAGTCTCATTCATTCATCATCGAGCTTCCGCAGCTATCGACTCACAGCTGGTCCTGTCTCACTTGTATCTCCACCTCTTCTCTCCCTCCCATGTTTCCTTCAACAACTGGATTATTTCAAAGCCAGTCTCAGGGAATCTATTTAAATTTCAAATTTTTTTACTTCTTTTTGAGGAGGGTGTATTGGCACGACTCAAATTTTAAAAGTACGAAAAGCTACAAAGAGAAAGGCTCTCCCTCCGTCCTTGCCTCTGCCTCACTGTGTGGTGGATTGATGTCCACTGCATTTTGTAGCTCCTCCCAGTAACACACGGAGTGGGGAATTCCCTGGCGGTCCAGGGGTTAGGATTCTGTGCTTTCACTGCCAAGAGCCTGGGTTCAATCCCTGGTCAGGGAGATCCCAAGAAGCGTGGCCAAAAAAACCCCCAGAAACAAAAAAACAAAAACACGGAGTCCATTTCTCTACCTTGAATTTGGGCTTGGTTGTGTGAATTGCTTTGGCCAAGGGGACTTTAGCCAACGTCACGCAGGTAAAGGCTTGAAAGTGTTTGTGCACTAGGCTCCCTCTCCTGCTTCTAGGGACTCTGTTGTCATGTGCAGAAGCCCCAGTCGAGCCAACCCACATATATGTGAACTGGGTAAAATGGTGATGGTTTTCAGCTAATAAGTTTGGCCTGGGTTGCTGTACAGCACAAGTCAACTGCTACCTTCCCAGCTCTCCCACCCGCCCGGGGAACATTCCTTCCCAGGGGATATAATACTAGCAGCTCGTGCAGCCTTCCAAGACAGTCCTTGCATAAACAAGCATATAAATACATGTTCTCCCTTCCCCACTCCCCTCTTTTTTTCTTTATTTTTTGCGGTACACGGGCCTCTCACTGTTGTGGCCTCTCCCGTTGTGGAGCACAGGCTCTGGACGTGCAGGCTCAGCGGCCATGGCTCACGGGCCCAGCCGCTCCATGGCATGTGGGATCTTCCCGGACCGGGGCACGAACCCGTGTCCCCTGCATCGGCAGGCGGACTCTCAACCACTGTGCCACCAGGGAAGCCCCTCCCCTCTTTTTTTAAACAAACAATAACATACAGTTCCTAACCTAGTCATATTTGTTGGACGTAACCGTATTTTGGAGATCATTTCCTACCAGTGCACAAGGAGCTTTCTTTACAGCGTGCCATTGTATACACACACCATACATTTCTTAATCAGGCCTTTGTTGATGGCATTTCGATTGTTTCCAGTCTTCTGCTATGAACTCCATCGTCGGTACACATGGGGGTATTTCTGGAGGACAAATTCCTAGCTTTGTTCCCAGGGTACAAGCACAGTGGGGCACCACACGGAACGCAAGCTGTAGGGAAGGACAAGCTTTCTGTTCCTCGGGCTGCCTCTTTTCTGTGGGCCACAGCTGTGCAGCTGCATATCCCCACAGTGTCCCTACCTGTCTCTTCTGCTGACAAGGGCAAACCTGCCAGGAATGAGCCCTCTTGAGTCTGTGCAGCTCACCTGGCCTTCAACCGCCCAGGACACCACGGTGAGGGGCGCTCTGCCCCCGCCTCTCTTCCAAGCACTAGAATGTGAAAACACTGACATGAGAAGCTTCCGGCGAGTACACAGCTGTGATTCTGGGGACAGTTCAAATGAGTTATCATTTACTGACAGACCCTAACAAGGCCAACAAAGGCAAGAGTCCTGGTACAAACAAACCAGTGTCTGGGGCAGCAGGACACAGGAGCCTGTATAGAATGAATTCTAATCAAACACCCCCTGCCCCGACGGCAGCCCCGGGCCATGAACCCCAGGGAGTATTTGAGCCACAAACCTAAACAAACCAGAGCGGCCTGGATATGAAGTGTCCTTGCTGTATGGCGTAGGGGCTGACACAGAGCAGTGGCGTCCATGACATGGACCTGTGAGCAGAGGCCCCCCCCACCTCCCTGCTCCCCAGTGGGCTCCTCACTTCCTGTCCCAGTCCTCCAAGACCCACTTCTCAGAAGACTGGGCTCAGCTGGATCTCCCTGCTGCCTGGGAGGAAACAAGTTCCCAGAGGAGCCTGAATTCCCACCCTGACCCGCTGCCCTCTGCGTGTTGCCCCCGGGGGAGCCGAGGCGGGAGTCGCCGCGCCCCCCTCCCTCTCTCCTGCTTGGTGGAGCTCAGCATCTGCTCTGTTCCTTGTCAACACTTACGTAAACCTCCCCCTTCCTCCCGACTCTGGGCCTCACGGCCTTGCTCGCAGACCCCTGTGGTCGCTCCCGGTTTGGCAGGTGGCCACCATGTTCAGGGCCAGAGGTGGCTGGCCCTCCTCTGCCTGGGTGTGGGGAGAATCCTGGGCTTGGAGCTCCCAGAGTGGGGAGACGGTTCTGTCCACACCTGATAAGACTGACGCCGAGGTGAGGTCAGAGCCCGGCGAGGAGCCGGCTGGCCCGGGGCAGATAACCTGAGGGTACCCGGGGCCCTCGGTGGCTCTCGGGAAGGAAAATACCTGCTCGAGCGAGAAAGCAAACTCCGGGGAACAGGGAGAAGGGAACAGGGAGTGGAAAGAAAGCCGGGGAGGGGGACCTGGGGTGCAGCCTTAGGGGTCTCCTAGGGGCCTCCATCGGCCCACACTCATGGTCTTTATCTCCAAAGCTGGAGACACTCCGGAGAATTTTATCTCACTTCCTGTATCTCGGATGCTTGAGCTGCAGGAGAGTTGCACATGGCCACGGGTTTTATTTACTCCCTGCCTGGGTCCCTCATGCCTGGAGAGGGTGGGCAAGGTTTCTCTTTATCTTCCTGCTTAAAACATGGATCTTTAATAAATACTTGTTAGTTCACGGCTTAAAAAATCGTGACTCTGGGGCTTCCCTGGTGGCACAGTGGTTGAGAGTCCGCCTGCCGATGCAGGGGACACGGGTTCCTGCCCCAGTCCAGGAGGGTCCCACGTGCCGCGGAGCGGCTGGGCCCGTGGGCCGTGGCTGCTGGGCCTGCGTGTCCGGAGCCTGTGCTCCGCGGTGGGGGAGGCCACAGCAGTGAGAGACCCACGTACACCGCCCCCCCCAAAAAAAATCATGACTCTGCTTCTTGGGTGGAATTTAGTTTGGACAATACTAAATGGCTACTATTGCTTGAGCAACAGCGGGCTGACGTTACCGCATTGAAACCCTCTGCAGGGTAGGTATGGCCTCCATTTAGTGGGGGAGAAAGTGAAGCCACAGAGAGGCTGAAAGGCTTGCCCAAGCTCACACAACTTGCAGAAGGTTGGGCTGGGGTTTGAATCCCAGTCTGCAGGGCTCCAAAATTCAGGCTCCTTTCCCTCAGCACCTGAATGCTGCTCTGAGGTTGAGGAGAAAAAACACTCAAGCTGGGAGCAAAACTGCCTTCCTCTCCTGCTCGTCGCTGTTGGTTTGGGGCCCATGATCAGCCCTTGCACCATGGCCATCTCTGGGCACCACGTGGAGGGCAGGCATCAGCAGATCACTGTGAATAAGCAGAGAGCAGGGCCCAGTTGACATTTGGCTTTGCACATAGCAGTAGGAGAGTAAATGAGGGTAGTAGACCTCTTTCCCACTCCCCTGGCATGAACTGGGGCTTGTTCTGGGCTAGTGAGAGGGAAGCTCACACGAATGTTGGCTGAGTATTTCTAAGGTTACTGAAATGGAGCTAAAATGATCATAAAAATAATAAACTGTCAGATTCTTTCCCTTTATTCTAATCCCAAGTCTCTTACAAACTCTGTGCCTGTGGGCAATTTGGGGAAGTTGTGTAACCTCCCCGAGGCTCATCTCTCCACTTCTATTTTTTGTTAATTTTTTATTTATTTATTTTATTTATTTTAAAAATTTACTTATTCGGCTGTGTCGGGTCTTAGTTGTGGCACTTGGGATCTTCGTTGTGGCATGTGGGATCTTTGTTGTGGCGTGCAGGCTCTAGAGCGCACGGGCTCAGTAGTTGTGATGTGCGGGCTTAGCTGCCCCACAGCACGTGGGAAGGTGGATTCTTTTTTTTTTTTGGCTGCATTGGGTCTTCGGTGCTGTACGCAGGCTTTCTCTAGTTGCGGCGAGTGGGGGCTACTCCTTGTTGTGGAGCACAGGCTCTAGGCACATGGGCTTCAGTAGTTGTGGCACATGGGCTCAGTAGTTGTGGCTCGCGGGCTCTAGAGCGCAGGCTCAGTAGTTGTGGCGCACGGGCTTAGTTGCTCTGCAGCATGTGGGATATTCCTGGACCAGGGATCAAACCCGTGGTGTCCCCTGCATTGGCAGGTGGATTCTTAACCACTACGCCACCAGGGAAGTCCCAGAAGGCGGATTCTTAACCACTGGACCACCAGGGAAGTCCCTCTCCGCTTTTAAAACAGGATCATAACTGTAATGTGCTGTAAAACCCAACGCCTTGCACAGTGTTTGGCACATAGAACAGCCTCAATTAAGGTTTGATGTTTGTGTGAATGCAATACAGGGACTGTCTGACTTAGTTTGCTTTTCCTGTAGCACAGAGCACGCTCTGGACTTGTGCATGATTAATGAACATTTGTGACTTTGAGGTTGTCTTTATAGTTAAGAATGAGGACAAGCCCCATTAAAAAAACAACAACCCCCCCAAAAACAAACAAACAAACAAAAAATCAGCTCCACTTAAACACAGAGAAACTCCTGTTAAGAGAGCCCGTGATTTGCTGCAGAACCCATGGGGCGTTGTGGTATTGGAATTAATAATAAAGGTTTGTTAATTCTCTGCCTTTGCTCCGGCTGCCTTCCAAGATGTAATGTGGAATCCTGCTGTTTCTGCTCCAGATAAATCATTGATAATCTTCAACCCAGTGAGGGGCAAGTCATGGGGACGTACTCCCGTGTCCACGGCGCTGATGAAATCAGATTTCTTGGAACCCATTTACCAGCAGCTTTGAATCGGCCAGATTGCTTGCTGAGCCTAAAATATTGCACACACGTGGCGACCTTGACTTGGCTGTTCCCATGAATCCTCTTTTCCCTTAAGCCATGGTTGACGTTTCCAGGTCAGATGGCAGGGATCGGGCTTCATCTTTATCTTTGCACTAATAATTATTGTCCAGATCTGGCCCACTCTCTGTGCACACTCACTTCCTGGCATTGATTCTGCTCTGATGGGAGCAGAGAGGCTGGGGAGGGGAGAGGAAGGCAGCTATAGGTGACTCTGAGGGCTGACACCTCCTCTTCTCTTCTTGGTTCCTCCGCTGGGGCTACTTTTGGGTAGCAGAACATTTTTTCCCCCACCTTCTGTCCACTCATCCATCTGTGCTTTCCTTTGTTTATCCATCCATTTAAAACACACGAACTGAGACCCTGTTGAATGGAAGCATTGTGGTGGCTGTGAGGGTACACAGAGAGGAGGGGAGATTTGGACTTGGCTTTAGAAGAGCTGAATGCAGGCAGAGAAAAGAGACATGAACCTAAACAGGGCCAACACCCCCAAATGCCAACAGTGGTTACCTCCAGGTAGCACATTTGAGCGGTTTTTAATCTCTTCTTTGTGAGTGTCTGTGTTTCTAATTTTTCCTTCAATAAGCACATATTAATATTTGTGTAACAAAAGTTATTCAAAACGTGAGGACATGGTAAACAGGTGCTAAGTGTACAGGGAGATGCAAATGAAAACACTGGGTAAGTAGAGAGGAGGAAAGTGGTATTTCCAGCCCAGGTGGATTTGAAAAGGCTTTAGAAGAAGGTCATCATTGAGCTGGGCCTTGAGGCTGGAGGGAGACCTTGCAGTGGTTGTCTATGTGGTGCCCTGCCCAGCACCTCTCCTCTCCTCTCCTCTGACTAGCTCCCCTCTCTGTGGCCTGCAAGGAGGTACCTCTTTCCCAGCTGACCTTGCCCTCATCCCCATGGTATCATGTGGCTCTTAAGAAAGGCCCTTGGGACTTCCCTGGTGGTGCAGTGGTTAAGAATCCGCCTGCCAATGCAGGGGACACGGGTTCGAGCCCTGGTCCGGGAAGATCCCACATGTGGTGGAGCAACTAAGCCCATGCACCACAACTTCTGAGTCTGCGCTCTGGAGCCCGTGAGCCACAACTACTGAAGTCCGCGCGCCTACAGCCTGCGCTCCGCAACAAGAGAAGCCAGTGCGATGAAAAGCCTGCTCACTGCAACGAAGACCCAACACAGCCATAAATAAATAAATAAATTTATTTATTTAAAAAAAATGAAACGCCCTTATCTGAAAGCTTGGGGGCAAGCGGGAAAGCTAGAGACACAGATTTCAAAGGTGAGGGTTAGAGGCCATGCCCTCTGCCCTCTCGTTCTATAGATTCCCTGAGTAAACCAAGGACAGGCAGCTAGATCCTAGGCCTCGCACCATTCCAGCTATGTGATATACTGGCAGCCGCACACTCAAATCATTCTGATCCCTCAACCTCTGCCCCCCAGCCCACCCCCGCTTCAACATCTTGTCTGCTCAAGAACAGTGTTCAGAGAATATCGGCGGCCACCCAGCTCAGGCGTTTCTCCTCGGGGAAGGGGTCCCTGACCCCAAAACCACGCCCAGCCCCGATCGACTGGCCTGACTGTGACTCTCTGGCTGAGACGGGGGCTGTCTGGACGCATGGGTGGAGGCAGCAAGGTCACGTGGCTTGTTTCTGTTTCATCTCACTCAGTTACTTGAGCAACAAGAGACAGCAGGAGGCCAAGCACGCCCATCACGGCCTCATCCATCAGTCCCTGGAGAGGCGCAGGGGGTGGAGGCAGCTCTCGGAAGTCAGGAGGCGAGGGTCCTGCCCAGGCTCTCCTGGTCCCCGGCTGGCTGCACGACTTACCTCCTCCCTGGGCCTGTTCTAGACAGAAAGGGCGCCAAGTGCTCTCTGGACGCAGCTCAAGGAGGCGTAGAGGAGCACAGTGCTCTGGGGAGAAGACCGTGCTGCTTCTGCTCTTGGTGGCTTTGACAACTATCTGTCAGCCAGTCTTCTGCGACTTAACTTGTCCCTTGCCACCTGTGATGCAGGAATGTTTGCTGACCAGACAGGCGATTGAACTCCAAGGAGGCCAGCACTTGGCAGTGCCTGGCCTACCAGGATGGATATTTCTTTAGCTGGGGAAGGAGGTAAACCTGGCTTTGGTTCCTAAGCATGAACTTGTGGAAGAAAAGAGATTGAGAAAAAAGATAATCACGAGCAGCTCAAGTCCACAAGTATCTGTAACAAAAAAATATATATATATATATAAAAGTAATACCTTCGGCACGGTCTTTGAAATTCTCAGAAAATTGTTACATCCATTCTCGTGTCACGTTCTCATAACCATGCAGAGAGGCAGGCAGAGGAGACAGGATGACCTCCATGCTGCAGCGGAGGACGCTGAGCTCCAGGGAGGCCGAAGGTCCCAGGGTTTCTTGGATAATGGCTGAGCCAGACCTGGACCTCTGCCTTCTGGCCTCAGGACCTTTTCCTTAGACATGACCCATGAGAGCTATTACAAAGCAGAAGCATTCTCCAGCCTTGTTTGTGGTCATGATTCTCGGACTTAACACACATCAGACATCTTTCTGAAGAAGAAAGAAAACAAAGGTGCATTCACCCAACGAACAATTTTACTGCGCATCTCCTATGTGCCAAGCTCTGGGCTAGGCAGCAAGGATTCAAAAATGAACAAGGTGTGGTCTCCACTTCGGAGAAGTTCCATCTATTAGGCACTTACTGCTGCTTAATTAAATCTCCCATTTTGGTGTTGGATGGAATCACCAACCATGAGATCCTCAAAGTAAAACCTCCCACTCTGCAAGCATTTTCGTATCCCAACAGAACTCCAGCAGGCTGTAGCTATGATAAGAAAAGGTACGCTTCTCCTCAACTTCCTGGGAGGGTAACCAGTAACAGGCAGCAAAGATGAAAATACTTGGGGGCTTCCCTGGTGGCGCAGTGGTTGAGAGTCCGCCTGCCGATGCAGGGGACACGGGTTCGTCCCCGGTCCGGGAAGATCCCACATGCCGCGGAGCGGCTGGGCCCGTGAGCCATGGCCGCTGAGCCTGCGCGTCCGGAGCCTGTGCTCCGCAACGGGAGAGGCCACAGCAGTGAGAGGCCTGCGTACCGAAAAAAAAAAAAGATGAAAAGACTTAAGCAGATATTAAAGCCACTCCTGGCTCTGGGATGGCGCCTGGGCTGCAGGGAGGTGAGAGAGGCCCCCTGGCCTGGTCAGGAAGTGCTTCCAGGAAACCAGTGGGAAGCAGCCCCCTGGCCCAAGGCTCAGGGGCTGACACGGCGTGGGAGAGGCAGCCTTGAGAACAGGTGCAAAGGGATGCCAAAGGAACCTGAAGTCCTTTCTCTGAACATGCACAGCCATCAAAGTCCTATTTCCACAGATGGGGACTTGGGGGCCACACCCCACCTACAGCAAATCACTTTCTGACTTGATGTGTAGAATCTAAAAGGCAGAGGGGGACTTCCCTGGCGGTCCAGTGGTTAAATCTCCGTGCTTTCACTGCAGGAGGCACAGGTTCGATCCCTGGTCGGGGAGACTAAGGATCCCGCATACCATGTGGCAGCTCTGACAATGGGGGGCCTGTCACTGCAGCCTAAGGAAAACTGTTTAGCATTTTACCTCTTTCCCTACACTGGGGCCAACGGTGCCTTGTCCTAGGAAGAGAAAAAGTGTTCGACAGCTTTTAGACTCTCTTAAAGCAGCTTTTATCTGTTCAGTGACATGGCAGTGTGAGGACACATTTCCACCTGAAGAACCCAAACTTTCCAGGTCTAAATAGGGTTCCAATGATACACTCTTAACTGACAGGAAACAACCTCTACCTTAGATTTCTGCTTTCCTCTGCAGAATTTGTAGCCCAGCACACACTGTGGGTTAACCTCGGCAGCCCCAAAGACACAAGGGAAAGGGATTCAGAAAAACCCCACGGCTGAGTGAGTTGATGATACAAGCAGGGACATCAGAAGGCAAGTTAGGGCTCAGGGGTTTCAGTTGTAATGTATAGGGATATAACCCGTAACACAGGAAGAGAAATTCCTTGCGTCGTTTTGTTTTGTTTTGCTTATTAAGACCACCTCTCCCATCTTTAAAACAGCAAAGAAATGCTATAAGACCTGGACCATTGGTGCAAGTGACAAGTGGAGTTGAATTATCCTCGTGGGATAATCATGCAAAATTAGACCTGGAAAGTGGAAGAGGCCTTAGAGATCATCTAACTGACTGATTATTTTTCTGTGAAGAATCTGAAGCCTCCATCATAAAAATAATAAGAGCGGGGACTTCCCTGGTGGTCCAGTGGTTAAGAATCCGTCTTGCAATGCAGGGGATGCCAGTTCAGTCCCTGGTCAGGGAACTAAGATCCCACATGCCACGGGGCAACTAAGGCCGCATGCCACAAGTAGAGAGCCCATGTGCCCTGGAGCCCGCGTGCCACAACTAGAGAGAGAAAACCCGCACGACAAGAGAGAGAAAACCTCCACAACTAGAGAGAAGCCTGCGTACCTCAACAAAAGAGCCCGCGTGCCACAACTAAGACCCAATGCAGCCAAAATAAAATAAATAAATAAATATTAAAAATATAGTAAGCCTGGTTACCTACCATTTATTGGCCTCCCACTCGGAACCCAGTGCTTGTGTAAAGAACCTGTACGAGCTTGCTAGGGTGGCTGTAACAAGGTACCACAAACTGGGGGGGGGGGGGGGGTGAGGCTTGAACAACAGCAATTTGTCTCACGGTTCTGGGGGCTACAAGTTTGAGATCAAGGTGTTGGCAGAATTGGTTCCTTCTGAGCGCTGACTGAGAGAAGCCGTTTCATGCCTCTCTCTCCTGGCTTCCAGTGCTTTGCCGGCAATCTCGGGCATTCCTTGGCTTGTGGAAGCATCACCCTGACCTCTGCTTTCATATTCACCTGGCGTTCTCCCTGAGCACATGCCTGTCTGTGTCCAAATTTCTTTTTTTAAATAAGGACACAGGTCAGATTGAATTAGGGCCCACCCTAATGACCTCATCTTCATTTAACTAACTGTATCTGCAATGACCCTATTTCCATATAAGGTTATATTCAGAGGTACTGGGGTTAAAGTTTCAACAAATGAATTTGGCGGGGAGAGGGACACAATTCAACCCATAACAGAACTCTACTTACATTGTATCTGGTCCTCAGAGCAAGGCTGCAAGGTTGGCATGATCCGTATTCTACGGATGGGTCAGGCCCCGTTCGAGAAGTGGGCAGCACCGAGGGGCACAGCCACGTGGCTTTGAAGAGCTTGGAGTCTGGAGCCAGGTTGCCCGGGTTGGTGGCCCAGCCTCACCTCCCGTGAGTTAACGAATGTGGGACACTGTTTCACCTCCCTGTGCCTCAGTGTCTTCATCTGAAGAAACAGGGAGAATATCATTTCAAAACCTTAAAAGTTCCGAATGCCAAAATTTATAACTCATTTGGCAGCAAAACCTGATCTGAAATAAACTCATTTGCTAGAGAAACCTGTCTTGAGTTACATGAGGCTACTTTATTTATGCACTCTATACATCTCACTACAGAAATATGAGTACGTTTGATTACAGGATGCTGTCACAGATGCTACAGGACATTATGCAGCCTACAGTACATGCAATGCATTTGCTTTCTCAAGTCCCCAAGTTCTGACACACCAAACACTGCTGGCCCTGAATATTTTTTTTGGATACATCTTTACTGGAGTATAATTGCTTCACAATGCTGTGTTAGTTTCTGTTGTACAACAAAGTGAATCAGCCATATGCATACATATATCCCCATACCCCCTCCCTCTTGAGCCTCCCTCCCACCCCTCTAGGTCGTCACAAAACACCAAGCTGATCTCCCTGTGCTATGCGGCTGCTTCCCACTGGCTATCTAGTTTGCATTTGGTGGTGTATATATGTCGATGTTACTCTCACTTCAACAAGCTTCCTCCTCCCCACCGTGCCCTCAACTCCATTCTCTCTCTATGTCTATGTCTTTATTCCTGCCCTGCCACTAGGTTCATCAGTACCACTTTTTTTTTTTAGATTCCATATATATGTGTTAAAATACATAAGACTTTACTATATACATACATAGTATACAAAAATAACATACATATTTGTTTTTCTCTTTCTGACTCACTTCACTCTGTATAACAGACTCTAGGTCCATCCACCTCACTACAAATAACTCAGTTTCGTTTCTTTTTATGGCTGAGTACTATTCCACTGTATATATGTGCCACATCTTCTTTATCCATTCCTCTGTCAATGGACATTTAGGTTGCTTCCATGTCCTGGCTATTGTAAATAGTGCTACAATGAACACTGTGGTACATGTCTCTTTTTGAATTATGGTTTTCCCAGTAGTGGGATTTCTGGGTCATATGGTAGTTCTATTTTTAGTTTAGTTTTTTTTTTTTCTTTTTTTTTGCGGTACGTGGGCCTCTCACTGTTATGGCCTCTCCCGTTGTGGAGCACAGGCTCCGGACGCGCAGGCTCAGCGGCCATGGCTCACGGGCCCAGCCGCTCTGCGGCATGTGGGATCTTCCCGGACCGGGGCATGAACCTGTGTCCCCTACATCGGCAGGCGGACTCTCAACCACTGCACCACCAGGGAAGCCCTAGTTTTTTAAGGAACCTCCATACTGTTCTCCATAGTGGTTGTATCAATTTATATTCCTACCAACAGTGCAGGAGGGTTCCTTTTTCACCACACCCTTTCCAGCATTGTTTCTAGATTTTTTGATAATGGACATTCTGACTGGTGTGAGATGATACCTCATGGTAGTTTTGATTTGCATTTCTCTAATAACTAGTGATGTTGAGCATATTTTCATGTGCCTCTTGGCCATCTGTATGTCTTCTTTGGTGAAATGTTTATTTAGGTCGACTGACCACTTTTGGATTGGGTTGTTTGTTTTTTTGATATTGAGCTCCATGAGCTGTTTGTATATTTTGGAGATTAATCCTTTGGCTGTTTTTTCATTTGCAAATATTTTTTTCCATTCTGAAGTTTGTCTTTTCATCTTGTTTATGGTTTCCTTTGCTGTGCAAAAGCTTTTAACTTTAATTAGGTCCCATTTGTTTATTTTTGTTTTTATTTTTGTTACTCTAGGAGGTGAGTCAAAAAAGATCTGGCAGTGGTTTATGTCATGGAGTGTTCTGCCTATATTTTCCTCTAAGAGTTTTATAATATCTTGTCTTACATTTAGGTCTTTAACCCATTTGGAGTTTATTTTTGTGTATGGTGTTAGGTAGTGTTCTAATTTCATTCTTTTACATGTAGCTGTCCAGTTTTTCCAGCACCACCTATTGAAGAGGCTGTCTTTTCTCCACTGTTTGTTCTTTCTTCCTTTGTTGTAAATTAGGTGACCATATGTGCATGGGTTTATCTATGGGTTTTCTATCCTGTACCATTGATCTATATTTCTGTTTTTGTGCCAGTACCACACTCTCTTGATTACTGTAGCTTTGTAGTATAGTTTGAAGCTGGGGCGCTGATTCCTCCAGCACTGTTTTTCTTTCTCAAGATTGCTTTGGCTTGGGCTTCCCTGGTGATGCAGTGGATAAGAATCTGCCTACCAATACAGGGGACATGGGTTCGAGCCCTGGTCTGGGAAGATCCCACATGTCATGGAGCAACTAAGCCTGTGTGCCACAACTACTGAGCCTGTGCTCTAGAGCCCATGAGTCACAACTACTGAGCCCGAGTGCCACAACTACTGAAGCCTGCATGCCCAGAGCCCGTGCTCCACAATGAGAAGCCACCACAATGAGAAGCCCACACACCACAATGAAGAGTAGCCCCCACTCGCCACAACTAGAGAAAGACTGCACGCAGCAACAAAGACCCAACGCAGCCAAAAATAAATAAATAAATAAATAAATAAATTTATTAAAGAAAAAAGATTGCTTTGGCTATTCAGGGTCTTTTGTGTTTCCATACAAATTGTAAAATTTTTTTGTTCTAATTCTATGAAGAATGTCATTGGTAGTTTGATAGGGATTGCACTGAATCTGTAGATTGCTTTGGGTAGTAGAGTCATTTGCACAATATTGATTCTTCCAATCCAAGAACATGGTATATCTCTCCATCTGTTTATGTCATCTTTGATTTCTGTCATCAGTGTTTTATAGTTTTCTGAGTACAGGTCTTTCGCCTCCTTAAGTAGGTTTATTCCTAGGTATTTTATTCTTTTGGTTGCAATCGTAAATGGGACTGTTTCCTTAATTTCTCTTTCTGATTTTTCCTTGTTAGTGTATAGGAACGCAAGAAATTTCTGTGCGTTAATTTTGTATCCTGCGACCTTACCGAATTCATTGATTAGTTCTAGTAGTTTTCTGGTGGCATCTTAGGATTTTCTATGTATAGTATCATGTCATCTGCAAACAGTGACAGTTTTACTTCTTCTTTTCCAATTTGGATTCCTTTTATTTCTTTTTCTTCTCTGCTTGCCGTGGCTAGGACTTCCAAAACTTTGTTGAATAAAAGTGGCGAGAGTGGACATCCATGTCTTGTTCCTGATCTTAGTAGAAATGTTTTCAGTTTTTCACCATTGAGTATGATGTTTGCTGTGGGTTTGTCTTATAAGGCCTTTATTATGTTGAGGTAGCTTCCCACTATGCCCACTTTCTGGAGAGTTTTTATCATAACGGGTGTTGAATTTTGTGAAAAGCTTTTTCTGCATCTATTGAGATGATCATATGTTTTTTATTCCTAAATTTGTTAATATGGTGTATCACATTGACTGATTTGCATATATTGAAGAATCCTTGCATCCCTGGGATAAATCCCACTTGATCATGGTGTACGATCCTTTTAATGTGCTGTTGGATTCTGTTTGCTAGTATTTTTTCAGGATTTTTGCACCTATGTTCATCAGTGATATTGGTCTATGATTTTCTTTTTTTGGTGATATCTTTGTCTGGTTTTGGTATCAGGGTGATGGTGGCTTCGTAGAATGAATTTGGGAGTGTTCCTCCCTCTGCAATTTTTTGGAAGAGTTTGAGAAGGATGGGTGTTAGCTCTTGTCTAAATGTTTGATAGAATTCACCTGTGAAGCCATATGGTCCTGGATCTTTGTTTGTTGGAAGATTTTTAATTACAATTTCAATTTCATTACTTGTGATAGGTCTGTTTATATTTTCTAATTCTTCCTGGTTCAGTCTTGGAAAACTGTACCTTTCCAATAATTTGTCTATTTCTTCATGGTTGTCCATTTTATTGGCATATAGTTGTTTGTAGTAGTCTCTTATAATCCTTTGTATTTCTGTGATGTCAGTTGTCATTTCTCCTTTTTCATTTCTCATTTTATTGATTTGCATCCTCTCCCTTTTCTTCTTGATGAGTCTGGCTAAGGCTTTATCAGTTTTGTTTATCTTCTCAAAGAACCAACTTTTAGTTTTATTGATCTTTGCTATTGTTTTCTTCATTTCTATTTCATTTATTTCTGCTCTGTTCTTTATGATTTCTTTGCTTCTACTGACTTTGGGTTTTCTTTGTTCTTCTTCCTACTGGTCCTGTTCACTGAAGAAATCAAAGAGGAAATAAAAAATACATAGAAACAAATGACAATGAAAACACGATGACCCAAAACCTATGGGACGCAGCAAAATCAGTTCTAAGAGGAAAGTTTATAGCAATTCAGTCTCACCTCAAGAAAAATCTCAAATAAACAACCTAACCCTACACCTAAAGCAGCTAGAGAAAGAAGCCCTGAATATTTTGAATTAAGTGATCGTGAACCTGCTGTCTGTGTGTCCATCTGTCTATCTATCTATCACAGGATTGTAATGAGGATTAAATGAGTTAATATTTGCACAGTGCTTAGAACATTACCTGGCACATAGTAAGCACTATGTGCATATATTTTAAATAAAATAATAAAAAAATAATGACTGTCTTGTTTAAACCACTCAGGTGGTAACCAGGAGAGAAGGTTCTGGCCACTGAGTGCAGGCATGTCTGACACTGGAAGCTGTGCTTTCTGTGTAGCCTGAGCCACCTCTGACACACCAGGGCTGGGACTCATGTCCTTTGGTCCTTAAAACTAGCCTTGTTTATACAGTAAGCTGAAGCACGCTCTACCTTCTGAGAGGATTATTCAGTGAAACCAGGTCTCCTATTTGTATTAGTTTGGTAGGGTTGCCATAATAAAGTACCACAGACAGGGTGGCTTAAACAACAGAGATTTATTTTCCCACAGTTCTGGAGGCTGGAAGTCTGAGATCGAGGTGTCTGCAGGTTTTTTTTCTGAGGCCCCTCTCTAGCTTACAGATGGCTGCCTTCTCCCTGTGTCCTCACATGGCCTTCCCTCTGTGCGTGCCTGTGTCCTAATCTCGTTTTCTTATAAGGACACCAGTCATATTGGATTAGGGCTCATTTAAAGACCTTATTTTAACTTAATTATCTCTTTAAAGTCTCTGTCTCCAAATACAGTCACATTCTGAGGTCCCAGGGGTTAGGACTTCAATAAATGAATGTGGGAGTGTGGATCACAATTCAGCCCCTGCCACTATTTTAAGACACTAGATGAATTTACCTCTCACACTAGCTGTACCCCATACACAGGCTGGCTCATGCCTGCCCCAGTGTTTTTCGAAGTGTGGTCCGGGATCACCTAGAGTCCAATCCCTTGGGCCCTTAATAAAATAAGGCTGCCCCCCTAGCCTGTGAGTCAGAATCTGGGGGAGGGGACTGCAGGCCCCAGGTACGGAGCTTGCTTGTTTTTTACATTTATATAAAGGCTTAGTTTAATTAAAGAGATTCAGGAAAAGCCAGGTAGCATGGTAGCTCCCACCGCATCCCCACCCGCCCCTGCAGTCTCCTCCCCCACCTCTGACACCCCACCCCAAAAATGGGTGAAAGAGGAGCTGGAGAGAGAGGGGCAGCCCTATGGGAAGTTGGAGGGGAGAGTACAGTGCATCCTGATGGCTCCTATAGTGTGGGTCGTCCTACAGGGCAACATAGAGCCTACTTTCCCACTCAGAGCCTCGAGGTCCCCTTCAGTGCAGACAGGCAGAGCTTTGCAGCGTAGGTGCCAGCAGGGGAGGCTGTCCTCCCAGGCAGCGCCAGGGTGCAGCCTGACCTCGGGCTCCAGTCATTTCCCGTGCGCAGCACCCCTGCCCCTCTCCCCAGCTCCTGGAGACCTGGAAGCTTTCCCTTGTCCCTCAGATTAGCAGAAGACCTGAGCCTTGAATCCTATTTAAGAGACAGCGATGGGGCATTTTCCAGAGCCACATGCTGAAGCAGGGAGCAGAGAGTGAGTTAGTTCCTGCATCCGCGGACTCTGCTCCAAAACACCCAGTGATGTCGCGGGAGGCGGGGTCACGCTGGCTCCCTGCAAGCTGATGTCGGGCGCGGATTTACCATTCGCATGAGCACAGCCGATTAACCACGACCCAACCAACGTGAGCCTCTAGAGTGGGTGTCTGCTGCAGGTGTGTGTGCACACGCCCTGTCCTACACCCGTGTCTGGGTGGTCACTAGCAAAACAGCGGTGAGCCGGACCCTAACCAGAAAAGGTTTTCCCAGCACCATGACAACCATCAAAGCGAATGGCGATAACCCATCCTTCACCTTTCTTTGCTGGTTCTGGCTTAGATTCCTCATGTCTTAAAATACCTGCTTGGCTGGCAGTGACTCACCTGGACTGGCATTGAGCAGAACAGGCAGGGGATGCTTTTTCTGAAGAACCGTCACAAACCTGCACAGCATCTGAGGTCTTTCATGTCACACATTGTTCCCGTCAAAGCGGAGACGTATTTCCTACTCTCTCGTCAAGGTTGGAGCTGCCAAAGAAAGTAAAGTGATTAGAATGTGTCAAGCTTTGGCACATGTCCTAAACAGCGTTTAAAGAAATCAGGTTTATCGGAGAATCTCTACCGCATCCTCTACCCAGTGCAACAGGGGCCTCATTTTTGATAGGACACTCTCAAAACTGAAAGTTCATAGGTAGAATCGGTCACCTCCATGTCGGGTCCTCTAGTGGCATCTCAGGCAGTGTCAAGCTCTAATTGTTGGGATTTCATGAATTCTGAGTACTTCACTGATTTAAGAACTCTCTGGAAGCTGGTAATTTTGAAACTGCATTGTTTGTAAACTTGAATTAATAAAAAGGGTCAAGAGTTTTACTGTCCAGTAAACTGTATTTATTCGTCCTCTCTTGATTCCACCTGAATTCCACAGGCTGTAAATTGTGGTTTATTGGAAGTCAGACCTGGATTCAAATCATAGGTTCGCCACTTATTAGCTGCGTGACTTTGGCCAAGTTACAGCACTTCTCTGAATGTTTCCTCGGCTGCCAAAGTGGAATTGATACGACCTTCCACATTGCATAGTAGTGAATATTGAAAGAGATCACGAATGTCACAGTTGCCAGCACAGAGTCTGACCCATAGAGGCGCATTCCTTTTCACGTCTCTCCCTTTCCCCCTGCTATTTGAAATGAGCATCATTTCTGGCTTACTAATGTTCTAATATTGGCACATTTTAGTATGTGGTTTTGCTTTTAGAAGGTCATAAATAATCCTCCAGGAAAAATTAGAAACGATCAGTATACAGAGCCCAAGGCCAGCAGTCGCTGAAGTGAGGAGAGGTGGTTTGTACACTCAGACAGAAAGACGGGAGCAAAGACACTTGGCAGGAGTGAGCAGCTGCAGTTTCCTCTTGAAAGCTTCCTTAAGAATTCTCTGTGAAGTGTGATAAGTCGGGGGCAGCTCCAGGGGCACAGGCAAGGTCCCCGGGAGCCCAGCCATCCCCGCACGCGGCCTCCATCCTACACACCATCCCCCGCCGTCCACCCCTGGTCAGGTCCAGCTCCAGTCCCCGCTGACTTCTCCAGCTCTTCCCATCAGAACCTCAGCTTTTATTATTTGCTCCGTTTTCCCCTCATTCCTTCATCTCTTTGGTCTCAGCTTCCCGCCAAAGAAAGGACGGGTTTGAGCCCCGCTACACCCCTTATTAGTTGGGTTATTATGGGTAAATTACTTAGCCTCTTTGAAACTCAGTCTTCCCGTCTGTAAATGGGGATCCTACCTCGTTAGGTTGTTATAAAGACCAATGTGAATAAAATGCATGTCAGAGTATTTTGTAAAGTGCTGAGAAAAAAAAGAATTGAAACCCCTCTTAGCACGTATACCTCACTGGCACACAGCAGGTGCTCAAAAATACACGTTAGGTTACGTTTCGATGACAAACCTTTGCCATAGGAATGCCGTGCAACACTCCAACGCCCCAGGGGTCGTCCCAAACCGTCCTCCAAGGGGCCCAAGGGTCTCTAGGTGGTTTCTGCAGAGAATCTGACATTTGCTGTGCATTCGCCGTGTCCAGGCTCAGGCCCGGGGACAGCTTGTGCAATCTCCAAGGGATAGGTATTAACCAAGATGCCTTCACCACGTGTGCGGCAAAGGAAGCCACACCAGGACTAATAATCCAGATATTAGTTTGTTACCACCATCTCTTACACGGAACTTAATCCCAGCAAGGCGCCTTCCCTCCTGTACATTCGGGGGGCCCCTGGGGGAAGATGTCTTACCTGTGCTCACCAACAAATCCATGGCTGGGTGCCAGGTCCCACCCCTTTCCCTGCTCTGCCTCTTCGTCCAGGCAAGACTGCACCGTGGAGAAGATGCCTTTCTCCCTATGCTCGTTTCTGGGGTCCCCATTACGGTGAGCTTGTACCTCTGCAAACAATCTGTTAGCTTTTAGAGACGGCTTTGCCCGGGGATCAGACTTGGGGTAGGGCCCAGGATAGATTGGCCGCTGTTAGCACAGTGTACTCAAACCTACTCCCTTCTTGGACCTGCATGCTTTGCCCCTTGGCGAGCTCACCATACTGGGCTCCTGGCAGCCACTCCGACCCCTGGGGTTTCCCCACTAGCTCAGCAGATGGGACTGAATCCCAGTGCAGGCTCCAGCTACACCAATGAAGAAAGGAAGGCTCAGAGGGGAAAGGAACTTACCCAAGGTCGTGCAGCCAACAGGCGGCAGACAGCCAAACCCAGCGCAAAGTCCAAATCCCATGTTCTGTCTGATCCAAATCCCATGATCAAAGTGGCAACGTGACACGCTGTTCTGACCCTGGCGTCCCTACAGCAGGGCACACTGTGCCGGTCAGTGTTTACTGTACGTACTTTTCTCCTCCCCGGAGACTTCAGTCTCTTTCTGCTTGGTTTCTATTTGGATTTATGCTTTCAACATAAAAAGCTGGGGATTCCTTGCCATTTCACCCTCTTAGCTCCCTCCCATCAGACTCATAATTTATCTCCATGTTATTTGGCTCGTGGTTAAAAGTACCGTGGTGCTTATACAGATGAGAGAACAAGCAGGTCAGCCTTAGCCAGGGTTAGCAGATCTGAGAAAAACACAAACCCCTCGCTCGGTTCCCGAAGCCCCTGCAACTTGGCCACCCTACACCAACCCTCTGCTCCAGCAGAAAGGTCCTGACCCTGAGTTCTCCTCACTCTGTCCCCAGTGTAGCCTGGTGCCCAGAGGGGTGGGGCCTGTGCCCCCATGTGCTCACACTAACACAGCTGTCCCCCCCAGCCCATTCCAATGACCTGGCGTCTGCCCCCCTTCCTCATTGACACTCCAGTTCCCAGCAGGGATCCACACCCAGTCCTGGCCCCAGCCCTCTTGGCCCAGGACCTCGATTTTCTATTGTGGCCTTGCCAAAGCTCTTCTTGGGGAGCTGGATGTCTCTTTTTCCCAAGATGCTGCCAGGGGACCTGCCTCCATCTAAACAAACCTTCTCCTGACCCCCATTTCCTCCCCAAGCTTGAACTCTCTCGACTGCCCTAGACTTGGGCTGTACCAGCTCCACTCATCAGATGAGGAAACTCTTTTTTGGGAGGGAGGGGACGCACACCAGCCTGGCCTCCTGAGCTGGCCACTTCCTGGGGTCAGGCGACTTGTCACTTTCTTTGGTGGGCTCCTAATGTACCAGCAGCCACGGCTCTTGGGTGCTCAGTTAATGCAGGGGTGAGGGTAGGGGGGACTGAGTCTTCAGCTGGACTTCTTAAAGACCTTATTTTGTACCACATACCCCCCACCTCACATTCCTGGTCCTCCCATTCTTTCTTTTTCTCCATAGCCCTTATCACCATTCTGATATCCTATGGGTCCCCCTCTCCAAGTAGAGAAGTGAGCTCCCTGAGACCTGAGGCTGCTTTGCTTGAGCACCTGGCCCATGGTGGGAGCTCAACAACTCTCTGCAGAACGGAGGAGCGGAACGCCCGCGGCCTTGGCAGGCAGCACCCGAGCGCATACACCGCGGCGCTGGGAAGGCCAGGAGCTCTCGTTTCTCAGCTGTCACAGAGGCCAGCTGCCTCAGGGCTGCCAAAGAGGATTTCTACGCCTGCTCCATCATAGCCGGGGCAATAAAACGTCTACCAGGGCTTCCCAGCACTGCACTGGGTGTGGGAAAGGCAAAGCCTCCCGGCAGCTTCTTAACCTGGCTGGACTCAGCCATCCACCCTGCTGAAAAAGGGACTGTCCCCTCTGTTCCTGCACCCCCTAAGCCTGTCATACCCCGACCCAGCGGCACCATCTCTCCTTCCCAGACACGAGCTGTCTTACCCACCTTTACACCCCAGTGCCCGGCACAGTGCAGAGAAGCTATGAAGCCTGTGATAGATATTTGATGAATGCCTGGATGCCACGTGAGAAAGGCAGCCCCTTCTGAATTAATTATGTAACTCAAAATGCCAGGGCAGGATGAGTTTATTTCTCCTTTATTGTGATTAATGATTTTATTTTTCCAAAGAGTTTTTCAATTCTGAGATTTAAGTTTTTTGTTTTTTGTTTTTTTTTTTTTTTGCGGTACGTGGGCCTCTCACTGACGTGGCCTCTCCCGTTGCAGAGCACAGGCTCAGCGGCCATGGCTCACGGGCCCAGCCGCTCCGTGGCATGTGGGATCTTCCCGGACCGGGGCACGAACCCGTGTCCCCTGCCTTGGCAGGAGGACTCTCAACCATTGCGCCACCAGGGAAGCCCAGATTTAAGTTTTATATACTGTAAATTTTAAGATATCCCTCCTTTCAAAAAAGACACAGCATAAATTTTAGAGTAAAACTGATGGCTATGTTTTCTCTCCCTAGACCTTAAATATCTCCTTTTATTGAGGGCCGATTTTTTTAAAAAAAATAATGTGGAGTGTTTTATGATACTGAAAATAAAAGTCTGTGAGGAAAAGCTGATGTTGTCTTTACTATCTCTCTTGGAATAATTAAACTTCGTATTTATTACAAAAAGCTTTTTTCTAAAAAAAACAACAGGCAACAACTAATTATCCAGTTTCTCTTGGATTTAGGAGAGGGTGATTTACTTTCAAAAGGGGAAATAAGACACAGAGAAAAAGTAAGACAGTTGTTGTCACATCCAAAAGAGGAGAGACCAAACAATTTCTAAATGGAACTCTTCATGGATACTAAATAGTACTAAGTTTTAAACCAGACTGGACATTTAATTGATTATATTCCTCAAATTCAATGATCAGAAATTAATTTAGTCAGTGTGGTAAAAAAATTTAAGAAGAGAAAAATTCTGCTTTATGATTTCCTTTTTTTTTTAATTTATTTTTGGCTGCGTTGGGTCTTCACTGCTGCACGCAGGCTTTCTCTAGCTGCAGCAAGCGGGGGCTACTCTTTGTTGCAGTGTGTGGGCTTCTCACTATGGTGGCTTCTCGTGTTGTGGAGCACGGGCTCTAGGCTTGTGGGCTTCAGGAGTTGCAGCATGCGGGCTCAACAGTTGCGGCACGTGGGCCCTAGAGCACACGGGCTTCAGTAGTTGTGGCACGGGCTCTAGGGCGTGCGGGCTTCAGTAGTTGTGGCTCGCGGGCTCTAGAGCACAGGCTCAGTAGTTGTGGTGCATGGGCTCAGTTGCTCTGCGGCACGTGGGATCTTCCTGGACCAGGGATTGAACCCATGTCTCCTGCATTGGCAGGCGGATTCTTAACCATTGCACATCCAGGGAAGTCCTATGATTTTCAACATTAGTTATCTATGCTGATCACAGTTTATGGATAAGTGTACAGGTGCCAGTTCACTTCATGCTGTGGAAAGACTCCATTCGTCCCTGAGAGTTCTAGAAAGTTAAACCCCAGAAGGCAGAGTGGTGTTCCTCTGTTGTGCCTGCTTACATAACAACCAGTACAGCATTTCTGCTAACAGCATCCAGATTGTTTCGGGGGGAGCCATGCCCCACCCCACTCTCAGTTCCAGAGGTTAGGAATAGTCATGTGACCTAGGCTTGGCCAATCAGGAATTGACTCAGAAGCAGGGACACGAGTAAAGCCGGGCCAATAGGAATCTGATTTGGGATTGTTGCTGGTGCTATTGAAAAAGGTGTGCTTTCCCTTTTGGGATTGCTAACACTTGGAGCTGCTGCCTGAGACTGAAGGCAACACAAAGGAAAGCAGACAGATGGTAAATTCAACTCACACTGCAACTTGGATGTAACAACAAACGTAATTTCTCTAGCTTACCCATAATCAATCTGGCCCTCCACTGGTTAGTAGGGGTTGAAACCGGTTTAAATCTTGGTGCAATCCAATAATTCCAATATCCTCTTTGAGAACATGCTCAGTTTCTCAGATGGCCTCCCCCATCTCCTGCTCCACCAATAAAGATGATGGTGTCTGGCCAACGTTCACCTGTACCCTTCATTATGGCTGACCTTGCTGATAAAATACTGAGATATACCTGGAGCAGCTGGTAAACAGGTGCTGCCTTGAATTCCCTAAGCACCTCCCACTGCCCCCTCCCTGGGACTTTTCCCTAAGCTCCCCACAATCCATCAGTGAAAACGTTAATCCTGGACACAGCAGGGCACTCCATTCTGACTGGTCAACGTCTGAGCCTGTAAGATTTTTAAATGTTTTGGCCATCATCCCTGTAGGGTATATGCAGTGGGGGTAGAAGGAGGGACTGTGCTTCTGCATCCTCATGGTGTTGAGAGAAAGGGAACTCCTGGCCTTGCACGCACCCTTGAGTATAGCTGCCCAGTGTCTGTGCATGTCAGAACAAGGTCCACTTTTTGCCTGGACTGGGTGTGCTGCCAGCCTCTGATGTGATGTCTGTGGATGGCGAGTTTGTAGTCGATCCCCAAGTCTGAGGCAGTGCTCCCTGGCTGACGTAGCCTCTTCTTTGATCTTCCAGGTGCTTCTGACTTCTGGCCATGAATTCCTATCAGTCCTGGTCCCAGGGGTCCACCCTGCAGCCTGTACCACTGTGTCACCCCACCACAGTGATCACCCTGGTAAGCTGGCCACAGACTTGCTGCTACATCTGGGTAGGTCCAAGCTACACGGGGACCTAGCATAGCTTAAAAAGTCCATTGTGGGCCTCCCTCTGTCAGACCAAAA
The DNA here is from genome assembly GCF_951394435.1 of Stenella coeruleoalba. NCBI lineage: Eukaryota > Metazoa > Chordata > Mammalia > Artiodactyla > Delphinidae > Stenella > Stenella coeruleoalba. Next base: position 37,682,484 of record NC_137150.1, on the reverse strand, counting down.
TCAGGCTACCCAGGCTCTCCCTCTCATACTTCTGGAACCGTGGCAGGGGACAGGGTCTTCCCATGCCTGTGGGGCTAATCATTACTTTTCCACCACAGTTGCTCCTCCCAGGCCTCTGGTCTTGTGCTGCTGCTTCTGTCCTTCCACAATCCCCCTTCCTCCCTCTGTCTGGACGTCTCATACATAAAACCCAGGGTTTAGTCTACCAAACCCAGTCCTTGATCTTCTAAAGAGGAAGGTAATGGAATGCAGACGCTATTTTCTCAAGGTAAGAGCTTGGATGACAGGGCTCTCATTTTGCTACAAACTCTATTTTTGAATGTCAGAAGCTGAGTGTTACTTTTTCTTTCTCTTTGCATACCTTCTGGAAAGAATCTTCATCCCCTCCTCCAAACTTGAGTAGACTAGATTCATATGCTCTGAAAGGCAAAAGAGAAAAGCACGCTAATAACTTCAAAACATAATCCCTATGCCTTCTGACAACATCTTTCAAGCACCCTAACCTAACCATGCCTGAAGCCAGTAGCCCAGTTTAGCAAACCAGTGGATTCCATTTTGGGTTTAGCTGGTTAGAGCTGGGTTTCAGTCACTTGCTACTTGGAGTCCTGACTGACGCGGGAATAGCAGCAGCTATTTCACATGGTTGTGTAGCATTCGGCACAGCTTCACATGCAAGTGGGGCTGGTTAAATGCATTTGATGGTCAGATTGCTGCCATGGCTAGAACCTGACAAGGACGAACCTGGTTTTGAAGAATTCCCCAAGTCCATTCCTAAACCTTGCAAGTGCATTGCTTCCTCTCATACGGTAGAAGGAAAAGAACGAAGAGAGAGGAATCTTTCCTTTGGGTTATCTAGGTTCAGAATCACCTCTCCTCCCGTTCACCCCTGTGGAGGCTCTACTGAGACCCCATCCTATTAACCCTTCCTGCTTCTCCTTAGCCTTTAAACATGTTTCAGTTTCCCATAGCAAAAAAGACAACGACAAAAAACTCACACCCAGGGACTTCCCTGGCAGTCCAGTGGTTACGATAATGAGCTTCCACTGCAGGGGCTGGGGGCGCGGGGTTCATCCCTGGTTGGGGAACTAAGATCCCACATGCCCTGCAGCTCGGCCCAAACAAACACACAAACGAACAATCAAAAAAAAACAACTCACGCCCAGTTGTAACTTCCCCTTGCCTGCCAACCAACTCTCCTGCAGCAGTGGGCCATATCTACTACCACTGCTGCTCCTCTGTCCGGACTCCATTGACTTCTAACCCACCGTGGCTTGGTTTCTGCTCTCACGTCCCCAGCGAAACTGGAGTCACACGCGTCAATAACTTCCTCATTGTTGAGATCAACAGGCACATTCCAGGACTAGTGCACTGAACCCCTCTGTGTCATTTCCCACTCCTAACCACCTCCTGAGCCTGGATAATCTCTTCATTTGGACTGTTTGATGCCACTTTTTTTTCAGTTTTCTTCTCACTCCTCTGCTTCCTCCTCAGGATCCCTATTTGATCCGTAGAAGCTGGTGTGTGTCACTGTTCAGTTCTCATCCATCCCATGATCTTCTCCGTCTGCCTGCTCTCTCTGGGTCATCTCAGCCCCGCCCCAGCTTCAGTGACTACCTGTGTCGACCCTTTCCCAGTGGGCATCTCCGGGCTTCTCTCCCACGCTTGGCACCTACGCTCCTGACTGCCTCCTGGCTGTCTTCCCTGGAAGTTCCATAGGCACATTAAAATATATATTCAAAACGTGCCATCTTCCTCTCGGACCAGTTTCTACTCCTTTACTTGCTATCACAGTAAATGGTATCACCATCCGTGAAGCTGCACAAACTACCTGGGAGTCCTGAATTCCTATTTTCCTTTCCCCTTTCCCTGCTTACTGAGGCAGACACCTTGTACCTGGCAGTATATAATGGGTCCCCCAAAGCAGTGTGTGTAAATGGGTGAATGAACTATGGGGGACACAGAAAACCAGGGCTCTAACTTGAGTCTAAAATTTTTTCTTTTTTGCGGTACACGGGCCTCTCACTGTTGTGGTCTCTCCCGTTGCGGAGCACAGGCTCCGGACATGCAGGCTCAGCGGCCATGGCTCACGGGCCCAGCCGCTCTGCGGCATGTGGGATCTTCCCGGACCGGGGCACGAACCCGTGTCCCCTGCATCAGCAGGCGGACTCTCAACCACTGCACCACCAGGGAAGCCCCCGAGTCTAAAATTTGATGCCGGTTTACCTTTCACAGTTTTTCACTGCTTCTTCCTTAACAAGAGGGACCATCATTGTACCAGGTGGTCTTCACCGCTGGTCATCTGTGATTCAAGATGACTCCAATCTGTTACCTTAGGCGCGTAACCACCATTCCTTCTTGTCCACTTAACCCCATTGCTCCTTCTTGTGCCTGTCCCGCCTAGGAAAAGAGGAGAGAGGCCCCCGTGATAAAGTAGAACTTCAAACGTAAATTGCACCACCTCGCAGAACACATTTCACCCTGATAAGAGGTCCCGATGTATCCCTGCCGCCACCAGGAGTCACAGTGAGGGCTGGGAGGGGAGGAAGGAAAGAGGGAGGGGGAAGGACGGGGCAGTAGGAGGAAAGATAAACAGAGGTCATTTCCTCCTTTCCCTGTCTTGCCAGGTCACGTAACCCTGTGTGAGTCTTCCCAAGTGCTGCGCTGCGCGCGGGAAAGTACCTTCCCTCTCTTGCAGCCGAGTTCAGCCTGGAAATGAGTACCCTGACTGTCTCACGAAAGCCTGTGCGCCTAGCACTTTCGACTTCTCAAAACACTGCATGAATATGTTTGAGTGACTTCCAAGTGCAGGCTTTGTGCTAAGCAATGTGCACCTTATCTCATTTAAGCACTGCGACCTTAGCAGGTAGGTCCTGTTTTTTATCTCCGCTTTGCAGACGAGGAAACTAGGGCTTAGAGAGGTTAATTGCTTCACAAGGCTATCCAGCTAGCAGTGTAGTCCTGCAAATCATCAAATCAAACCCAGGTCTGTATCATTCTACGTGTAAGTCTGGGGTGGCCACGGTTACACTGCTTCTGATGTATTCGTGGTTATCTTCCATACCATACATACATTTAGGACATGGTACATCCAGGTGCCAGATAAACGCTCGGGGAAGTAGTGCCTAAACCACGCCAATAAGAGCTGGATCTGGTCCCAGCCGGCAGAATTCAGAAATGCAGCTTTAGGCGGTTCCCAATGGTTCCTTGTATCTCAATTTCCTCATCTGTAAAATGGAGGCACGAAGCAAGCGCCCTCCAAGGAGCCTGTAGCATTCTGTGGCTCTATTCCAATAGTGCAGTGTCCCCAACACGCTGCGAGGAATCTGGACGGAGAGCGTGATCAAACGGGCAGTGCTCTCTGCGGGCGCTCCCCTGACCTACCGCTGACGCATGCGCCCTCGCCCGCCGCCCTCGCGCCGAGCCCAGAGCAACGCGACCCCTCTCCGCGCATGTGCAAGCCCTGGTGGCCCAACTGCGGGCCCCGGGTGCAGAGACGGCTCCCTCCCCCGGCGCGGCGGAATCAGTGCCCTCAGTAGGGATGGGGTGATCCTGCCAGAAACGAGCCGGGCCCACGGGAGATGCGCCTGGCCCTCGTTGGGAAAGGCCACAGCCTCCCCCAAGGCCCCTGGAAAGCTGTTCCTGTGGGGGAGAGTGTGTTACAGCCTCCGCGCCCTCGCTCTGGACGTGCTGGGCGGCACAGAGAGGCCGTTCTTTCCCAACACAGATGGAAACGCTCCCCTGGCACTGCTGCCTGGGGTGTGGAGGAGGGGACGGCCCCGCAGCTCCGCCGACTCGGGAACCCGGGGAGGACTTTCCTCTCGAAAACCATACTGCTGATTAAAATGAAAACGTCTAAGGTCACCGAGGACATTTATCCAACTAGGAGCGGGGAATGGGAGGTGTGAGACATCACCTGATAGTAGAAGCTCCTAAAGGGCAGCTGGCACTGCAGGGAGGCCCACCCTTCATTGCTGCTTAGGGATGAATAACAGAACCTAGACAGCTATTTTTACACTGGTTGAGAGAGAGAGAGAGAGAGAGAGAGAGAGAGAGAGAGTTGCGGGAGGAGGTGGGAGCAACAGGGGGGAGGACCTAGGGAGACAACAAGTGCAGCCTCTTCTCTACTCATCCCGTGAGCTTTCTTATTCCTCTTCCCAATGCGGATTCCCTCCCCGGAAGTTAAGAATTATTTATTACTTTGAAATCAGAAAAGGAAGAAGGACGCTAATCAAAAAGTTCTCTGAACGGTGAAAATAAATGAGATCTCAACATTCTGAAATTGCCCCTGTCGTCGGTCCCCTCAGTCCTTTCTCCCCTTGTTTGCCATCTTTTGAATGTCCAGGTCCGAGGTTATGGATCTGAATTTTCTTTTCCCTACTCAGGGATCATGGAATGGCCTCTAGGAGGTTTGGGTCCATGGGCTGAAGGAGACAAGGAAGAGGAGCCCTTCTACCAGGATGCTATTCAGGTTGTCACTGTTTACTGTATGACTTTGTCCTGAAAGCCCTGCTTCTTCAAACGGGGATTTTTAGACCATGGTAAGTTCTGGGAAGGCAGAAGGATGTCCAGAAAGGGTGGTTGCTTTCAATGTTCAGCTGATACGAGGCAGCCAGAGCCTGTGCCTGTGCTTTCGTCTGTCAGAATAAATATGGTGCTGAACTCACCAGTCCAAGGAGATGTGCTATGGGAGACGGTCGCAAGCTGCGTGGGGAACCACTGCTGACATCAGCTCACTTCACACCACTCAGGCTACTTTGATTCCATTGAACTTCATTTCGTTTCCTCCCCAAGCCCTGACAAATCTGGAAAAAGGAGGCACAGAAAATAATTTCAAAAGTTAAACGAGGCATGAAATGACCCCTGACATCAAAGGGAGGTTGTAGAGGTTACCATCTTAAGAGTTTGCTTAGGGGAACCTTTTAGAAGTTTTTGTCTGAGAATTATGGTGACCAAAAACAGAACAAAACAAACCCCTTACTGAGGAGGAAAGGTTACTTGGAGCTCTTTATTTCATTTGGCACTTCGAAGATTCACCAGATCACAATAAGGGTATAGGGTTGGGGATGTGTGTGGGGGGGATGAACGTGCTTCATCTGTGACTGATGTCTCCCACAAAGAGAAGAAAGTAATCTTTCCCTCTGCAAAGGGAAGTTGGAAGTCAAAGCTGTGGACAAGCATCTAACCCAGCAGTACCACAGCCTCCCAGGTTCCAGCACAGCTGGGCTCTTAGATATTCATCCACTTCTTCCAAAGGCAGGTCAAAGAAGATGGTGTTTTATTAAGGAGATAGTACGATTCAGGGGCTCTTTCATAGCAGAAACCACCCCCTGCCCCGGCCGCCAAGCACCCCCATTATCTGTATTCCAGTTCCTTTTTAGCCGAGGTTGAGGGGAAATGCCCCCAAATGATCATTATTATTGTTTGCATGTATGTTTGTTTATTCTGTTTGGCTTTTAAAAACATAGCAGAACTTCTGTATCCAAATGGATAAAGACCCTGAGAGCTTTCAGATCACTAAGAAAAGTGGGAGCACAGCCAGCCATATCCATCCCAGCGGACAATCCTATGCTAGTCCCCTCTCTTCTGTCCCCAGCAGGTTTAATTTAAGGTGGTCCCACACAGTATATTCAAGTGTGGGCAAGTTGATCCGCCCCTCCAGTCACCTTTACTCTGTGTCACTCTGTGTCCCTAGCAAGTTAACCCAGGTCTAAAGATCAGAAAACCAGGCTCCTGAAGAGATTAGGTCTCACAAGAGATTAGTATTAATAATCCGCCTTTGCATATATCCTATCAGCTATCACATTTATTTTTAAGAAATCTAAACTATTTGAGTTCAAAATTCAGTGTCTTTTTCCTGTAATATGGTACAGGAGAAAGGGTTCCGGGAGTGGCAACTTAGTTTGTATCTAATTTCAGCAAAATAATTGCAGACTGCTTCCAGCCTGAATAAGCAGTGAGGTATAGCTCCCAGTATTTACTTATTTTAGAAGCACTCCCTCAGGATGAATGCTAGCTATTTTCAGTTGCATGTGGGAAAACCAAGGGCACTGCCAAGCTGTGGTAAGTTGGCATCGTGTTATGAGCTGTCAACCTCGATACTTAGTTCCACTCAGATTCATTTCTGATTTTCACTTGGCGTGTAACCTTTTTCTTTATTCACTTTGGGATCCTGATCACTTCCTCTGTCTGCCTCCCTACCTTCGCATCTATCTCTATCCTCACAGGCAGCTTTGGCTGAATCCATCTAATAATAACAGCATGAGTGCCAAGTGGGTTGTATAAAATCCTTAGGGAGAGATGTGAAATGAAGCACATTGTTCTTCAGGGCTCCTGGGGACCAGAGTGTACCCACTCACAAAAACAAACTAATATGCAGTGAAATTATACGTCTTTCCATATTATTTATGCAGAATGCGATAATGCTGGGATCGCGCCTGAAATAGCTATGGTACCTACGGCAGGCAGCCTCTAAAACGGCCCAAGGATCCATCACCTACTAGTTCTCTCATATGGGCTGGACCTAGTGACCCTTTAGAAGACGACAAAAGTGATGGGATGTCACTCCTGAGATTAGATAACAGAAGACGTCTTTTTGTACATCTCTCTCTCTCTCTCCCTCTCTATCTCTCTATCTCCGTCTGTCTCTCTGCCATAACTGCCATGTTGCGAGCTTCCCTATGGATAGGCCCATGTGGTAAGGAACGGATGTCTCCAGCCAGGAGCCAGTGAGGACCTGAGGCCGGCCAACAGCCATGTGAGCGAGCCTGGAGGGGGAGCCTCCCTCAGTGGACCCTTGAGATGACCGTAGCCCTGGCTGACACCTTGACTGCAGCCTGTGAGACCCGGAGCCAGAGGACCACTAAACTATGTCCGGACTGCTGACCCACAGAAACTGTGAGATAATACATGACTGTTGTTTTAAGCACCTAAGTTTTGGAGTAACTTGTTATACAATAGAAATACTAATATTAATACTAATATTCCCTTAAGCAGGTAGTTAGGAGCTTCCAGTGACCTCACCAGAGGTCTGTCTCCAGCCTCACCTCCTGCTATAGCCCCCGCCATCACCTCTGGGCCCACTTTTTGGCTACATCTTACTCCTAGGTATTTTTGTGTCTTTATACGAGCTGTTTCTTCTGCCTGAAATAAGCAGTCTCCTCTTCTCCATATAAATTCCTGCTCACCCCTTGACACCTTGCTCAGATGTGTCTTCTGGAAAACCTTCCTAACCTTCCTAACTCCGCCAGACAGAGCTCCTGTCCCCTGCCCTGGGCTTTGCCTCTGCCTGTACTTTATCACTCACGCTGTGCTGTCCTGATTGCAGACGGGCTAGATTGCAACTCCTGGAAGGCAGGACACTTTTATTCATCTTCCAGTCCCTTCCAGTCCCTGTTAGCACAGCACAGTGATAAAACACCATTTCTGGAACAGATCAATGGCTGTTTTGCAGAAGCAAGGATCCTAGGTAGCTAGTTCCACCCCCAGCTGATGCAGAAATTTTACATAGCATCCTCTAAATGTGTGGTAGAAGAATACTTTGATTAATTGGACAATACATGAATTTTAAGCAGTCAACTCAATCAGCAGATCCAACACTGTAGCAGCCTGCAGTGTTGTAAGGCTCTCTTGGTCTGCTATCAACTCCTCAGCCCTTCAGTTAAGGTCACAGGAGTTGACAGTCCTGTAATCTGAGTTGTCATTTCAACCCATGACCTTTGATATGTTCCAGGCATCACAGACCTTCCTTCCCTTCATTTCTAGAGGAAGCTAGAAAGAAACCATGAAGGAAGGCATCCTTAGGGGTAAACCTAGAAGAGGGGGAAGTTGTATTTGTATCTCAGTTGTATTTGTATAGCAATCTAGCCCATGAAGAGAGGGCTCATTGCAGGGGAGGTTGTTGGAAGATGGTATAGGTGTGGAATACATTGTAAGCCTATCTACTCTGTCACCACGTCCTGACAGTTGTGCCTCCTATATAGAATCTTCCCCCTTTCTCTCCTCTGTGGCTCTTCTCCTAGTCTTGAACTCACCTATAACAGCTTCCTAACTGGTCTCATGACATCCACTTATGACCCTTTCCAAGCTCTTCTTTCCAAACTCTTGTGGCCAGAGCAATCTTTCTAAAATGCACATTTGATCACATCGCCTGTCCACTTAAACACTTCAGTGGCTCCCTGTTAACGGCCTGCCTCGAATCCAGCCCTATCATGCATGTTGCCCACCTCCCTGTTTGTGCTGTGGTCACACTCGAGTCTTTCACGACCTTGAAGACACAAGCGCCATGCCACGCGGAGATGCACAGACCCACCTGCCCTAGTTAATCCTATTCCTTCAGATTTCATTTCACTCATCAATTCCTCAGAGATTTCCCTGATATCCCTTATTAAATCAAGCCCCTTATTATGTACTTGGGGCACCACACATTGCAGTGTCATGTTAGTTTGTGTGGTTATTGGATCAAGGTCGTCTCCTTTTCCATTGTGTAAGTTCCATGAGGGCAGGGATCATGTCTTTTTTCACTGACGTTGTATTCTTGGTACCTAGTATGACCCGGCAAAGAGTGGGCATTCAATCCATATTTGTTGACTTGAAATGAGTGAATTATGGGTGCTATTAAGGGTACATGGAGGAAAAGCAGAAATGCGGGAAGAATGAGGACTTCATGGAACCCAGAGCTGGGGCACAGGATGATAATTTGAATGCACGCCATCCTAAAATAGGATGTTGGAGTTTCTTTAGACTAGTTGCAAAAGTTGCAGAGTGCACAACATTTATAGCTATATGTAACTTCCCTTCTCCCAGGCCACAGCCGCCTCAGGGAAAACCAAGGATTTCGGGTCAATTCCCAGAGGTCTCTGGCTCTGCCTTCTGAACACCTCGCAGGCGCCATCCGCTGCTGACCTGCAGCTCCACCCTTCTCCGCTGGGGGCGAAATGACCGCCTTGCTCTGGCTGCCCCCGCTGGTGCTTCTGCGCCCTCTCACCAGCGCCCCACACCACCCCCGACCCCGGCGGAGAATTGTCCCCCCACCCGCTCCTCTCCCGTAGGCGATTCCCATCCTTCCTCGGTCGTAACATCTCTCAGTAGTTTCGTAGCACACAAGTCATTTCCTCTTCTTTGTTCATGAATCTTAAATGCAAGCGTCTAGGGCCTGCCAGTTGGTTTCATTTCCCAGTCCGTGTTTCTGCCAGGGCTTGACAGGGCTGGAGGTGGCAACCATTCATCCCACAAACATTTACTTCATCAGAGAGAGAGAGAGAGACAGAGAGACAGAGAGACAGAGAGAGAGAGGAGCAAATGCGGCCCAGGCCCCAGGAACTTGTCACCTTCCGGGGGTCTTTACAGGCACCTTCACCTCTGGATGAGGTATTCCGCTGTCAGACCGTGGCTGAGAATCCGTCCTCGCGACACTAATTTTTGCCAGGAGCCAGGAGTTCAGAAGAATGTTAACCTGTTTTTCTTCCAGCTTTCCTTACACAGCCGACAATATTATTACTCTCAGCTTTTACAGTGCAGGTCGATACACAGATCACAGGGTCCAAGAGGGCTCCTGAGTCATTTGAGAGAGTGACCTTTTTTTTTCTTTTCTAGGTCTTCCATCTCTGTGAATCAGCGATGTGGGAAACCCGGGCCTCAGAAAAATTCAGGGAGGCTTGAGGTGAGCAAGCCAGAGGAGAGTGTTGGCAGGAGCTGAGGGCTGCCACGGTGGGAAGCTCGAGCCCCATCTGAGGGGCTCCGGGTGATGTCTGCCTCCTGTCAGCGCCGTCGGATCTCTGTGACTTGGGCAGGGATGAAGATGCGCAGCACAGCCAGGGTATCCTGGGGGTGTGTGGGGTCCGGACAGCCCGTGCCAGCCGCATTTACTTTTCCGAGTCGTTGGAACAAAGCAGCTGTGGGGCTAAGCCTGCCGTGACGAGAACCCACAACAACTCCAGAAGGCCCCTGCCCTCACCGCCTTCGCTCCCGCAGCGCCGCACTCCTGTCTGTTTAGAGGTGTGAGCCTCGTCACACGGCAGCTGCTGGATGAGTTGTCCCTCTGTGCTGTGTGCGCCCCCAGGCAGGCGGGAACCTTGGCCCGGTTTCCTCCGTGTCTCCAGGGCCGGGTGCAGGGTGCGGCATCTAGTAGGTATCTGATGAATAAGTGAATGGCTATAGGGACATATAGGAGGCATAAGAGGCCCCTAGAGTGGGAATGGGTTCCATAGCACCGTACTGTGTTGGTTCTCTACAGTTTGCGGGACCCAAAGAAGGAATAATTGGTCCTTTCTAGAAAAGGCATGTCTCATGTGGGGATTGCACAAGGGAAGGTGCCGGCCAGCGGGGGATCAGGCAGGCAGAGGTAGAGGAAAATGGGGAAGACGACATAGGAAATGATGGTGTTCATCCTAGGGAGGCTTCAGAGCATGCCAGGCGGAACCCTGATTCTCCAGGAAACGGACCGAGAGTGCCTCCAGGGCTGGGGGAGGCCCGCTCTCAGGGAGTCGCATCTCAGCCCCTGCAAAGACCCCCAGGCGGACTCCCGCGCTTTCCCACGGCCGTCCACTAGGGGGCAGGCGGAGGCAGGAGAAGAGGTGGGGCGGCAGCCAGCCGGCTCCTGGGCTGGGCGCCTCAGGCCGCAGTGCACCCAGGCTCACATTCAACACACTGGGCTGTTTGTATTACTCAGACAAGGCCCCGCCTCTCTTCCTGCCTGTCGTGGCCTCTGTGATTTTATACGGTGTGGCCTGTGACATGAGATACCACGAGGCCATGGTAACCAAAGTACACAGCTCGGTGTGAATGTTAATAAACAGGAAAAAAAAGTAATCCCTGGTTTTCTTATTTTACTCACCATTTGTGGTTTTTCTATCCCTGTCTCACATATCCTTTATTATACTGAACAATCAAGATGTAACCGAATTCCACTACTCTTTAAAATGAAAAGATAAATGGGGAAAATATGCCCTGGTCTCCTGTCATGTAGCCTTGAAAGTAGCGACTCATTTCCTCATGTGCGAGTTATCAGTTCCTCTGGATATCCTGCCAACACTCCTCTTGTGTACCAACACACCATCTCAGGGGAAAATTACATTCTTGATAATTCCCACATGCCTTGAAAAGTCATTTCCTTCTAAGAAACTCCTGATGATGGGAATTCTTAATTGGTTTAAATTTTTCCTAATCCTCAAGTATTGAATATAAACAGCACAACTGTCTTCCCATATAAATTATCCTCCTCTACATATTATCAGGCCCACAGACCTGGGACTCAAATAAACTAGACTGAGCATGAAGGAATCAACATTTTACCAGGTCAGATCACAGAAATGAAAGTCTTTGTGTAGAAATGAGCATTGCTTCATACAAAATCAGAGGGTTTGAAAGTTGTTTTCCTACCTGCTGAGAATGTCCGATTAGAAGCCCATCAGTGCTTGATAACATTAATAGAAAGCCTTGCTTTAATGAAGTTAAAGACTCCTGAATGAATTGCATCTTTAATTGTAATGAGAACAAACCAACCATATTACATGAGCCATTGGAAAATGGCAAAGCCATCTTAAAAGAAGCGGTTTTCTAGTGGAATCAGAATTCTTAAGCAAACCTTTCAGGCTGAAGACCTTCTGGGATGCTTCCCCTGATTTCATTCCAACAGCAATCACAGCTGGGAAATATAAAGTATGATGTCAAGCTACTTTAATGGTATGCAAAATTCTCAAGAATTTTCTAAAAATATGCATTTCCAATGATACCATAAACAAGTTGGTCTAAAATTGTTTGACTTTCAGTTAAAAACATAAACAAACAGGCTTGGATATATTTGGACACAACGTTGCTGGAGGTTCCAGATTCCATTGTTTAAAGGTATTCCATAAATACGACAAAAAGTGTGGAGAAGGCATCCATCTGGTCCGGTATTCAGGTTTACAAAGAAAGTAATTACAGGGCCAGAGACTCGGTGTCAGCCCTCATTCATCTAAATTCTCTTTCTCACATCAACATAGCTTGACCTTGATTTTTTTAGATGCAAGTAAAGGATACTGATGTAATTTGAATAAACCAGTTTTTAAAATTCCCTGAGGAGTCTGGAATCAGAAACGACAGGCTTGATGGACATTAGCTTGAAGGAGTAACCAACTCTTAAGTAATTATGGTGGTTTTAAAACAGTATCTTCCCTTCTTATTGAGCTAAAATTCCATCTTCTTTCTAGGGAACGTTTATTTGTCCTATTCTTTGGAAAATAGCCAAACGCTGGCTGCCACCCCTCCCCTCCCTGACATCCCCACCAGGCCCTTGGTGCCTCCGCAGTGGCCTCTGTGGTCAGTGGCCATCTCTGCTGCTAGATGACCTCCAACCTTCCTCGCCTTTCTCTGAGGGCAGGGGCCTCGCTTCTCTTCCTGACAAAGCACTTTCAGTCAACTCCTGGTTTTCTTCATGGTTGATTAAACTGTCTGTGTTTATTCAGGACCCTTCTCCTCTTTCTGTGTCCGGCTGCTGACCTTTCTGTGGCTTCATGGTAGAGGAGAAAGCTCACAGGGCAGTCCATCTGACTGCTTCTTTGCAGCTCTGGTAAAGACTTGGTCCTGGAAAATGTTTAGGCCATTGAAACGTTAGTATGTCTTCAAAGCGTGTGACTTTTTGCCTGGGTAGGTTTCTGAGTTGCTGTTACTGAGTGAGGTCAGAGGCACGTAAACAACACTAGAGGCCCCGTGAGTAAGAACTGCTAACATCCCTCTTGAACCTCACTGATGTTGATCATCTTGCCACTACGCTCCACAGGGCTTCACACGGTCGTGGTTCCTAATAAGAGTAGGTATGGTCTTAATTGCTTGGAAATGGGAAGGAGGGAGAAACTGAAGTGCAGAGAGTTTTGCTGAGTGGCCAAAAGACAAGCCAGAACAGATACCGTAAATCAGAACGCCCTTTACAGAGATTCTTGTCAGCATGATACCTAATCCCCCGCCTGCATCCCCGGTCTGGGGCTCTCAGGCAAGCTCAGCTGCCCCCAGCGGCACCCAGGCCCCGGGCCCAGGTCAAAGGCAAGTTCTACCACGTGCAGACATCACCCCCTTCACCAAACCCTATAACATCTACTTGCTGTACCTCTCAAAATGACATTGTTGTATTTTGCTTATTTGTGTGAATCTTAGGGGCACAGAGACTGTGCCTTCTGTACGTTTACTGCCTGGAAGCATGCAGTGCATACTTTAGTGAAAGTACAGATAAATGAAGGTACAGGTGGGCACCATCTGAAGGCCGTCTCTTACGTTCCTTCAGTGCCACCTTACTCACCTGTGCTGACTCTTATCCTCCCTCACCATCTCTCAGAATATACTCAGTTCCCAGCTTGTACGATTGGCATGGCCTGACTTCTCCCTTTATTTGTTCATCTCAGCTTTATAGGAAGCGCTGCCCAGTTATTACTCTCCATCTCATATTGTAAACTCTTAGAGGACAGAGGTTCCATGGAACTCCCTTTGCCAATTAACTTGACTGTAACACAGTGAGAGGCTAGATGCTTAACGGACTTCAGAAGACGATGCTTAAAATCAGAGAAGTGGCTCCCTAGAGCTGACTGCTGGTGTTCTTCAAAGTGTTTGATGGTCCAGGACTTGCTGTGTGTTCTCGGTCACCGTCGAGCCCTCTCTTGTTATGAATCCCCCATATACATTTTGTTTGGTTTAGCAGCACGTGAGTTGGTGAGAGACCAGGAAAATTACTCTCTGAAGGCAAGGTTTCTCAGCAGCGGCTCTTTGACATTTTGGGATAATTCTTTGTCGGGGGGAGGTGGGGGCGCTGCTGGCGTGTGTGTTGCAGGGTGTTTAACAACATTCTTCATCTCTCCCTTACTAGATGCTGGTCGTGTTCCCCAGTTGCGGCAACTAAAACCGTCTCCAGACATTGTCAAGTGTCCCTTTTAGTTGGGGTGGGGGCAGACACGCTGCTGGGGAGCCACTGTCTAAGGGATAAAAGCTGGAGGGAAAGAATGATCATAACCAAGGTTTCTTCTTTTCTTTGGAGGTTTTCTGGGTTTTTTTTAGAAAAATATAACCAGTCTGGTGCCCTGGCCTAGCCAGTTTCAGGGAGAGTCTCCCAAAATGCATTTAAATTACAGTACTTCACCTCTTTGCCTTTTTTTCCCCCTTAGGGGCCATTTTTTCCCCCCATCATTACCACTGGGTTGGGCCCTGCTTTCTGTGGCTTAATCCCATCTTGTTTCAGGAGTCCCACTGACTTTCAACAAATTCTGAGGGGCACATGACGAACCTCTAGGAGAGGCAGCTGGCCAGAGGTGCTGGGCAGGGCTGCCTGCTGTCCCCAGCCTGGACACTGCCCTGGTGAGGATATCGTGCTTGGGGATCTGCTCCTCCCTTTTGGGAAAAACTAGATTTTTATCTCTTCCTTGGGACTTAATAAGCCACTGGGGGCAATAACTCACACAAAACCAGGCTGCAAACCAGACCGCGACCGTATTGCCTTAAAATGCTTATCTCCTCAGAGCTTTACCCAGGGTTTGAGCTCTGAATGTGGGCAGCGTGGATGTGGTCCAGAGTGCATGCAGGGCCCCCAGGCCACAGGCTCCAGGCCCTGGCTGGGTACCTGGCCCCTTCTGTCTGTCTCAGCTTGCCCAGGGATGACCCTTGTGGGCTGATGGGGGAGGGAGGGAGGAGGCTGGGATCTGAGAGCACAGTGAGAGCTGAGAGATGTGCACAATCCTTAGATATCATTTACAGTTTCTGCTACATTACAGGCCGAGGGCCGGTTACCCCTCCTGCGCAGACACCTTTCCAGGAGACACCGTGCCTTCCGTTATCGGGAGGCCTGGGAAACAGCAACAGCTGTGATGGATGTGGGATCAGGACAGAGGGACTCGGATGATCTCATGAGATATTCTCTTCGGGCTGTGGGAAAGCCTGATGAAACAGCCCTGCCTCTGAGGAAAGCTCATCTCCCTAGAGAAGGGAACAGTCCCCACTGCCCTGGGGGAGCTGATCGCTCGCTGGAGGGGGCTGATGGCCCCTGGCTCTGGTTTTTCTGATCCCTATCTCCCTCCTTCCCTTGAGGACCATCTTCCTCTGTCCTTATATACTTTACTCAAGGGTCTGGCCACTGTGTTTGCTAACGCCGGGTCTCTCAGGAGCGACCTTTGGCATTCTGTGCACAGCTTTCAGAACCCAGGCATCAGTAGGGGTTTTTCCTGAGTGGAGCTGCAGCCTCATGGCTGCCCTGAGCGATAACCTTGTGTCAGGTGTGTTCTCCAGGCTTGTCACTTGGCCACATCCTGTGGGATGTGTTCTTCTTGACTGTGGTCTGATTTTGATAGACATTTCTGCTAAGTGGACAAGGAATGCCTTTGTGAAGTTCGTATGTCTCCTAATAGAGGGGCAGGGAAAAAATTAAAAGAACACCGTGGTCCCCATGTTTTTAAGCAAGGAAAGCAGAAAGCCACCTCTTTTTCCAGGCCATCGAGGTATCTGGTGCTGTCTTTGGAGCCTTGTCCATCAGAGGCTCTCTCCAGCTTGGGCTCTGGAGGCAGTGCAGCTCTAGGGACTGGCGGTAGGTCCTCAGCGTGTGGAAATGCATCAGCTCGACCCACTTTTCTGTCACAAACCAAGTGGGGCAGTAAGCGAACCACATGGAGAGCCCTTTCTGCCACTTGAGTCATTCTCACTCCCATTGCTGGGCCTTTGTCGGAGTCCTTTGTCACTTCTGAAAATGTTATTTCTTAGGAAGTAAAAGAACAGTATGGCCATGGTTAGTGTTGCTGGTAAGTCCTGTTACTTGAGGCACATTTACTATAATAGAAAAATGTGAATCTGACCAGTGTGTTACAAAGCTGGTTACTACCACAACCGTCAGCTTTGTCCCCACGGCACCTGCACTTCAAAAGCATGTTCTTCAAAAGCCATTGTGTTGGGGAAACGGGATGAACAGTGCTGTGCGAGGCTGATTTCTGTTCAAAAGGAAAGAGGAGAGAATGAAAAAAAGCCACGTGGTTGCCACAGGGCTCTCTGCAAGTGTTGTTTCCACACGGGTCTGGTTTGTTGGTCAGGGATCTTGGTCAGGGATGCCCTGTATTTTCTCTGTGTATCTAGTTCACATGACTTCTCGTTCAGCCCTGTCTCAGTCAATATTCTTCATGCTCATTTAGGTTAAATGTGCCTTTTCTTCCTTACAGGTGTCTCTGCTTCTCAGAGGCTCTCACACTTGGTGTGAGCATCCTCTACAGACATGAAAAGATGTGAGGTCTCAGGTCCCTAGGATCAACATGCAGCAGCTTTCTGGATCACGAATTTTACTCACAGACTTTGGGGAAATGTTGTTTTATATGAAATAGTGATCTAACAATGGAGTTGTGTGCTCAGTTTGCAGACATTTTAAAGATAATGCACGATGCTTCAGAAACATTTTGTGCTGGTAGCAGAGGCCATAAGCCACACCCCTGAGACTCCTGAAGTGGGTAGTATTATGGGTTGAATTGTGTCTCTCCAAATACGTTGAAGTTCTAACTCCTAGGACCTCAGAATATGAACTTATTTGGCAATAGGGTATTGCAGATGTAATTCCTTAGGTGGGCCCCTAATCCAGTGTGACGGGCGTCCTTATAAAAAGCGGAAATGAGACACAGACATGCACACGGGGAGAAGGCTGTGTGAACGTGGAGGCAGAGGTGGGGGTGATGTGTCTACCAGGCAAGGATGCCAAAGGTTGCCAGCAAACCCCCAGAAGCTAGGGGAAGGCCTGGAACAGATCCTTCCTCTCAGCCTTGGAAGGAACTAACCCTGCTGACATGTTGATTTCAAACTTCCGGGCTCTGGAATCGTGAGGCAACATATTTCTTTTGTTGAAGCCCGTGGTACTTTGTTACAGGAGCTCTGAGCAAACTAATCCAAGGGGTCAGTCTTTTCTCTTGCTGGAGGTGCTTCATGGGCGGAGTTTGAGATCCCCTGAACCGTGCCATTTAGGGTTGGACAGACCCAGCTTTGGATTCTGGCCATGCCATCTACAAGTCACGTGGCCTTGGGCACAGATCCAAAAGTCCCATTGCGAGGATTTACTTATTTTTAAAGATTTTTAATTTTTTATAAATTTATTTGTTTTATTTATTTACTTTTGGCCGCGTTGGGTCTTTGTTGCTGCACGCAGGCTTTCTCTAGTTGTGGTGAGTGGGGGTTACTCTTCCTTGCGGTGCACGGGCTTCTCATCGCAGTGGCTTCTCTTGTTGCGGAGCACAGGCTCTAGGTGTGCGGGCTTCGGTACTTGTGGCATGCGGGCTCGGTAGTTGTGGCTCGCGGCTCTAGAGCGCAGGCTCAGTAGTTGTGACGCACGGGCTTAGTTGCTCCGTGGCATGTGGGATCTTCCTGGACCAGGGCTCGATCCTGTGTCCCCTGCATTGGCAGGCGGATTCTTAACCACTGTGCCACCAGGGGAGCCCCTCCATTGTGAGGATTTAAATGAGAGGATGGGTGTGATAATACCAGGCACGGGACCTGGTAACCTGGGGTTCTCGGTAGATATTACTCCTGTTTCCTTTTTCCCTTCTGACCTTCTTGTCCCTAGAGGTCATTTTGTCAGAGAGACAGGAGCTCAGGAGCCCTGGAGAGGTAAGATGACATCCTCAGTCACACCATGAGCTGGTGCAAGGCTGGATATCAAATCCAGGCCACCCGACTCCATATCTGTGCTGTGGTTCCCTATGATGTCATCTTTGGGGGGCTCCTCACCCCCTGCTATAAAAATTCTCTGCACGTTGTCTCCCACAGACAGTTGCAAAGGTGATGAAATAGGTGACACTCTAGGCCCTGGGTGCTCTTTGTACCATCTAGTGAGAAGTTCCTGCTATGGGTTCTTGCATTGTCCAGAAAGACTTCTTAACAGAAGAAATGCCTGTTACTTTATTGCTTACTTTGTTCTTCTTTTTACATATTCTTTAAAAAAAATTTTTTAGTTGAAGTATAGTTGTACAGTATTAGATAAGTTACAGGTGTACACTACAGTGATTCACAATTTGGAAAGGTTATATACTTCATTTACAGTTATAATGAAATATTTGCTCTATTCCCCATGTTGTGCAGTATATCCCTGTAGCTTAGCTTATACCTAATAGTTTGTAGCTCTTAATCCCCGACCCCTATATTGTCCCTCCTTCCTTCTCCCCACTGGTAACCACTAGTTTGTTCTCTGTATCTGTGAGTGCTTCTTTTTTTGTTGTTATAGTCACCAGTTTGTTGTATTTTCTAGATTCCACGTATAGGTGATATACAGTATTTGTCTTTCTCTGACTTATTTCACTTGAGCATAATGCCCTCCAAGCTCATTCATGTTGCTGCAAATGGCAAAATTTCATTCTTTTAATGGTTTTAGTGGTTGAGTAGTATTCCACTGTATATATATACCACATCTTCTTTATCCATTTATCTGTTGATGGACACTTAGGTTGCTTCCGTATCTTGGCAGTTATAAATAATGCTGCGATGAACAATGGGGTGCATGTATCTTTTCGAGTTAGTGTTTTGTTGGTTTTTTTTGGATATATACCTGGGAGTGGAATTTCTGGGTCATATGGCAGTTCTATTTTTAATTTTTGAGAAATTTCCATACTGTTTTCCACAGTCGGTGCACCAATTTACATTCCCATCAACAGCGTATGAGGGTTCTTAACATGTTAGCACAAAGTAATTATTCCTCATGAAAAGATTACATTTTGTTCAAAAATGTTTTGCAATGTTCATTACAGGAAAAAAGGGCTTGGGCCTTTTAAGAAGAAACCAACTATAAAGTCTGAGGGCTGATCAAGGTCCTAACAACTGCGGAGGCCTGTCCTGCAGGAACACAGCCGGATCCATCGTAATAAGCCATTGATAAGCAAGGGATTAAATTAGTTGGTGGTGACCAATTTCAGATGCAAAGTGGCTTGAGTTACATCTTCCTGATAGAGGAGCGTATTGGGGAAAAATCAGTTTGCAGATTTAGGAAGGTTGCTTAAGTTATGATTCAGTATCGATAAAGATCAAGGGTTTGGAGCCAAACCTGCACAGCTCTCGCCCTCTGCAAGAAAGCTGGACACCCTCCGGAGGAAGCTACAGTCTGCTTCCCCAGAACACGCCCAGGGCACCTCTCCACACAGTGGTGCAGACAATTGCAGGGGGTACAGGTTTCCTCCTTCCACTCACTCTTAGGCCCCCCAACCTTGGGTTAAGAGCCATCACCCTCTCCCTTATTGGCCTCTTAAAAAAAAGCTCAGTGCTAGGTTAAAGGAGAGTTTATGATTTCTTTTCTATTTCATGCTAGAGCTGACTTGGGAAAAAAATTGTGTGGTCTGGGGTGAAGAATACTTATTGGTATAGTAGTGCTGATGAAAGAAACTAAAAATCAAGGTTTACTGAATGAAAAGAACAGAAGAGTTGGGAAGCTGTGGCTGGGTTTCAGGCTGACAGTGTGTGGTCCTGGGGCTTTGAGTCAGTGGCTGAGCCTCTTTCAGCCTCAGTTTCCCTGCCTGCACCCAGGGAAGTAACAGTGCACACCTCACAGCTGCCTTGTGAGCAATAGATGGGACAATATCCTCGATCTTAATGCACCGTGTAAACTGTCGTATGCATAGAAGGTGATATTAATATGGAAAATAAAGTTAGTGACAAAAATACCTAAGCATTTATATTTTTTAGGACTTTGTTCTGAAGTTTGAGGATTTTAATACACTCTAATAAAAAGTATATTTCATGAAAAAAAAATGGGTCTTGTTCTATCCCATGTTTGAATTTCTATATCTCATGGAAAACGTAACCTGGAAGTTGCAAACCAGCTCCCAAATGTGTTATTTCGCCTGCAGGGTGTTAAACAAGTTTTGTTTCGTTCATTTTTTAAATCAGTTGCAACATTTAAAACTAGAAGTTTTCTTATATAAAACGAAAACAAAACCTAGATTTCAGCTGCTTTGGGGGAAACAGAAGCTGAATTACTGGCGCAGCTGTCTGGGATTTCCCAAGACCTACTGCTCCCTACCTTGGGTTGTTTGCTACCTCAGGCCAGCCATACCCAAGGCACCCCCATCTCCCTGGTATCATTTTCCCAGTAGTAGGACTAGAGTATCAAATAGCAACTCGATTTGAAAAATCAAACCTGTAAAGCGACAGCAAGTGCCATAAGGATGCTCAAACAGGGGCTGTCTGGCCTCCTACCTTTAGCTGGGTCTACATGGGTCAGTTTGGGTGAACGTGGCCGGCGTGGACAGAATTCCTTTCTTGTAAAGTGAGCACAGGATCCCTGTGAGGATTAAGTTAGATGACATATGTAAACACCTTGCAAGAATCAATGCTTGGTAAATGATAGCTCTGAGCAGGGCATCAGGGCATCACAAAGATTCTGACGAATAATCTGCAGTTCAAACTCCAGAAGTGATGGCCCCAGTCAGGCAGCAGCCGAGCACCTGGGAGGGTCAGCCTGGGGAATAAGGTGGCCCCTGAAACCACAGTTTCTGAGAACAAGGATGCAGGCCTCCAGACTCACACAGGAAGACCGGGGATCCAAGGTGGAAACAGACCCTCGGTGTAACACAAATGCCCTTTGCCTTTGGTAAATCACTCCTATGTCACCAGGAGTGTTAGAAAGCTCAGGAGATGTGAAGGGCCACACACAGCAGATTTGATGTGTACCTGCTTCTACTCCAAAGAAATATTAACCAGTGACAGCTTGGTGCCTTTGCCCTAAGCACTCATTCCAGTGCAAATGCACAACTGACTTCCTGCAGAGAGCCAGTGACCAGGAGCCTGAAAATCCATAGGGCAGCCTGGGCGTCTCCTGGGTGGGAGGGAGGCAGCCACTATATCCAAGATAACGCCTGATTGGCGTTATCTTGGAAGGTACCGCCAACCCCTAGAAGCCATGTCCAGGAATGATCTCCCCACTTTCTTCTCCCTGCCGTGGATTCCTCCCAAGTCTGTTTTTATGGAAGTTGCCTTTCTTCTATTTCTTCTGAGCAGAAGGGGACCATCCCTGGGTTTGAGCAAAAGATGAGTAAGTGATTAGTGGCTGCCGTAAAGGGATCTCGTAAAGCATTTATGTTGTCACACAAAAACGATCTGGTTTTTACACATCTGTCTTTTCAGTTCATTTGTGGCAGGTAGAAGGCTGTCAAAGTCATTTTATGACGCCAGGGGTAAGGCTCGCTTTAGGAAATGGGGTAGCCAAGGATCTGGTGTTTCCCCACACTGTTTCCTTCTTCATCTCATGACCTGACAAAAGCAGCTCTCTGAGTCACACGCTGAGTGGCCTACTATTGAGGAAATAATCCATTTGCTATGGTAAACTAGGGATGTCCCTTAGAAAGAAAATCAGGGCTTTTCCTGGGTGGGTCCTGCCCTGGAGTGGGACAAATGATGCAGCAATGAGCCCCACATTGCGGATGTTGACGTGAATAGGGGTGCAGTTTTCACAGGAAAATACAAGGTCATCTCAGTTCAAGCTGTAATCAAGGCAGAGCTTCTGAACCAGGGTGGGAGGGTCCCCAGGGAGCCTGGATTCAGGGAAATCTGGGTTGGAGTGCTTCTTGGTAGCCACAGGCACTCAAGATCCCTGGGGAGATCCACCCTCCACCCCTGCCGCCCCCAAGGGAGGCTGTCTGCTCTGCCAAAAGCCTGAATTTCCTAAAATGGCTCCAGTATCCAAGGAATCCCTGGACAGACACTTTCCAGATGGACTTTAGCTGCTGACTATTAACAGTCCCAACTGTTCCCCACATCTGCTTCTAGGAGATCTCACTGGCTCTGCTCCCTCAATCAGCAGAGATGAGGACACCTCACCCCCATAAATCTTGAGATTGGTGGCTTCTTATTGCCCTTTAGCCCTGCATTCACTCTCTCTCTCTCTCTCTCTCTCTCTCACACACACACACACACACACACACACACACACACACACACGTGAGTGCGCTAAGATTATCTCCTTGATCTCTGGGCCAGCAACTCTGGGCAGAGCCACTTGGACAATGGTTACTCCCCCAAATCTGAAGAACTGTACCCCTTAGCCAATGTTTCCAATAAATAATCCTGCCGTTTAGTATAGGTTTATTCTCTGTCTGAAATATACAGAAATGTAATGGTCTCACGTGTGAAAGGGTGATGATCAGCGCTTGTCTGCTGGACCGGACAAAACTGAACCTGAGCATTTCTTGAGGTTTCTTCCATTCCTAGAATCTCATGATTCTGAGATCCTTCCAAATATACACACTCAAAGCGAGTTTTTCTAAAAACAAATTGGATCTCACACAAAGTGAGTAACGACTGAACCAAGTACAGAATCTTACTTGGTTCTGGCCCCAGGAGGAACCTGATAATTTACATTTTGGGTGAAAACTCTTCTCCCCTTTAAATACTGCATAAAAATGGCAAGATTCTCGACTGACTAGTAATGTTACTGTAGCAAACAAAGGGGAAACTATGGAAATCTGACACAGAAATACGTGGCCTGTTATTCAACAAAAAGTAAATGCAACAAAAAGAAGAAAGTTGGCCTCATCCTCCGTCCCAAAGCACCACGCAGCCCATGCCAGCCACCAGCACAGCCCTCTGGTCCTCTCCCACCAGGCAGGCCCCTGTCTTTGCTCAGTTCTTCCCAAGCCTTCAGCGCTTCCTGTCCCACTTTGAAGGCAGGGGTTTCCTCGTCTGTATTCACAGCGTGAATTCACAGTGTGAATTCTCCTTTCTGAGGACTTCTGAAGCCCGCCTGCCCTCCAGGCCAGGGGGAGTTCATCTCTCTGTCTCAGGTTCCCAGCCCTTCGCATGAGGAGACAACGCTCAACACCGCTGGCTTATCTTCCCTTGTGTGGTTTGTATATGTGTCTGTCTCCACGGCTGGGATTAGACTTCCGGAAGGCAGAGACGCAATCCTATCTGTGGACGCTTACACAAGTAGACACGTTTGATACATTTTAATGAAGTTTAAGTGAATTGAAGAAGGGTGACAATACCTCCACTCTAGATTTCTCTGTATATACCACAGACTACTTGGAATGTCATGTAAGAGTGGGGGTGACTTAGCAGATATGGTCAGGGTTTCTCCACCTTGGCACAAGAGACGTTTGGGTCGGATCGTTCTTTGGTGTGGGGGCTGTCCTGTGCCTTGCAGGGTGTTTAGCAGCATCCCTGGCCTCCACCCTCCAGATGCCGGTAGCATTCCCCCTCCCCTCAAGTTGTGACAACCACAAACACCTGCAGACGTTGTCCATGTCCCTTGGGGTCAGAATGGCCCCAGTTTAGAACCACTGATGTAGGTGATTCCCGAAGGAGAGGGAACCTTCCTGAGCGGAAGTCTGAGACACCTTGCCCAGTGAGGAGCTGCCCAGACCTGCTCCTTACTCCTATAATCATTATTGGTTTAATACATCAGCAGAAGGCAGCTATTTATAGCTTCTGGCCAAATATTTTACTCTGACAGGCTGTCACTGACAGGTTGCCAAACACTGGAATTTTCTTAAGTGGGGTGTGGAAAGAGAGAACAGGGTAAGGCCCATCCTCTGTGAAATATGAATATCTTTTTTTGGGAGGTTGTCGTCTTGGAGGCAGCACAACAGCTACTAAGAGGTGCCTGGGGTCATGCCAGGAAGACAGAACAGGCAAAAAATAACAACAACAAAAGCTGAAATGAAAGACGTTTTTTCTTAGCAGGATGTGGGGAGACATCACTCTTAATAAATCAACACATACAAACTCCAGGAAGGTGTTCACCTATTTTGGCACAAGCCACAGAGCTGTGGGTGGAGATGGTTGGAATATCTTCAGTGTGCAGGGAGGTAACCCCGCGGGTCATCCCTTTGGCCTCCAGATGCTGGGGCCATCTATCAGCCAGGCAGCAGCCCACAGGCAGGTGGAACTCTGATGAAGTGCGTTGGCTCAAACATGGCAAACAGTGTTCGGTGTTGGCACAAACCACCACCCTTGCTTTTCTTTTACGCTACGACACTCTTTCATGTCAGGGAACTGAGTCTGAGTGAGGCTCCAGTGGCCATGATGGACTCAAGGTCCAGGGCCCCGGGAGAACTGTGGGATTGTTTTTTTCCTCGCTGAGGCGTTAAAGATTGGTTTGTGAAGCAGTGACTGAGGCATTACACATTAATGGTTGCACAGGGACTTTGATTCCATGTATCTCACGCTGACGTAGAAACTGGAGCTGTTATATAAGGTGTTGACTCGCTGCCCTTTCATGCAAGCCCCCCTCATCACATCATGTACCTCCCGGGGCCTGGGGGTGGGGAGAGTTGGGGGGTGGGGAGAGGGGGAGTGAGGCCTGCAGAGCTGCAGAGGCGGGACAGCTGAGGAAAGGCCTGAGGTTTGGGGCAGCGCATGTTAGCACAGCTGCTGAGAGGACGTCTGCCTGCAATAGTGATAACCACCTGACTGCTCTCACCTTTGATTTCTGTTGGCTGCCTTCAGATGTGGGGAGCCAGCTGGGGGCCTCTGATGAGAAAATCAAAGATTGGAGGCAACAAACAGGTTGTCGATACCACACGCTCCTCTCTGACACTGAAAGAGAAACTCTGCTGAGATGCAGCTGGACTTAGCAAGGCCCTGTTGCATCAGGAGCAAACATGGGAACAAGGGCAAGAATGACATGAAATACAGTTTCTGCCCTGATGCACAGGTGCTGAAGGAAGATTTTGCACTTCTAAGGACGAGTCTGCAAAATAGGTACTGAAGGGGACGTGGGATCTGGGTGAGGGCAAGGTGGCCGCACCCGCGATGCGGGGACCCTCTGACCAGGACTGAGGGGCCCAGAGGCAAAGGAGGCTATGGGCACAGATCAGTTCTGGGGTGACAGTCCACCCTGGATAGCCCTGCAGACTCTTCCCTGCTCTCAGTCCCTCAGCCTTGCCCCCAGATGGGGCTGAGGGGCTCCCCTGGAGCAGCCCGGGGGAGGGCAGAGCTGGCCGGGACAGACATTCTCTTCCTCGGGAAAGCAGCCGGGTGACTCACAGATTCCAGGCAGGGAGCGCTGCACGTCTAGACTCAATTCTTGCTGTGATGCATGCAGGCTGCCTCCACACAGTTAGCAAAGTCCCTCTGTTCGGGCCTCATGGGGCCACACCCAGCACTTAGTTACCCCAAAGCACACTCAGCAGACAAAGCCCTGGAAAATGGGAGGAAAGAATTGGAAATAATTTCATATTTCAGAAAAAAATATTGAAGTGTTCATCATGGGAAAAATCAGAACGTTGTTAGTGTCTTTACACCTTGTATGGCCAGGCAGTTTCTCACTTCTGCGTGTGCTGGGGCCACCATAGCCCCTCCTGCCCTCTCCGTCCTGCTCTGACCCTGGCCCCTGATGATAAGGCCACCCTCCCCTGCTCAGCAAGGGGTCTGGAACAACGGCCACATGCCCAGTCCCCTCCATGGTGCTGGAAGGTCTTTCTAGGGAGGTGTTGGGATCTTGCCGCAGCCCTGTGGATGTGAAGGTCCTGTAGTTGTTTCTAGAACGTGCCCTTGAAGGCAGACGTAGACTCTGGCAGCCAGTGCAGGACCCTTCTCCCCACCTTGTGCCCCAACACCCACTTCCCAAGGGAGCAATTAATTAACGATAGTCCTGATCACCAGAGGGAATATCTTACTCTGCAGCATCCCATGATTATTCTCCTAATGAGAGAAACGATGGGAAGCTGAGACCAGGGCTGCTGCCCTCTTCCCAGAAAGGGCAGAGCTGCCATTTGCTGACCACCCTCCTGTCCCAATGGGCCCTCCTTCCCCTTTAGGACACTCTCTCATCCTAGGAGCACCTCCCTGACCCTGTGACTTTCTGTGTCCCCCAAGTGCGATGAATCTTTGTCACCTTGCTTCTGTGCCTGAGATTTAACCGCCCTCTTTTCGTTCTGTCACTGCCTGGCTGAATGATGGGGTATCTGACAGGGCAATCTGGTCTCTTCTTCCGGTTCCCAAGTACAAGATGCACCTTCAGGGCTGATGACCCTGTTCATACCCCGGAATGAGGAGTAACTCCCATCAGCTCGCAGGGAAAGACAAGGCTGGGAGATACTGCCCTAAGGGGGAGAGCTCTTGGGGAGAGCCAGCCTCCTAAAGTTAGCCCATGTCCTGACCCGCGTCCAGTATCCCCCCAACAGAGCCAGGTGACAGTATCTTCTGGCTCCTCTGTTCCGCATCGGCTCACCAGGCGGAGGAGGGGACTCCAGCCAAGCAGAAGGCAGCGTGTGGTTCCTGGCTTTGGCCCTCTGTCAAGATTCCTTCCAGTCCACTTGCTCCCCGGTTGCTTTTTTTTTTTTTTTTTTTTGCGGTACGCGGGCCTCTCACTGCTGTGGCCTCTCCCGTTGCGGAGCACAGGCTCCGGACGCGCAGGCTCAGTGGCCATGGCTCACGGGCCCAGCCGCTCACGGGCCCAGCCGCTCCGCGGCATGTGGGATCTTCCTCGACCGGGGCACGAACCCGTGTCCCCTGCATCGGCAGGCGGACTCTCAACCACTGCGCCACCAGGGAAGCCCTCCCTGGTTGCTTTTAATCAGTCAAAGCCCAGTGTTCCAGATGAGAAAGGAGTGGGGAGGGGAAGAGGCTAAAACTCTGTTCAAGTTAAAGCGGGATTTACTGTAATTGGTTGTTCATGCTGACTTCCAGCACAGTGCCTCATACACTGCGGCTCAAATTTAGTATTTCTCATCCATGTCTCATCAAAGCCTGACAGTCCCTGAGTCTCTTTTCATTTCCACAGAACCCTACTTTGGTGGGAGCGTGGCAGGGCGGGGAGGCAGGGGCTCAGTCTGGTAAGTGACTCTGGGCTCAGAGATTAACGCTGGTTAAGTATTAGTGTACTTCCCCTGCCAGGTAAAGTGGTATGGTAGATAACTTTTGGTTTGGGTTGGCTGTGCCCTGAGTCACCTCTGGAAATTACTTCTTCCACATACCGGAAGCTGTTAGTCGAGGTGCGTGCCTGTCCCTGGCCCAAGGTCAGACACTCAAATTTTTTGAGGTTAGTCAGATCTGCCTTCCCTGGAATCCGAAATTGGAGCAAAGTCATCAAAAGGCAGAATCCAATTGGAGGTCATTCCTTATTCACAGCAGTGTGCCCAGGTGACACTGGTGAGGGATTCTTGTGTCTTAGACCCTTGATTCTGTGCTGCTTCCTGCCCATGAAGTTCCTCAGTTCCTGTCCATTTTGTCCTGGTTTCTGAGCCTGGTTTCCTAGCCATTGAGAAATTAGCTGTTTTTCCAGTAAATTCCCTTTTGGTGTAGATTAGCCAGGGTTGGTTTCTGTTGCTTACCTCCCAAGGAGCCCTAATTCACACGCACAATGAACCTGGGTTTCTGAGCATCCCTTAAGTCACACTTGGTTTCAGAATGTTGCCCCAAAGTTGAAGCCAGGGAAGGCTTTTCATTTACCCAGACTACATAGTAATCATCTCCCAGCATCCACCTCTTTAGTTGCCAAGCCCATGCTGGTTATTAGCTGACTATGGTTTCTAACCTGCCTTTTGGTTTCTTGCAGTATTCTTTTACTCAGTTCAGACTGGGCCAAATCTTTCCACCCTGTACCTGGGGAACAGACTTGCTTCCCACGTGTTCTGCTCCTTGATGCTCCTCAAACACACACTAGGGAAATGCAAACTGGGACAATATTTTTGCAAACCAAAATTGCAAAACCATAATCAAGAGCTTTTAAAACATTCTTTCTTTCTGAACTAGTAATTCAACTAATTGAGGACTTTATCCTAAGAAAATTTTCAGAGAAGCAGAAAGATGACTAAGCATATTTATTACATTATTATTTTGTAGTAGCCCAAACTTGAAGACAACTTAAATGTCTAGCAGCAGGGAAATAAACAATGGGTCTGTTCATATGATGATTTGTGATACACCCATTCAAAATCAGTTTTGTGGAATATTTAATGCTATGAGGAAACTCACACTATCTTGTGTACCAGGTGTAAAAAAACCAGGACACAAACCTGTAAGAATCATCTCAACCCATTTTATTCAAATTGGGAAGGACTGCACCAACACATTAGCAGTGGTTATCTCTTCATGGTTTAGTAGGAAACCCTCTGAGGTAAGAACTATGTCTTACTTAAAGTTATAGCTCTAATTCCTAGCTCAGGTCCAGTCATATAGCTTGCCTGGTGAAGTAATGAGGAAGTTTCTTTTTATTTTTCCATAATTTTCATTTCTTTTAAGTAATGAATGTGCATTCATGTAAAATCAGAAAAAAAACATTTTAGGCAATAAAGCTTCAGTGCATGAAGACACTATGGAGCAGAGACAGGCTGTCCAAATTGTGTCTCATCCAAACTCCTGACCCACAGACTTCCTGAGCATGATAAAATGGTGATTGTTTTATGCCACTGAGTTTGAAGTGGTTAGAGAGCAGTGGATACAAAAACATTTCTCCTTAAACTCCCTCTTTGTGAAGCCTTTCCGGATCCTTCCTGTCCTTCCCATAATTCCATGTCCTAAATTAAAATTAGTCATTCCTGTTTTCCAAAGCCCTTCTCTATACCTATATCGAAGTACTGACTCATCTTGCCTTTGGCTTTCTCCAGATGATGAGTTCCTTAAGGGAAGCAACTGTGTGAGTCACTTTTGCATCCTCAGGGCAGTGTCCAGCACATGGAATTTAACTGATGGTCCTTCTATTCCTTTTTCTATCAGTATAACGCACAAGAGAGACAAGAATTGACAGAGAAGCCAAATTTGGTGTGTGCATCAGGCTTTCATGGAGTTCTGGCTATCTCCATGCTTCTGGGCTGCAACTCAGTGCAGCAACGGGACGCACTGGGACGGCACTATGCCTGGAAACCACCCCGGTTCTTGGTTTACTCAGGCTGCCATAACAGCGGGGTGACTTAAACCACAGAAACTTATTTTCTCACAGTTCTAGAGGCTGAAAGTCCAAGAACAAGGCGTTGGCAGGTTTGGCTTCTTCTGAGGCCCCTCTCCTTGGCTTGCAGATGGCAAGTCTTCTCACTGTGTCCTCACATGGTCTTTCCTCCATGCATGCACATTCCTGGTGTCTCCTCCTCTTCTTCTTTTTTTTTTTTTTCTTGCGGTACGCGGGCCTCTCACTGTCGTGGCCTCTCCCATCGCAGAGCACACGCTCCAGACGCGCAGGCTCAGCGGCCATGGCTCACGGGCCCAGCCACTCCACGGCATGTGGGATCTTCCTGGACCGGGGCATGAACCCGTGTCCCCTGCATTGGTAGGCGGACTCTCAACCACTGCGCCACCAGGGAAGCCCTCCTCCTCTTCTTATAAGGATACAGTCCTATTGAATTAGGGTCCCACCCTTATGTCCCCATTTATCTTTACCTCTTTAGAGGTCCTGTCTCCAAATCCTGTTATAATTGAAATTGGGGCTTCAACATATGAATTTAGGGTTGGGGAGAACACAATTCAGTCCATAACACAGTGGATTCTTACACCCCCTGTAGTTTACACTCCCTGTAGTTTACACTCCCTGTAGTTGTAGATGTCAGTGAAAAGAATGAATGAGCTCAGTGATCTACATTCTACCCGCAAGTACTTTCCTGGCTGTAAGTTCAGGCTTATGCTGTTCTTGCTCCCATATCCCTTTACATGATGACCTGCTTAGGGGATAGACGTCTGTGATAACTTGTCCTTCTCCACAGCCAATGGCAAGATCTGATCTCAGGTAGCTTTTGTTTGTTTGCTTGTTTTCTGTTTGGTGCCCAAGGAAACCACAGACAAATCTTCAGTATAAGGCAGTGCTGACTGCAAAGTGACGCACGACATGCCACTGTGTACAAGTGGGTGCTCTTCTGTTGCAACCTGGTCAGTTTACAATAGCTGAATAAACAGCATCTAGAAAGGGGCTTGGGAGGGAAGCTGTCATCAGCGGTCGGAGGATGATTTAAGGACATGCAGGAATGCCAGGAGCTAGGGTGACTGGCAGGTAGTCTTTAGAACTTTTCTTCGCAAATTAATTCCTAGCAATGTCTTTTTTTGTCAATCTCTGTTTTATTGTTTTATATCACATTCCAAAAATGAGAGCGAGAGAGAGAGAGAGAGAGAGAGAGAGAGAGAGAGAGAGAGAGAGAGAGAGAGAGAACACAATCTTCTACTGAGTTGAATTGGACTTGGAACTATTTTACATCCATATCTGTGAGCCTCAGGTGCTGAATAAGGCATGGAGCAAATATTCAAGGTCATACACTTGCCCTTTGCAATTCAAATTAAAGCGCACCTACCTTGCAATTTTTGCCCTTGTTTTCAGCTGGTCTTTGTCATACTACCTCACTGTCAAACCAACCCTCTCCCCACCCCTCCTCCCACCTTACTCTCACCTCTTAAGGAATGAGAAAATGTTTCTTGTTCTGATTCACGCTATCACTAATGCATGCTCCACAAGAATCAATCAGCTTTCATTTTCACATAATGTAGTATGTTTACAATTACCAACCACCCTGACTGCATGGAGTGTTCTAATATTATAAAGTTCTTTATGTGAAAATCAGTTCTGAAATACATTTTTATCTGCCAGTTGAAATTGGTAAGAATTTTGTTCCAGTCTGTAAGAAGGCTTTATCCCTGCTCAGTACTATAAAGCCCTCAAGATTTTATCTTTCTTGAATTATCTAAAGGTAGGAAGAGATTCAATTTGTTAAGAGTCCTTGTTTTTGACACAAAGACAAATATCTGCTCCTGAGCTATACTTCACAAAGCAATGATTCATTTTAAAAACCTCTCAGGATCATGAATTCTCCAGATAGAAAAAATGAACCTAAAAAAATGAACCTAAGTCTTGCTTTCTTCATTAATTTTAGTATGTTCTCTCTCTGCTGCTTCACTTTAGAAAAGAGGTATAATTACTATCTCTATGAGTCAGACTCGTTGCCCAGCATGTTAGAAAATTAAAAAATATTTTCCCCACATCACACCACAAAGTGAGGCCATTGTTCTCATGCAGTTGCTGATGTTCATTCATTTGCCAAAATGACTATACTGGAGGCTTTAGAAGCCATAGTGATAATGAAAAACCATGACTAGAGACTTTTCCAAATGCCAATACATAAAGATAGTAACATGAACTTGATAAACTCTGATTTTCATTCTTTTTCAATTATTCGTAGATCAGTAAGGGAGAGTCCGTTTCTCCCAGGCATGACGTAGCAGCAGATGCAGGCAGTTCAGAGTTGTCTTCTTAAACCATACCCCAGGTAGTTACTTAGGCGTTAGGTATGGAATTCAGTCAATGCTAATTACAGAAGGAGACTCAGTATGTGTGAATATGTTATTGACGTAAGAGATTAAGGGATAATTGTAAGTAAGGAAAACTGATGTCATGACATAAAAACTATCCAGCTCAGGAAGGAGCAGAGTATAATAAAATATCTTTACACAGTCCATTTCTTGCCTAAATGCTGTATAAAGAGATAAAGGTCAAAATACTCTTGTTTTTTGGATAACAAATGTAGTGTTTGATCCCAATGCCAAACAAAGACCACTTAGATCATCACTTCTTTCAACTCTGCCATGCTTTTCATGACTTCAAAAGGTGTTTCTGTACAGACTAACATGGAATTTACTTTGAATGAGAAATACAGGCTGCACAGTCACAGATTGTTTGGGGTAAGCAGGAGAGCTCTGCTAATACTCTCACCCAGCCCAGCGAATAGGTAGCATGTCCAGGCCTTTGCCATGTGCACCGTGGGGGAAAAGCAAATGAGATGGTGCATGCCCTTGGCCAATGGTGATAGTAAGTGAAACAGAGTTTGGAAATGCCTCCAAAGTGAGGGATGCTGTTACTAATTTTTGTCTTAATCTAGGCTTTTTTGATTAAACGTATTTTTTATATTCTTCTTTTCCTGAAGCCATGAATCTATACTGAATGAATTAGTGGAGAATTCATTCAACAGGCAATATGTAACTTATGTTCTTCACCTCTTAAAGAAATTTCTTTTTTGATCCATTTCTTTGTAAATAATTATGAGTTCAACAGTTTATTAATGACACAGTCATTGGAGCTCCTGGGGTTCATTCAAAATGTGTTGGAGAATTGTTTAGTAGCGATTTGAAATCAGGTAACCAATGCTTTGTGGTCAAACACTGACTTGTTATCTGCAGAAAAGCAGGTTTTCATCTTCCTCTCTTTTTACAGTATTTAATGCAAGAAATTAACTATCTGGTACAGATGTTTCTTAATTTATCACCTCAGCATAGTGATTAGCACAAAGAGCTTAATAAATCTTTGTTGAATGAATGAATGAAGAGAAATAATATAAAGTTAAAAAGTATGGATAATTTTACTTAAAAATCAGCATTTCTTTTCAGGATTAATTTTAGAGAGCAATGTTTGTTCTAATTTGCTATGGACTAAAAATAACCAAAAAATCAAAATAAATAAAATATATCCTGGGTATTTTCCAAACAGAAAAATATATTCTACATTAAACACTATATGGATTTGCTTCTCCCAGAAGCAGATGACTGGAGGAAATTTCTAGCTTTAACTTCTTATATTACAAAAAAAGAGAAAGGTGGTCATTGGAATAATGGTAAATGAGGCCACTTTTGTTTCTATCCTTTGGTTCCCAGACCTCTGTATTCTTCTGACACAGTGCTTTATAGAGGTCTTCAATTCAGCACATATACTGCGGGGAGGGGATGTCCCCCCATCTCCACAGAATATTTACTGCCTTTAGTTTGCTGAACTAGATATGCTAAAAGATTTACCCAGTGAAAACAACCAGAATGCTAGACAAAATAACAAAGAAAACACTTTTTAAAGGCATCAACAGATGGCACAGAAGTAAGGAATCTGCAGAAATCAAAAACAAGACAGAAGTAGCGACTTCGGGAGAGGAGAGCCAAAGCCAGCTCTCTCAATATTTCTGCCAAAACCTGGAAACCTTGAACTTTTGGGAAAATGTTTGATAGTGAAGGGGAGGAGATGAAGCCTTGGGCCCATGCAAAATTGGAAGTTTTATAGGAGACTCTCAGATAAAGCTGGAATCTCAAAGGGCTTTACCTTCAGTTCAAAGGATGAGTAAAAAATAACCCACTATGCAGGAGACAGCCATGCATCTTGATTTGATCTTTATGCTGGAGGAGAGTGGGATGAATTCTCACCTGAGAATCTGTACCTGCAGCCTGGCCCTCATGTGGCTTTTTGTATGAATTTATTTTATCTGCATCTGAAAAATTGAAAGAAGAGAATTTTAATATAAGTGCTCCAAGAATGTTTGTATAATCAAGAGCAAAGGCAAATCTTTTATGGAAGAATGCAGTCTGTACCCAGGTCTCAAAGAATTCCTATAGATAAAGTTCCAAGGAACTTAAGCTCACATAAAAACACACATAGGCATATTCTGCCCTTCCCCCCACCCCACACAAGAAAATAAATCACCATGAGCGAGAACCAGCAGAAACAGGCAGAAAAATCAGATCTGTAAAGACGATCAGACACAATAAAAAATAAGCATGTTTGGTATGTTTAAAGAAATGAAAAGTTTGTGAACAAGGAATAAGAGAATTTTTTAAAAAAATCTAGCAGATTGGAGAAAAATTGAGTAAAACTTTTAGAATGGAAAACTGCTTTATGCAGAAAGATTATGAGGCCAAATGGAGGAAAGTCTGAGATGCAAGAACAAATGGTGAGCAAAGAAATTGACGAACATTGACTACATATAACAATAATAGTCATGTCTAATTTGTGAGGTTAAACAAACAAGATAGAATTCAAATATGGTCAAAATATAATATAAATTGGAACACTGTGAAAGTTGTAGTTATAATATTGTAAGGTACTTGTATTGTTTGGGTGAAGCATCAAGAGATTAAGTAAGCATGTTAAAATGTCTGGGTAACTCCTGGGACTTCCCTGGTGGTCCAGTGGTAAAGAATCTGCCTTCCAATGCAGGGGACGCGGGTTCGATCCCTGGTCGAGGAACTAAGATCCCACATGCCACGGGGGAACTAAGCCTGTGCACCACAGCTACTGAGCTCGCATGCCTCAGCAAGACAGCCCACGTGCTGCAAACTGCAGAACCCTGAGAGCTCTGGAGCTCACACACCACAACAAGAGAGAGAAAACCCGCACGCCACAAGTAGAGAGAAGCCTGTATGCCACAATGAAGACCTGATGCAGCCAAAAAGTAAAAAATAAAATAAAATAAAATATTAAAAAAAAATGTCTGGGTAACTCCTAAAAATAGTTGTAGAGAGAATTACTTCCAAAGGGACAGAAGTAGGGCGTAATGGTGGGAATAAGAAAAAGAAATGAAAAAAGAAAATCTATTCAGAAGATGGCAAGTAAGAAAAAAAGAGAGAGAGACAGTGGAAAGCACATAATAAGATGGTAGAAATACATCAAAGGAAGAAGAGCAAAGACAGAGTCTTAAGATACTTTGCTCCAAAACAAAACAATGGGAGTCCATACACACTCTAAAATGTTCATTCACTCTATAATTTCATACTGTTAACAATGAAAAAAGAGCATAATGACTTTTGAGAACAAAAGGCTTTAATTTCAACTATCTCAAGTACAGTAGTAGTTCAGCATATCAGAGACCATTCAGCTTATCAGAGACCAATGTCTCCCATAACAGGGCTTTTAATGGGATATTGGAAGGGGCTGCATCAAGGCCTTCTGTTTTATATTAACTTTATTTAAAGTTAAAAGAAACTTTAACTTTTGAAGATCTATGTCTCAAAAATGGACTTTTATAGACAATTTTTAGGAGCACTTTTATGATTACTAAATGTAGAACATGTTTTTATTCTTATAAATTTTGACCTTTGTCTTTATCTGGAGAGTTTTATCTTGTGAACAGCTGTATAATTTGTTATTTCTCTCTCCTTCTGTACCAGTCTTAATACTCTTTTTCTCCTTTGTCTGTGTTTAAAAGAAACTGCTTTTTTAAGGCTATAGCTAGGACACCATATTCTAGAAATAAATCAGGAAGCACAGGACCTAAAGACTTAATATAGAAAATGACATATTTTAAAAAAAGAAATGTGAGGCCTATAATATTTTGCTTCTACAGGATGCTAAATCACTTCCTAGAGGGGCCTCATAAGATTGTGCAGTAGATCTTTTCTTAGGTCTGTTTTGTTATTTCCTATATGCTACTTTCTTTCCTTTGTTCTGTAATGCTTTTTTCATAGCTTCTAAGCTGTTCCTTCCTTCCTTCCTTCTTTTCTGCCTTCCTTCTTGATTGCCCACTCTCAAATGAAGCTAGATCTTTATTTCAACAGATAGGTTACAGAGACATCTCTCAAGTTTGCTCTGGGATGAGGATAACATCCCTTCTCAGAGACAAAACTTGGGAGTGGGGGGGAAGGTGATGTACCTGGTCCCTGGCCCAGTTTTCAGCTTACAGTGCCTATTTGCCAGTCCAGGCGTTGTCACTTCCTAGCTGTGTAACTTGGGTGAGCTGCTTAACCTCTCTATGCCTCAGTTTTATCCTCTGTAAAAGGAAGCTAATAAATATGTCAACCTCATAGGGTTTCTCGGAGCATTAAATGAAATACTTTTAAAGCCCTTAGTATTGTACATTGCCCATGATAAACAATAAATATCTGCTATTATCATTTTCTTTATTATTGCTACTGCTACTGCTACTGCTACTGCTACTACTAGTACTAAACTGTTGTTACTGCTGCTACTACTACCCCTACAAGTACCGTCAGGTGTATTTCTCTACCTGGCTGCTCAGCCTCTGTTATGCTGATCCACTGCTATTTGAGAGAATCCCACTTCCTAGGGTACAGTGCATCACTGCCCATCTTTCCCTCCTCACCACCACTCAGACATGACTCCTCTTTTCTTTTAGGAATGGCCATCTCAGAATGTTCCCAGCAAAGTAGCTTGGGTGCCTTGAGGGGCAGCACCCATGTGGCACAGCAATGGGGGGCCAGGCTCTTGCTGTGACTTGGTTGTCTGTGTGCTGTGCGTATGTGACATTTCCTTTTCCATCACAGGGCTTTTAATGGGATATTGGAAGGGGTTGCATCAAGCCCTGTTAGATGCCATGCCATTTTACACTGGAAATCTACTTTCTGCTTTTAAACCAGGGACACAAAGTGTGGGCATAAGCCTGATGCCTGTGAAGACCTCCTCTTTCACCAGGCAAGGAGGACTCCATGCTTTTTTATTCATGCCCTTTTGGTGATGAACGAAAACCCCTCAATCTAACCTGCAACGAGACCCTGATCCTAACCTGCGTTAACTCAAGGAGTATAATAGCCTCATTTTTACACACATTTAGATAAGTTAGAAGATCTGAGGTAAATTATTCCCTCAGGAGTACTAGGACTAAATCCAAAGGCAGCCAAGGAAAACTGCTGAGACAACATTCTCATCATATTTTCAGGAAAGTTCAGAACCTTTACAAGAAGAGCTGTCCTGAAACTCATGATATTACATTTAGAGTAAGGTTTGTATTAAACGTTTAATGACTGAGTTTCAATACTGTATGAATATACAATTTCTTCGTTAAAAGTTTAGCTGCTTTTACACTAAGGAAGGTCAGAAGAGGCGTAAACAACAAAAATAAATAAATGGACAGTTCCTAAAGATGTTGTGGTTGAAATACAGTCAGGATCATATATTCAGTCAGGTCACATGCCCTCAGACCCAGCCAGTTGCTCACCCTTTCTGGTGTCTTTCCAACATGTGTCCCAGTCCTGGAGGGGCTGGATGGTTGCAGAGACTCTGGGCATCTGGGGGCCATTGATAATTAAAGAGTGCACCTATTAAGTTAGTATTAGAAACATTTGGGACATCGGTAATTAAAGTAGGAATAGCAATATAGATTCTATATATATATGCTATTGAAATGCATTATTACCAGTTTAAAACATCAAATTACAGATGTTTTGACAAACATTTTCAAGGGCCTTTAATACATGAGCAAAATAAATTCTCATATTGGTTGTATGACTATATTTGATCATAAATAATAAAATCA
Organism: Stenella coeruleoalba; assembly: GCF_951394435.1. NCBI lineage: Eukaryota > Metazoa > Chordata > Mammalia > Artiodactyla > Delphinidae > Stenella > Stenella coeruleoalba. The sequence continues at coordinate 37,645,588 of NC_137150.1, read as the reverse complement.
AAACATGGAAAAATATCTCTTTCCATCAAATAGGGTCATCTTTCCCTACCAATATACTGTGTCCAGGGCACAAATGGTAAACACAAGTATAATCTCTTTTCCCCAAGTTAATGTAATGTACATATCGAGAATTTGACGACATTAACAATTATTGGTTCAGAGTTCCAACCATGTAGTTACAAAGAATTTAAGCCCTCCCTGACCCCAAACTTGATCTTTGTGTCTCACATTTCCCTTCACTGCTTCTCCTACTGCTGCCAGCTGGATATTGAAGAAGAACTTTTTCTTCTTGGTGATTGCAGGTCTGCCTTACACTGCATAAAGTGGATGGGCTTGGTCGGTTCTGGGGTCTCTCCGGTTAACAGTATATTAAGAGTTCCATGGGGACATGGTCGCAGAGAACCACAAGGACCCCACTGATGCTGCACTCAGAAATTTCCTCTTCTGTGATCTGGGCTCATGACCAGAAGAGGCAGGAGGTTGCTCTCAGGTCCTCTCCTTGACATTGGGAACTCTTGGGTGGAGGCAGGCCCAGGGAGGGGAGCCCAGCCTCTGTCTTGGATCTGAGGTCTGGGAGTCCAACCCTCTGACCTGAGGTACCCTACTAAGTTATGCCCAGAAGGTCTAATGCTTCAATGCAAACAAGATTCTGGTTGACTTGACTTGCTAAGTTAGAACAGTGGCCTTTAACATGGAGTATGTGTACCCCAGGGGTACTTGAAGGGGTTGATGATCTTAAGTTCATAGAGCTTCCTGGATTTCCCTAACTTATAAATATTCCTGTTGAAATAAAGTGTCATGCTAGAAATGATATTTTAGTCCACGCTAGGATTTTCTGAGCTCACATACAAGTAGATTGTAGCCATGGGAATTAGACAATTTTGGACTGATGGGTCTCTTTTTTTTATGCCTTGGCTTTGTCAAAGTATGCATTTGGACGACAGTCTTATGAAAGCAAGGCGAAAATAACACTAGTAAGAAAGGCTGACTGTTAAAAATTCCCCTTCCTGCAATGCATTTAAATATAAGCAGCTCTTTTCAGGTCTTCTTTTTTTAAAAAAAAAAAAGATAAATAAATAAATTATTTATTTTGGCTGTGTTGGGTCTTCGTTGCTATGCACGGGCTTTCTCTAGTTGAGGCAAACGGGGGCTACTCTTCGTTGCAGTGCGTGTGCTTCTCATTGTGGTGGCTTCTCTTGCTGCGGAGCACGGGCTTTAGGCATGTGGGCTCAGTAGTTGTGGCTCAAGGGCTGTAGAGTGCAGGCTCAGTAGTTGTGGCACACGGGCTTAGTTGCTCCGTGGCATGTGGGAGCTTCCTGGGCCAGGGCTCGAACCCGTGTTCCCTGCATTGGCAGGCAGATTCTTAAGCACTGCACCACCAGGGAAGCGTCTCAGGCCTTCTTGATATTTGTCCCCAGGACACTTCCTTATCTGAAAAGAAAAGAAACTTTAAATAGCAAAGCAGTGTAGGTTAGTGTCATTAATTATTTTAAATGTAATTAGAATGTCTTCTTAGACTATCAAAATTTTGGAGATATAATAGATAAACTTTCTATGACATCTTTCCACTTGGCACTTATTATTCTATGAAGTAGTTAAAACAATTTTTTACCAGATACTGTTTCAAATGTTTATTATAATACAGTAAAATCCTCATCTTATTTCATCATAAAATGTTTAATATTTTCTACATCCTACTAATAAAAAGTAAGTAAGATCCTATGTACAGATCAATTATTTTTGACTACATCTACCTTCTTTTTCATTAAATGTATAGAGAAACATTAGATATTGATTCATGGTATCAAGAAATGCATTGTCAGCAAAACTTAACTTTTATACTTATTTGTCAAAATTTATAATATATTTGTTATTTTTAATAGTAGTATATTAATGACTGTAGTAACAACTCAATCCAGAAGAACTTTGTAAAGTTATGTACATGCTTTTGTAGTAATTTAATATGATAGGAGAGCAATAAAAGGTTTACAATTATAAAAATATATTAAAGTAACAGTTTTAGTTTTAAATGTCCATATTTATAATATACTGGTTATCATTACAATATCCTTTGCAACTATTTATATTTATGATGAAATGTTTTAGATGTCAACCTAAAAATGTGCAAGAAGTACATATTAAAAAAATTTTTTTTTCAGGGTACATTGGCAAAAATATTGACCAACAATTCTGGAGGGAACATGTGTATTAAGTCCTTACCTAATCACTGCTATTAAATAAGGTAGTGGATTCTTTTCTCCCTAACTTCACCTCTTCTCACTAACCTCAGTTCTATACTGAGTACCATGTGTCCCTTGGAAGAATAAAAAGATTCTAACTTTGAGATCCCATGAGATCCCAGCTTAAACGTCAACCATTTAAAAAGTCTAGTAATAGGGCTTCCCTGGTGGCGCAGTGGTTGAGAATCTGCCTGCTAATGCAGGGGCACGGGTTCGAGCCCTGGTCTGGGAGGATCCCACATGCCGCAGAGCAACTAGGCCCGTGAGCCACAACTACTGAGCCTGCGCATCTGGAGCCTGTGCTCTGCAACAAGAGAGGCCGCGATAGTGAGAGGCCTGTGCACCGCGATGCAGAGTCGCCCCTGCTTGCCACAACTAGAGAAAGCCCTCGCACAGAAACGAAGACCCAACACAGCAAAAATAAATAAATTAATTAATAAACTCCTACCCCCAACATCTTAAAAAAAAAAAAAAGTCTAGTAATAGAAAATGGAAACTTGGCTGCCCTGGGTTTTAAGAAATTCTGCTTTAAATGAAAGAAGTAGTCACTTGAATCTTGACAGTAACCTTTATTCCCTAGAAATTTAAGGTTCCAGATAGGAAATTACAACTGTAGAACTCATTCACTTTAAGAAGGCAGAAGGCAGAAGGTGTCTCTTTAGATTAATGTGTTAGACCACATCAAGCTCACTTGAGAGCAAGGTGGATGTATCTTTCCATGGTGCCCGATGCAAAGCCAGATGTTCGTATTTTTCAGAAAACAAATATATTTCCAATGTTAAGTCATATGAAAGCCTCTACTTAAAAGTGCTTCAACGTTCTAAATTATATGTCTGTCTAATTCTTGGGTTTGAATTATTATTATTTATGAGAATTAATAGTAATAACAAATAACCATACAAGTTAAATAACAGCAGTAAGTATGTTAATAAAGAGTATTCAAAACTTTTTACTGGCAAATGAATTCAATCCCTTTCACTATTTTCTGGATTCAAAAAGATTAGAGAATATGGCCACCCTGTGGTATAATGAGATGAGCTGACTTAATGCTCACAGACAAGTGAGCATAGTGCCTTACTGTGTTAAATACAGATTTTGAAATTGAGAATCTGAATCAAATACCCATTCAGTTCTACCTTTAAAATAAACTGATCTTGGTGTAATACTGCAAGTTACTGTTTTATATTTAAGTGACTGAGAACTACTTTCAGGGGGAATAATGATACTCTAACATTTCCTTCATAATTCTAAGAACTTATCTAAGTATTCTGTTTCACAAGCCTCAAAAGAAAACCAGTATTGTCGAATTTTCTTTTGGGAATCAGATATCCAAATATATATCATTATGAGATTAAAATGTAAGGTTATTCAATGACTTGCCAATGATCAAAATGAAAGTATTTCTACTGGATTTTTTTTTTTTAAATAACAAATCTCTAGTTCTTTTCAGGCTCAGAAATTTGGGTGATGATATAAGCTATTTATGAATATTGGTTGAATATTGATTTCCTTTAATTCACTAGCTTTCCTGGAGAGTTACAGATTCACAGTCAATAGGCAAAGAAGTAGAATTGAGTGCACTGTAAGCTGAGATGTTGAATGGGTCCACACGATGTGGTGGCGGTGGTCTCAGATTAGGCATATGGGAACCGAGTGTGGCGAGGCAATTTCCATCTAACACTAACACACAGCTCTTAGAGGTGGAATACGCCAGGGGCAACGGCACCACTGTGAGCAGTGATTCTCATACTTTAACATGTATATGAACCACCTGAGGGTCTCATTAAAATCTGATTTCATGCAGCAGGTTTGGGTGCGAGCCCTGATATTCTGCATTTCTAACAAGCTCCCAGGAGACACTGATCCTGCTGAAGCACTTTGAGTAGCAAAAATTTAGAGCACTGATACTGTTCTTCCAGTGTAGAAATGAGATGTGTGGCCAAGAGTTGGAGGCCAAGGCTCTCTTGTCAAGTCAGCTGTTAAGCAACTGTAAGAATGGAAAATTATTCAACATTTAAGGGACCTATTATCTCCTTCTGTAAAATTACAGGTCTGGACCAGAGGATGTGTCAGGTCCCTTCAGAACTATAAAATTTAAGGACTTTAAGATAATCTTTATTTTTATTTTGGCTGCTATCTTCTGTATTTTCCCTCATAAATGGTAAGCAAAAATCGGAAAGAAGTTTATTGCATTGTATCACTCCCAAAGCTCACCACTGAGTTGTGCTTTGCATTCTTTGAGCCAAGATGATAGCTATTTTTAATGTCCATTTCCACATTCTTCTCTCATAATTCTTAGAACACTATTCAGATTTGTAGTTTGCTTTAAGGAGAATTCTTATGAATACTGAATCTGTGGGTTAGTTATCTGTTGCCCAAATGAAAAAGTAGTTCTTATGATTTCACATTTTCAGAGAAGCTGTAATATTCTTAAATAAAGGGTGATCCTTTAATTGGAACGAATTTCATACATTGCACCCCTGCTAAGTGGCAATGGCTGGTAATGGTTTCAAAGTGCATTTAACAGGGAACAAATTCTTTCCCTTCTCTGAATAGACTTTGAGTCAGCTGCTTCCTGTTTATTCCCATTATCAGCATCTTTATTCAGAATTTCATTAACTCTTGTTTGGACTACTTTACAAATATACCGATTGGTGTTCCACCTCCAGCCTTTTCACTCTATAATTATTCTAATACAGCCCTGCCAGAGCTATGTTCCCAAATTTCAACAAAGTGCATGCCACTTCTAAGTCAAAATCCTGCTATGGGCTCTTCTTCAACACCTCCAAGCTCTGGGGTCAACCTACCTTTTTCAGGTTCCCACTACTTCCCTTCACCAAGTATTTTCTACATATCTATGACTCTGTTTATACATGTCCTCTACCTGGTACACCTTCTTCTATAAAACCCTCCTCCATTCTTCAAAACCTATCGTAAATTCCAATTCTTGCTTAAAGTGTTCCCTGATTCTTCCATCAAAAAGTTGAACTCATATAACACCTTGTTTTTGATTCTCTTCCCAACACCTGCTGCCCTATATTATAATCTCTGCATACACTTCCTCACTGCCCTCTATTACACAATTCTTGGGCATCTGTAGTACATCTTAATTACTGTTGTAACTTTCACAGTGCTTTTTCAATTCTCCATACCTGTTGAAGAAATGAGTGAATATATAATATAGCCTAAGTATTAAGGCTATATTATGCCGGTAAGGGGTTTTTAGTACATTTTTTACTCACTTAATGGATATAAAGCTTTATACTATATAAATGCTAGAGCAGAGAGAAAACTTTCAATTTTCTGGATCATGGTAAATATTGCCATAGGATAAGTGTGTTTCAGATTCAACTACTGTTAAAATTTTTTATCTGTTAATTCAGAATATACAAAGATGATATAATTTATATTTCAGATTCTAAAGATGCAACACAATTACACTGGCCTTACAATTTATTATTACACAGGGTTAATATTTTCAAAAGAAAAAGTAGAATTTCTTCCTTAAGATACCACAGACACTGCCTTAGGAATGCTTCCATTATTGTCTATCATGGTTTGGGATCATTAAAGGTGCCCTGCGCAAGTTACAGTATACACTAATTATTATCTTAAAACATGAAAGTAAAAAAATCCATAATTACTGTGGGATTTGTGAACTTTGGACACACACCAAGTTGATTTCCCGTGCTCAGTAAGACTCAACATGATGGTTCGGAATTTTCAGCTACAGAGAATTAACCCTTTTAGGGTACTAGGTTGATCTATAAGTGCAATATTATAATCATCATAAGAACTTTAAAAGATAAAGCTTGAGAAAACTTGTTGCATAATCAAAAAGAAATTGGCTATAATCTGTAATATTACAAAAACTTTTAGACCAATAGAACATTAAAAGATCTTAGCTAACATAATTTTCAATATTAATTTCTCTTCCAGTCAATTCTATTGCCAGAAAATATAACTTTTAAGTAGTTCTGACTAACTATAGTCATTTAATTCAATAAACTTTTATAAAATAGTGCTTGAGAAATCTGTTAACTACAGAAAAATTCCCCCATCTTTGTCTACCAATCTAAGTTTAAGAAAAGAAACAAACAGTATTATAATTTCCTAAGGAATATTTTCTATGCTATTCTTTTCTTTTGACACCTATAAATTCTTCCACTGAAGTCATGGAAAATGTATGTCTTATAGGGAAATTAAAACTATTAGACTTAATATCCATTATATGCATTTGAGAGCCCTATTTTGCCATAATAGTCACTGGTTTCTTAACATTCCTGATACTCTTTCATGTCAGGAGTTAATCAGTGCAAAAATCAAGGAAAGTTTGAATGTGTTCTTAACCCTCAGGTTACGTACTCTAATGCTATTCTCTTTTCTAAGTGTCTTTCTTCAAAAGATATAAACACACAACCTAGACTGCTTCAGATGGTCTAGGTTGAAATAAATGTAAATATTGTCTCTATGTTTATCCATGGAATTACCTCTCTGACATACGTGTGGAATATAATACAGCCTGACTGCAGATCATGATTCTATTCTCAGAGTGCCTATTTACCAAATTACTCATTGTAAAGGAAGAGTGTAACAACAAACTGAGAAACCAGGTTTTGCAATGGATGGTCTGTATGTCACTTTTGAAAAGCTTATGGGTGACGTTCTTTACAAATTTAAATATGTTCATAATTTAGAAAAAATGTAGCCCCATGGTTCCTGAAGAGAGAACTGAAATTGCAAGACTGTGGAAAAGCACGTATAATATGACAACAAAGACTGTTGCCCAAAATATTCTCCTGTGCTTTTACTAGACTTTCCACTAGCTTTTGCCATCCACCTTATGAGTATTTGTAATCTGAACATGCAAACACCAGATCAAAAACACTGAGGTCTGGTGGAGTAGTCTCCAGAGTGTGGCATGAGTACTGCTGGCATTATACAAGATAATTTTAGGGGGTATGTTAACAACATTTTGTATTTTAATAGATACATATTTATCTTAAAGTATATTAAACTCATTACTTTATAATTATTCCTCCTCGGGTCAAGCTTCCTTTTTATACAAATTTAAGTTTAAAAATTGAGTGCATTTAAAGAAAATATTAGGTAACCACACTGTAGGTGCTTCTGACAAAAGTCATGATGGAGGTTTGGGACTCTCTGGTAAGCAGAAAAGTGAGGTGGAAAGGTTGGGTTCGGGTAGTAGTGGTTCTGGTTCTAGCTCAGTTACTAACTAGCTGTCCCACCTTAGCCAAGTTAGACTTCTTTGAGCATCTATTCCTTATTTGTAAAGAGACTGTTTCTCTTTCCCTCTAAAAAGCCGGCCGAGGCCGCTTGTACAGCCATGGCCAAGATTAAGGCCTGAGACCTTGGAGGCAAGGAGGAGCTGCTGAAACAACTGGAGGACCTGAAGGTGGCGCTGTCTCAGCAGCGCGTCGCTAAAGTGACAAGAGGCGCGGCTTCTAAACTCTCCAAGGTCCGAGGTGTTAGCAAATCCATTGCCCATGTTCTCACCGTCATCAACCAGGAGAACCTCAGGAAATTATATAAGGGCGAGAAGTATAGACCCCTGGAACTGTGCCATGTGACGCTGGCTGAACAAACCCGAAGGGAACCTGAAGGCCAAGAGGCAGCTGCGGAAGGAGCCACACCCACCATGGAAGCGCGCGATCAAGGCCTGAGCATCCAGGCGTCAATAAAACACGAACAAACTGGCAAAAAAAAAAAAAGAGAGAGATTGTTGGGGTTGGCCTCTAAGATCCACTCCAGCACCACCATTAGATGACGTTATGTTCTCCTGTCAAACCCATTATAAGTACGCCAATCTCTGTAAAACAAAAGCAAGGCATTGTTAAGACTTTATACACGATGTGCTCACTTAAACTAGTCGGGGAAGTTAGTGGCGCTAATGTGGAATTGTTTGAGGTTAAAACACCCTAGATTAGATCAATCCTTTGAAAGATTGGATATAAACTTGATTTTGATTAGTAACTTTACTTTTTTTGCACATGGAAGGGATTCCGAGTACCTTTGGATTCTCTCATCTATATGGTGGCCAATAGCAGAGAGTTTTATGTGCCATATTTCACACATGTTAGTATCGTTCTAATCTGGGAGTAAGAAGCCTGGATATCTATGATGCAGTCAGATGAAGGATTTGAGTAAAATCAGTCATGGAAGAGAAATACACTATTATCAGATGGATAAAATGATAAATAAATACTAGCGTAAGGTAAAGAGTTGTGTTTTAAGAAACGGGAGGAGCCTGAAGCTTTAAGATTACGTAAAATAGCTGGTCTGGTTTCTGGTTTTAATTTTTCACTCTGAAAATAGAAAACATGTTAACAAGATGCCCATTTTCAGGGGTAATACAATTTGAATCCCAAATTAGCACTACGTGCATCTACTAAAGTGTCTTGAATTAGTTCTCTACACAATGGCTCCAGAATACTAGTTAAAACAAAATCTGACCTGGAATACCAAAAAGCATTCAATGCAGAAAATCTCTACCAAGTAATATTTTCATGGCCAGCCTCCTTGTTATCGAAAATAATCTCTATAGTTTGAGAAATAAACCACTTTTTTCTTGAATTGGAGTTTCTGTCCCTTTTTCTAGAGGTTCCCAGACTGTCTTCCTAAAGATTACCTATCATTACTTCTGACCACACTTAAAAAGAAATTAGATTAACCAGTTAGATTGTGAGGTGAAAAAGAGAAAGTTTTGATTGTGAAGAACTTTGTGAATATTTGAATGAGCATTTTGAAAATTATCAAATTAAGGATTAAGTCCTTTCATTTTCTATTTGGAATACTAATTACATCTATTTAACCTATTCAGTTCAACAAACAAATGAACAAACACCAACAAAACCAATAAAATCTATTATTATTATTTTGTGGAAGTAGATCTGCTTGTAATAGTGCAAAAAAGTAAAAAAGATGCTATGGGTGAAAAATTTTACCTATGATCTCTAAAAGGGCATATTCATAGAGCACATCGAAACACACAATACATAAATATAGAAATTGGCCCTCTGGAATACCAACAACTTCATTATCTGTTGCAGTTTCAAAGGCCTCTTGGAAAATGTGGTTTCACAATTCTTTAGCTTTTCCAACTGTCTTGTTAAAAATATCTGTAAGTATGCATTCTTAATCTGTGGTAGTAATTTGATCCTTTTCATCCTTGTACAGTGAGTTTCTGGACTCTGGGAAAGACAGGCATGCTGTGTGGAGCTGCTCCTGACTTTGGCTCCATCACTGCTGACTCAGTCTCCTCTGCAGAATGACAGCCAGTCTCTGCCGGGTCTCACTGACTGAAGACGTTCGACCCCGGGGAGGGTGTGGCTGGGGGAGGGTGGGCAAACCTGAGCTGCTGACCCTGCTGGGCTGAGTTGAGGCTGGGGAAGCGGTGGGTTTCGACACTCCGTGCAGGCTGGGGATTTTGATTCTCATTTCGGAGTTCAGTCTTGCGAGCCTCTTCTCTCCCTGACTGCTGCTAGCTGCAACAGAGGAGGTTAGGCTGCCCTGGCTGAGGGAGCATGGTGATAGGGGTGACCGCCCGCCGAGCTTCCTGAGCTCCAGGAGCTGTTCTCTGGCTTGACTCAAAGCCTCCGTCAGTTCAAAGCGTTCTTCACACTCTCTACGCACTGTTTCCTGAAGAAAAGTGTTCTGCAATGAAAAAAAGGAAAGAAAAAGCAGCCCTAGCTTTAAACGGTGTACATATGGATAGTTACTGGCAATATAAATTGAGAACTGAACTGGAAATCAGAGGTCTATGTTCTTTGACAGGGACAAATAAGTCAAAAATGCAAATGACCTGTAAAGCTGGAAAGAACTTTAAGAGAACATTTGGTTCAACCCTCACAGTTTGCAGAAGAGGAACCAAGAGTCAGCGTCACTCAGATGATAGTGGTGGAGTTGGTGCTAGAACCCAGAATGTCCAATGCCTACTTCAGTGGGGTTTCAACTCCTCTGGGCCTGAGACAGTCTGTCCTGCACGTGTGACGTCTGTAGTTAATATCTGTAGTGCAATTAAGTATGTTATTTTATTTATTTATTTATTTTAAACACATTTATTTATTAATTTATTAATTTTTTTTGTCTGTGTTGGGTCTTCATTGCTGTGCACGGGCTTTCTCTAGTTTTGGCAAGCGGGGGCTTGCGGAGCATGGGTTCTAGGCGCACGGGCTTCAGTAGTTGCAGCACGCGGGCTCAGTAGTTGTGGCTCGCAGGCTCTAGAGCACAGGCTCAGTAATTGTGGCACACGGCCTTAGTTGCTCTGCGGCATGTAGGATCTTCCCAGGCCAGGGCTCGAACCCGTGTCTCCTGCATTGGCAAGCGGATTCTTAACCACTGTGCCACCAGGGAAGTCCCAAATATGTTATTTTATAATGAAGGGAAACTGCAGTATGTGACAGATAAAAATTGCTCGAATTATAAAATTGAAAGAATAAAATATATCAGCTCTAGCATTTAGATAATAAAATCAGTAATTTTATGTGATGCTTTCTCAGTAGAACTTAAATATACTGATGATCTGCTCTTTTGTAAGATATATATTGAAATAAAGAACAAAATCTGCTTTGAACTCCACTCAGCAATCATGTATCAAGTTACTAGAAGCTGTAGTGGATACAGTTCCTGCCCTCAAGAAGTTTGCAGCATCATAAGTTTGAGCAGAGCTGCTTTTTATGTCCCCAACATTGGTTGGAGCCAACGGTGGAAGCTATGAGGTTTAAGAGAAGGAAGAATTTTTTAATAGCTAGAGCTGTGCAAGGATACTCTGAAGGGTTGAATCTCACTTGACTGGGAGGTTTTGGAGCAAATTTAAGCTTCAAGCGTTTGACTAGACTAGAGATCATTGCAACTTCTTCAAATGATGAGACTCTACATTTCTAGTTGAAGAATGATAGCCATCTTTCATCTATGGAATTCATCAAAATTACTTCAAGCCCCGTGGTAAGAATTAGGTCTTGGATCTCCCTAATGTCCTGACATTCATGGCTGCAGGATGTCAAAAAAGAGATTGAAAAGTAAACACTTCAAAATGGTATCCAAATAAGTAAACACAATTCAAGTGACTGTGCTGTAGGATTCTTCAGCTGAAAATGACTTTCCATCAGGTTAGCTTGTTTGTAAAAACAGCCAAGGCATTCCCAAGTCTGAGGCTCAGTGGAAAGCATCCTCCTAAGGGCTTACTGACTAATCTGCTGTCAGTGGAACTAAATAACAAAGCATCAGGGAAAGTAGCATCTTCCTGTATTTGAGTTTCTTGTGATTACGGTCAGAACTCCATCCGATTCCAAATTTGGTAATTAAAGTTGCAGAATATGGAGCAATTTCAGATTAACCGTTGCACACTAATATTCTATAAAATCAGTGGCATGTCTGGGTCAAACAAAGCCTCATCATTTACATATATTAGTAATAGACATATGAGCCATACATTCACATTTTTTTTCAAATCATGGGGATTAATTACTTGCTTCCAGTTGTTATTATCATTATTATTTTGGAGGAACAGGAGACCAAGGATGGTGTTTGTGGCTTTATCATCTGGTTCTCATTAACTCTTCCTGAAATACTTGTTAAAAAGGCAGGAGAGGGAGGGCTAGAGAAGAGGTTAATAAAGTGCCTTGTTAGGTGTCATCTCATTTCTTGCTCCCAACAATTATATTTGACAAAGAAAGACACTGAAGATCACACTGGTATGTAACTTGCTGAGAGTAACCCAGCTTTGAAATGGTGGGGCCCCTGCCTGCCTCCAGAGCCTGGCTCCAAGCTGCGTAGGCCTAAATTAATTGTCTAATTATATCAAGCATGCAGGGGCCATTTTGTTCCAGAACACTGAAGCAATAAAAAACAGTAAGACATCACATCTGGTTTTGCCCAACTTTTCTAAACTTAAACTAAACTTTCTTTTAAAAGGAAAAAGCATCAATGCATTTTGTTCCCCACTAGTAAACAGGCAAAATGTATTAAGTGATTAGATTTACAGGGCTTTAAATAAGTTAGTATAAAAACTCTCTTGATTAAGAAAGTCATGGGAGGGCTTCCCTGGTGGTGCAGTGGTCGAGAGTCCGCCTGCCGATGCAGGGGACACGGGTTCGTGCCCCGGTCCGGGAAGATCCCACATGCCGCGGAGCGGCTGGGCCCATGAGCCATGGCCGCTGAGCCTGCACGTCTGGAGACTGTGCTCCGCAGTAGGAGAGGCCATAACAGTGAGAGGCCCGCATAACGCAAAAAACAAACAAACAAACAAACAAAGAAAGCCATGGGAAAGAGTTAACTTTATGTAAATATATAAAAGAAAAAAATTATAGAAGTTAACAATGCGGTCAATAAATGGGTGACATGAATAAAAGATACACAAATATGGAAGGATAAAATGATGGGTGATGTGATGACAACGGCTCTCATTAAAAGAAAAATAAAATTCAATCCATTTACTAAAATTAAATTCAGGGACTTCCCTGGTGGCCCAGTGGTTAAGAATCTGCCTGCCAATGCAGGGGACACGGGTTTGAACCCTAGTCCAGGAAGATCCCCCATGTCACGGAGCAACTCAGCCCGTGTGCCACAACTACTGAGCCTGTGCTCTAGAGCCCATGAGCCACAACTACTGAGCTCACGTGCCTAGAACCCATGCTCTGCAACAAGAGAAGCTACCGCAATGAGAAGTACTCGCACCGCAACAAAGAGTAGCTAGCCCCTGCTCACCGCAACTAGAGAAAGCCCGCGCGCAGCAACGAAGACCCAACGCAGCCATAAATAAATAAATAAATAAATTCAAGTCTCAAAGGAAAGGAGTAGTGCTCTATGGAAAACATCCATAAAGCAAGTCATTTAAAAGTTATTTTGGGCAAGTGACACTACACTGAAGGAGGAAATGGAAAGGTGGAGCGAACCCAAAGATGTCCCCATAACAAGTACAGTGGGAGCACCCATTCTACCTGTCAACTCCAGATTGAATTTTGGAAGAGCTGCTGACCATCTTAGTCTGGGGCCCACTGCTCTGGAACTCATCCTTCTTCAAGGCTATTAGTTTCCAGAACAAAGGACAAATTCTCTCTTTTCTCTTATTCCCCAAACCAGGAGAACCTCTAAACTGAGAACAGGATCCAAAGATAGAACTTCTATTTTTATCTTTGTCATAAACACTATGAAATCTCAGATGAGTCTTACAATATCTGTATATCCTTTGCCACCATTACTTCCTCCTTTAAAATCTGGATTATAACTCAGTTTTGTACAACATGTAGTTCAGATGTTAGAATTTATTCAATCATGGAATAAACAAATGGAAATAGAACACATCCAGTTTAGGGGACTGCTATTTCAGAGGTGGAGTGTGTGTGACAAGGCATGACAAGAGCACACGTGGATGTGGCCAGAGTCAAGGAGACACATTAGTGGAAAATTCCATCATATGTGGAAAAGAATCATTCACTCATGGTTAGATCGCTTTCAGCAATTTAGGCAAAATGTTTGTCTTTTGGGGTTGTTGATCTTTTTGTAAGGTTGTGTTGCTGCAGAATTTTAATACGTGTTTTCACTGAACAACACAGGAAAATGTCTAAGATGGAATATGTTCAGTAAGACTGAAAATCATGGGCAAACATGAGTATAATCAGTGAAGCTATAGCCTTCTAAATGTTTTAGGTAAAAGTATCTTGGCCATATTTTAGCATGGTAAAATAGTGTTATCACTGGATTGCAACTAGACTGTAAGTCAAAATGGAAAGGGAGGCATGAGTCAGGTGAAGAGGGGCAGTGAGTACAAATTCCTGGCAGTGAGAGAGGGAGAGTCACATCTCGGGATGACACATGGCTTAGTGTGACTCAAGGGCAGAGTGCAGAATGGGAGGAGAGACCAGGACTGAGGCAGGCAGGAATAAGCAGGATCAGATCAAGGACGACTTTGACAACCTGCAAATATTAGAGTTTTAACTTAATTCTGAGGGCCACATGGAGTCATTGAAAGGTTTATTTCAAGCAGGGGGCTGGCATTGTCAAATCTGCAACAAAGGAAGATTGCTTTGCCAGCTCAGTAGAAAGTAGCCCTGAGTGGTGCAGGATGGGAGGCAGGGAGGACAGGAGGCCAGTTTTCATGGAGGAGGTTCCTATCCCGAGGGCCCCTTGGTTAGGGTGGTCTAGGAGAGGGGGAGCTAGCATTCCTGGGTCCTTAATCTCTGCCAATTGGTTGAGAGCATTATCTATAGATATGTCTACAACATTTTCAGATGAAGGCCACTTTGAATGGACTTAAAATATGGCTTAATTGCATTCCCACTGGGAAAGTAAATTTCAAAATGAAAATATAAATTAGCTCACCATCTGTTTGAAATTTCTAATATTAAAAAATGGCCAATTTTCCCCACTCTTTGCTATGTAAGAGTGGTTTATTTTTATGTTTGTTTTCATTTTTATCCTTAGAGACAGCTGGATTGGTTTCAATTCCAAAAACAGTGGAAGAAGCAAGAGAAAGCTTTGCTGGGTAACTTGATCATTCTGAAGGTGAGAATTCCATTTGTGATGGCAATCAGCTGTATTTGGCATAATCTGGGGGGAACATGCCAGGAAGGCAAGTCCTCAGTGAAAAAGAAGCACAGATGGGTGCCTTTGTTCATGCTTTATTACACCCAGTTAGGTGTGAACCAGTCATGCGTTGATCAGATTACAGTTTCCACCAACCCAAACTAGATCTATCCTAGGCTGGCCAACTGGGTGGGGAGCTGAGGCGAAAGGAGACTGTGGAAAAGGTGTGGAAACCAGAAAGATGAGTAGGAGTTAGCAAAGGATGTGCCCAAACTTCCATTTAAGGCTTCTGTTCAACGAATCTGATCAGCCCCAAACACTGCAGAAAAACAGTGGAAATGGCCCTTTGGAAAGGCATGAAGGAGAATCTGAATAAATTTCCAGGAAAGAAGCAAAACGGATGTCAGACAGGTTGTTCTTAAAATTGTATTTCTGTGCTTGCAAACATAATGTACACTGTGAAGTAACTATGGCAGACTTCAAACCAGAAGTAGAAACAGAGGGCAATACTCCCTTGGACTGATAGGCTTCAAGAGTGGATTTTCAGGATGGAGAGGAAGAGCCCATGAAGACACAGTGTTCAGAATTTACTTTCTAAGTCAGTAAGCCAACTTTAATTGAGACTTAATTAGTATTCATTAACTACAACAAAAAACAATTTCTCTGTATTTTTTCCTCATTCTGTCAAATTTCTGTCATCCATACTCTGCATCAGGGCTGACTCTCCAATACGTGGAAGACAGTCTTGCCTAGATCTGCCTCTCCACGACTGGAGATCCTCAATCTGAGCCCTCTACCCCTGCCAACCAACCCTAGGAACAGCCCCTCCGCACCTACACCCCATCCTCTCCTGTTCCCTGTGGAGCCAGAAGTTAGAGCACCTCCCATTTACCCCTTTACTCTTTGGAAAAGACTCAGATGTTCTCTTTACTCAGGCCCAAATTGAGAGCTACTCATTTTTTAATTTACTAACTTTGGTTTCTCATAAATGGAGTTACCAGAGAAATGTGTAGCATTTTCTCTATATCAAATAAATACAGAAATACAGTAAATGCATATCTTAAAACTAGGCAAATCCCTCTTGCAGAAAAGCTATTTATGTTTTCAAATGTATGTATTCCTAAATTTTAATTAGACCCATCCTTACCAGATGTATTAGTAAAGTTTCCTAAATAAATAGGTTTTTTTAAAAAATAGGCTTTACATTTGGAAAATATTCAGAACACCAAAAAATTTAAAAGTCATCCATAATCCCCCCAATTTTAAAAAACTATAAGAAGTGAAACCTCTGCCCATCTCTTCTTATCCCCCGGTGGTGACCACTGTAAATAGTTTGGGGAAAATTCTCCCTTCACTTTTTCCTGACATTTCTCTATGTATGTGATCCTATAGAGAAACATATATACTCTCCTTTTTTGTTTTTTAAACAAAAACAGATCCAGGATGCCAAGAGATGGTCAGGTGAACCAACAGAAACAGCAAAAACAGCTGTTATAAAGAAAGAAAGCAAATACACATCTACACTGCATTAGCCACAATTCTGACATCCAAAAAGCTCAGTAAAGAAAAATGTGTCTAACTTGTAACATTTGGTAATAAAATCTGACTGGACTGATAGTCTTGTTATTTCACTCATGGGGCCATTCCTGTGTTTCACTGCAGAAATATTAATGTCACTGCATGGAAGAGGCTACTCTAGATCTCCAGGGGCATGTGCATTTTGTTAACTTTCTAAAATTCAAAGTTGAATTCCAAAACCTATCTGAAATCAAAGTTCTTATACAGGAGATTGTGAGCCTAAGTTGCATGCTCCTTTCCTTAGACACTTTCTTTCCTTACAGTCCTTGTTAGTCTCCTCTTTTCCTCCTACCTCACTAGCTATTCCCTCTCTGTCACCATGGCCTAGTCTCCTCCTCCTCCCAGCCTCTCAGAGTTGGAGAGTTCTCCACCCTCTTCTTTGTTACCTCATGCCCTGGGTGATCTCATTCAGCCCCAAGGCATAAGTATCAGCTACATGTGGACGTCTCCGAAATCAGCATTTCTAGTCAGCCTTCCCCTGAACATACCGCCCATTCAACACCTCCGTTTGGATATCTAACATACATATTAAGGTTAACATGTCCCAAATCAAATTCTTGACATTCCTCCCCAGTTGTATTCCTTGACCAGTGTTTCCCATCTCAGTAAATGGCACTTTCACTGTCAGTTGTTGAGATTCCAAACTCTGGAGTTATCCTTGACCCTTCTTAGTCTTTCATATCATCCAACCCATCTCCAACTTCTGTTGCCTCCATCTAGGAAATATATACCAAATCTGGCCACTTGTCACCTCCTCTACCACGATGACCATCAATGCTTTTCTAGACCTTTTCAAGGACCTTGTAATAGGTCTTTCTGCTTTCATTTTTGCCTCCCCCTGCCACCTTGCAACCTATTTTCCACAAAGCAGTCAGAGTTATTCTCTAAAAATAAGTCAGATCATGTCACTCACTTGTTCAAAATTCCCAGGTAGCTTTTCATCACACTTAGAAAAAAATCCAAAGTCTTTACTGCCTTCAAAGACTCCACATGAATTGGCCCCTCCAACCTTGCTTTCTACCACATCCTCCTTGCTTACTAAGCACCAGCAATGCTTGCTGACTTCCTTGTGGTTTCTTGAAGGTTCCCAGGATGTTCCTAGCCACAGGGCCTTTACACTTCCTGTTTGCTCTGCCTGGAATGTTCTTTTCCTCACTTCAGGTCTGTTTGAATATTATCTCTTCAGAGAGTCCTCTCCCTCAGAAAGTATGCCTTTACCCAAATTAATACTTCATCTTAGCATCTATTAAAAAACAACTATTGGGGCTTCCCTGGTGGTGCAGTGGTTGAGAGTCCGCCTGCCGATGCAAGGGACACGGGTTTGTGCCCTGGTCCGGGAAGATCCCACATGTCGCGGAGCGGCTGGGCCCGTGAGCCATGGCCGCTGAGCCTACGCGTCCGGAGCCTGTGCTCCGCAATGGGAGAAGCCACAACAGTGAGAGGCCCGTGTACCACAAAAACAAGAAAACAACTATTTACATGTTAAATGAGTGCATAAACAACTGCATTAGACCTATAATGAAAAAGGATATATATGTATATATATATGTATGGATATATATAAAACTGAATCACTTTGCTGTACACCAGAAACTAACACAACATTGTAAATCAACTCTACTTCAATAAAAAAGTAAGATTAAAAAAAACAAAAACAGCCACATTAGGCACACAGATGTATACCCAAGCTTGCCTCTGGGATTCTGTGGGTTCATGGAGGAGCTCTCCTTTTGTTCAGACTTGAAGAATAAACAGAAGTGTGTCAGGCACCTGTTACTGAAATTTAAGCTAGAATCTGCTTTGTCTTAATTTCTAAATTTCTCATAATCTTAAAAAATATCTCATTAAGCTTCGTATTCTGTTGTTTATTTGCTTTACTTATAACTTTCCTGGTTCTTCTTCTATACTCTTGTCCTTTATCCTTTCCTCTGCTGCTCTCTCTATCAGGTCCTCTTTATAATTTACTCCTTTCCATTATTTTAAATTATTTTTTAAAATTAAGGTAATATATTATGCATAGTTAAGAATTAAAATACTATAAAATTATAATGAAATAAAGTATTCCTTCACACCTACAAGTTCTGCCTCCCAGGAACAACCATTTTCAGGTTTTTAAGCTGTTTCTTATGATATTTGTCTCCATAGTCCTAAATAATATCATTATACAGCTATCTCATAGTTTTCAGTTTTGAAGTCGTTATCTACTGATTTCATAGAATGAAAGACAAGGATTTAACTTCCTATTTCAACTCGTAACAGTTGTTTCTCTTCCCCCCATTAGGAGATGTTTCTGCTCCTTTGGGAGAAGCTTCTATCACAATTTTATTGGAAAATCTTCCCAATTTCTATAGCAATTTTCAGTCAAATCTATATTACACCTTATATGATTATAGTATAAAAATGTTATGCACATCTTAGCCACGCAGTGTACTATGATTACATTTTCTTTCTTGCAAAGTTTCCTTCTAGA
Source organism: Stenella coeruleoalba (assembly GCF_951394435.1). Lineage (NCBI taxonomy): Eukaryota > Metazoa > Chordata > Mammalia > Artiodactyla > Delphinidae > Stenella > Stenella coeruleoalba. Next base: position 37,626,757 of record NC_137150.1, on the reverse strand, counting down.
GTTTATTATTATCCCGTTACTTATCTGCTTAATTTTCTAGGTGTTGATAACTAATTTTTCACCAAACCTACTTACAGACGTGTAAATATCCTCTCAACATGTTCAAGCGCTCCATGTAATCTATCAGTTCTCTTTTTTATCAGAGACATACTTCTAAAAACCCTCCATTCTTCTGCAGAGCTCAACCTGGCTATTCTCTAAATCTGTTGTACTGCTGTCATCCTTGGATTTCTTCCCATCATCATCCTGGGGAATCCCTCTACCTCTCTCCTGTGCTGGAACGCTCATTTCCTGATTCCTGTGTCTTCTCCCTTCTTAGTTTACTCCCTCTTTGTGGTGTCGTATATCTTCTAACAGCTTCCTGAGAAAGGCTGCAAAGAAAGTACCGTTTTTGAGAACTTTAATGTCTGAAAATATCCTTGACACTTGCATTTAATTGATGATTTAGCAGGATATAGAATCCTAGGTTGGAAAAAATTTTCCTTCAGAATTTGGAAGCCATTGGCTTTTAGTTTCTACTGCTGTTGTAAAATGCCAGATTTCTAATCCTTTTTAAGTGACCCCTCTTTTTTTCCTGAATGCTTTTAAGTACTTACGTTTGTCCTTAAGGTAATGACATTTCATGATGTGTTTGCTTTGCCATCCATCATACTGAGTGGACCCTTTCAATATAGAAATGCCCTTCAGTACTTCGAAAAATTATTGGATTAGTTCCTGGATAGTTTTCTCCCTTCCATTTTCTCTGTTCTCTCTTTCTGGAACTCCTATTAATGAGGTATTAGACATCCTGGCTTGATCTTCTAATTTTCTTTTCTTCTCTCCATCTCTTTGCCTTTTCCTTCTACTTTCTGGGTAATTTCTTCATCTTTATCATCTAAGTCAAATATTAAATTTTTTATTTCAGTTCTTGTATTTTAATACTCATTCCTGTTCTTTTTTTTTTTAATAGCCTCTGTTCATGTTTCATGGATACAATATCTTCTCTTTTCTCTCTAAGGATATTAATTGTGCTCTTTTTTGAAGCTCACTTTTGCTTCCCACATTGTTTTGTATCTGTCTCCTATGAGTTCTTTTTTTGCTTATTTGTTTGATCCTGACTTCTGCCTTTCATGTTAGAGGTGCTCCTCAAATGGTTGGGGATTCTTGGCTTTTTGGGCTTAAAAATGAGTCTTCAAAATGTTACTGGAAGCTCTGTGTGCCTGCATAAGGGCTTATTTACCGGTATATGTCTCAGTGGGTAGATTGGACATGGATATAACTTTTACTTAAGAATATACAAACAGCTTGTGCAGCTCAATATCAGAAAAACAAACAACCCAATCAAAAAATGGGTGGAAGACCTAAACAGACATTTCTCCAAAGAAGACATACAGATGGCCAAGAGGCACATGAAAAGATGCTCAACATCACTAATTATTAAAGAAATGCAAATTAAAACTACAATGAGGTATCACCTCACACTGGTCAGAATGTGCATCATCAAAAAATCTACAAACAATAAATGCTGGATAGGATGTGGAGAAAAGGGACCCCTCTTGCACTGTTGGTGGGAATGTAAATTGATACAACCACTATTGAGAACAGTATGGAGGTTCCTTTAAAAACTAAAAATAGAACTACCATATGACCCAGCAATCCCACTTCTGGGCATATACCCAGAGAAAACCATAATTCAAAAAGACACATGTACCCCAATGTTCATTGCAGCACTATTTACAATAGCCAGGACATAGAAGCAACCTAAATGTCCATCAACAGAGGAATGGATAAGGAAGATATGGTGTATGTATACAATGGAATATTACTCAGCCATTAAAAGGAATGAAATTGGGTCATTTGTAGAGACGTGGATGGACCTAGAGACTGTCATATGGAGTGAAGTATGTCAGAAAGAGAAAAACAAATATTGTATATTAATGCATATTATGTGGAATCTAGAAAAATGGTATAGATGACCTTATTTGCAAAACAGAAATAAAGACACAGATGTAGAGAACAAATGTATGGATGCCAAGGGGGATGGTGGGGTGGGATGAATTGGGAGATGGGGATTGACATATATACACTATTGATACTATGTATAAAATAGATAACTAATGAGAACATACTGTATAGCACAGGGAACCCTACTCAGTGCTCTGTGGTGACCTACTAAATGGGAAGAAAATCCGAAAAAGAGGGAATATATGTATACGTATAGCTGATTCACTTTGCTGTACAGTAGAAACTAACATAACATTGAAAAGCAACTATACTCCGATAAAAAAAAAACCTTTTAATTAAAAGACCCTAATTGTCAGTATCCAGAGGTCTTTTCTTTTGAGCTAGCTCATTTCGCCACAGAAAGCTCCTCCAATTTCCTGGATATTGATAGATAAGCCTGGTTGTCTGTGTTTTGGGAAGTGAGTGGGTTTTAGGGACTGGGAGGTCTCACCCTATAATACACAGACCTTCAGTCCAGCTCTTGCCTTATCCCATATTCTGCTGTTGTGTATCCTCAAGACCAAAGCCTCTTGCATTCAGTTTTTCTAGAGTGTAAACCTTTGGTATCCTGCCAGGATCGTAGGTGGGGGCCGCTTGGGGGTTAGAGAGGGCATCTAAGCATCTATTTGCTCCTTTTACAATGATTCAAACAGCCCTGTTTTCAGATCCACTCTTCTCTCCCTCTTTCAGAGGTATCTGGTGTCCTCAACTCCTGAGCCTTTCCAGTGTCATGTCACATGATTGGGTTTGCTCCTTTTAGGATTCCGCATACTCCCACACTCTCCACAGGCATTAGGTTTCAATAGCCGTAGCCTGCTGATTACCTCTCATCCCTACCTTACTTTCCATTTTCCAAAATTTAGTCAACGTCTTTTTCATCTAGTGTCACCTCCTTTCTTGTTCTTTTCTCCTTATGGATTTATTCACTTTTTATTAACTTACTGTCATTTTAGTGGTGTTTGGCATGGAAGCAGAGATAAACATATGCATTCAATTCTCCATGTTTAACCAAGAGCAATCCCTCCTATTTTTGAATCTTCCATTTTCATCAAATAGCTGCAGGAAGTAGTAGAATTTAAAACTTCTGCCCCTTATGTTTTCCTTATCTATAATTTTAAGACAACAAAAATATTGAACTCTCTGTACGGGCTTTCCTTTGATAGTTGTACATGGACTGTTTTTTCAGATTTACCACGTTCTTCCTCTGGATCACAAGGCCCCTAACATCGGGGCCACGCTGTCTTGATAGGACTCATACAGAGCTAGTAGGAAGGAAAACTGGCAGCAAGAAGCATGTGATCTATTTTAACCTTTCTTTAAATGATAATGTCCTATTCTCTAACATACTATGTTTCTTTTCTGACTTGCTACTTTTTTTTTTTAATGTTCCAATTTTCATGTCTGTGTCTTCGCCCTATATAGAATTTCAGGAGCCCCCTTTTCACATTTACGTTTCCCAAACAGTTTTACTTCCCATTTGCTTTCTTCTTATTGACCTGCACCTTTTGTCGCCTCAGCTTCTTGACCCTTGTCTCTGTGGCAGCTCTCCGCTAATCCCTGCTCCATGCAGGAATGTCCATTTTGCCCTTTAGAGGCTATGGCTTTCCTCCTATCCTTGAGAATTTTCTTTATACAATTAAAAACAAAGTTCTATCTATTCTCTGGCCTCTTGAATGAGAGCAGGGCTTTCCTCCCCTTAATTAGCTTCCTTATTAGACCATTGATTTATCTTCTTTTTAATGGGAATTTGTTCTCCACTTAAATGAAGCTTTTTTTTTCCTCCAGAACCTGAGAAATTTCAAGTGTCTGGAATGCATGGTCACAAAAAAGTAGTGCTTTTCACTTTACCTGTTAACAACCTTGATTCTTTCTGGCTCATAACTCCTATCACTTTTATTAGCTCATTTCCTATTTTTATAAGAATATTCTGGACTTTAGCATTCTTAACCAGAGAAGCAGCCTTAATTATTTACTCTTACCATTCAGTTGTAATTATTTAACTTCTAATGGAAAGTCTGCCCTCAGGCATGTCCTTAGGTAACTACTTTTGTGCTGATCTCTTTCTATTCCCCAATAATGATCCATGATCATTTAAATACCAACTCAGTGTCTTGTATCTTTCAAAAGTCCACATTTAAAAAAATAAAACTTTATCTCTAAGTGGCTTCCTTTTACAACAAGCAGGAAGAACTCCAAATGTAGCTCCTTTTGTGTGAAAAAGATATTTGCTCTCCACTTTTAGCCTAGCTTTTCTTGCCAAAATTACCTCCAGAGGCCCTGAGATTGGCAGCCTCTAAAACGGCTCCCAGTTATCCCGGCCCTCCTGCTGCTCACAGCCTTGTGCAATCCCTCTGTGTTGAGTGTGGGCTGGACTTGTTGTTTCATCTCTGATGAATAGAATGCAGCAAAAGCAGTGGGATGCCACTTCTGAGATTAGGTTACAAAAAGACTGTGGCTTCTAGCTTGGGCAACTTCTGTTGCATGCTCTCATTCTCACTCGCTTGTTTTGAGGGAAGCTAGCTGCCACGTTGTAGGCTCTTCTTTGGAGAGGTTCATGTTGGAAGGAACTGAGTGGGGACCTCTGACCAACAGCCAGCATTGAACTGAGGCTCTCAGCCCAACAGCCTTGAGGAAATAAATCTGGCTGACAACTACATAAGTAAGCTTGGAAGCCAACGCTCCCCCAGTTGAGCCTTTAGATGAGACTGCAGCCCCTGACACCCTAACACCAACCTCATGAGAGGCCTTGAGCCAGAGGCATCCAGCTAAGCCCCACATTCAGATCCCTGACACTCAGAAACTATGAGATAATAAATGTTGTTTGAAGTACTGATTTTGATGACAATTTGTTATGCAACAATAGAAAACTAATGCAAGTCCTTATGGCCAATTTTTTAGCTTTTAGTCTGTGCTTTTTATATGAGAAGTTTCTTTTTAGGCCATTCTTTCCTCTGGATGGCAGTTTAATTGCTCACATAATATTTTCTGTAAATTCCTCTTTGAAAGCAGGGAATGGCAGTTGCCAGTCTTGTTCATAATTGCCTATTGATGACTAGCACAGTGCCTGGCACTTGAATAGTTGCCTATTATATATTTACTGGATTTGACCCTTCAGTCTTTTTCTACATGTCCTAGTTTATAAGTTACTCGTCACTTTCCATATTGCCATTTCTTTTGGGGATTTAGGAGTTAGAAAACCTGCTGGTCTAGTAACTTTGAGTTTTTTCTCCTTTAATCTGCTGTCCCTCCTCCTCTTGAACTTCAACACTGCTGTCTCATTTGAAGCATCACCTCTCTCCTTCTCCAGCAGAGCTGAATCCATGTGTGCTCGCTCTTGTCACTCCTGCCTGGACTGGTGGAGCAGCTCCCTTTTTCAAGGGAGGCTGTGCTGCTGTGTTCCAACAGGAGACACTCAATCACGTAACACCCTAACCATCTGGTGGAGTAAGCACTAGTGTGTTTGTTGTTATTCTAAAAGTGAGAGAGAGAGAGAGAGAGAGAGAGAGACAGTGTGTGTGTGTGTGTGTGTGTGTGTGTGTGTGTGTGTGTCCTGGAGATGTTGAGTGCCAAGCCTGAGGTCACTTTGAAATTTGGAAGCAGAATAACTAGAATTCTGGTATCCTAAAAGAGGAAGTATAGAGATTCATGGAGATGAAGTTTGGTGAGTCAAATCTTGGAGATTCATATTTGAATCTTTGCTCCACCATGTTGTGTGAGCTTACAAATTATTCAAATATCTTGAGTCAGTTCCTCATCTGTAACATGGAAATAATTCCTACTCTATAGGGTTTTAGGCATTATTCTTGATCCAGTATTCTGTTAATTCTACATTTTAACTTAAAATTTCTTTGCAATAGGTTCACTTCATAATTATAATGATAGCATAAACTTTTAATTTGGGTTGATAATTTAAATACAGGAAGAAAACATGGTATGTTTGTTAACGATCAATATTACTACTAGCACTTTCCTTTTATTCTTTTATTATGATGCCAATAAAACCCCCCAAAAATTACTCATCACAAACATTCAGAATCTTCCTCCATTTGCCTTTATTTGCTATACTGTCATAAATGGGATCAAATGTTCTAATGTGACAATATTCTAATTCCTGGCTATTGGAAAATTGCCCCACTGTCTTAATAAGTTTGGGCTGCTATAACAAAATACAAGAGGCTATGTGGTTCAAACAACAAACATTATTTCTCACAGTTTGGGAGGCTGGGAAGTTCAAGAACAAGGTGCCAGCAGATTTGGTGTCTGGTGAGGGCTCGCTTCCTGATTCAAGATGGCCATCCTCTTGCTGTGTCTTCACATGGTGGAAGGGGCGAGGAAGTTTTCTTTCATAAGGGCACTAACCCCATTCAGGAAATTAGTTCATCTCTCAAGATGTAATCACCTCCCACAGACCCACCTCCACATATTATCACGCTGGGGATTAGGTTTCAACATATGAATGTGGGGGGACACACACACATTCATTCCATAGCATCCACCATTTCTAAACTGTTCAGCAGTTCAGAAATAAGATTTTCTTAGGAAAAAAATTTCAAATCGAAATAAGTCTACTCCGGTTTAAATAAAAACACTGCTGAAATAATCATGCATACATAGGAAAGAACTTTAGATTGACAGAAAAATAAAACCCTAAAGAACAATTGTTTTTCAAATATATTGTCCAAAATATTAACTTAAGCAGCAAGTACTCTAAAAGTTTCTTTGGCAAAGATTTAATGTCACAACAAATAAGACATAAATTTATAAAGATTTCTAATCTGAGAGGTTTTAAATGGTCATTTGCAACACAGTAGAACTGGCTCAGGAAACCTTAGAGATTATGTAGTTAAATGTATTATTCATTTTACAGAAAAGGAAGCCAGGTCCAGAGAGGTTAAGTGCCTGCCTAGTTAAGGACAGAGCCAGGATATGACCCCAGATCTCTGATTAATAGTCCAGGACTCTTTGCATGACACCAAGCTACCTTTCCTGTTTTGTTTGTTGAAAGAACATGCACTCTTCCACTAATTGCAATGGTACCATCACCTGCTTCTTACCTCTTCCTGGGACTGGTTGAATTGCTGTATCAGTTGTGCTTGTGCCAGCATTACTCTTTCCAGTTCATCTGACTTCTGTTTCATTTCCTTCCTCAAGTCCTCTGAAACTGAATCATTACTGTCAATTTCCTTCTTCAAGCGTGATTCAAATTCTGCAACCAAATTTTTAAGGTTTTCGATTTCTTTCTCCTTTAACTCAGATTCTTCAGTATATTGAATATGGGATTCATGGAGCTTTTCTTCAAGAGCAGCCACTTTCAGCCTTAGATCCTTAGTAGCGCCTTCAATTAAGTCAGATATCTGTAAGATAAATCTTGCCTTAGTTTGTGGGTGATAGTCTCTAGGTATCCACAGAATTCTCGTGGTTTTAAGAGGTTTATTCTAAATAACTGGTGTTCTGATCTGATGAAAACAAATCCTATGACATATATAGGGCTTCAAGATTTTAAAAGTTAAGACTAAAATTTTATTTTTATCAACTAAAATGGAATTGCATTAATCACTTGGGCATACTTGGAAATACATAAATCTCTGTGGCTGAACTGAGCTACCAAGGACAGCTCAAGTCTTGATCAAGTGCCTGTCTGGACTCACTTTAGGGTGGCTTTGGGACCTAGAAATGCCTGATGTTTGGGGATGCATGTAGGAGAGCACCACACCTATAGTCTACTCAAACCATACCAGTTAAGTTTTCCTTCGATATATTTTTTTTCTTTCTTGAATATGATGACTGGAGGTACCCTAGACACTACACCTTCTATAGCAGCCCTGCCCAACAGAACTTTCTGTGATGATAGAAATAGTCTGTGCTGTCCTATATGGTAGCCACTAGCCACATGTGACTATTGATAGTGGTGTGCTGGTAGATATTTAACAACGGACTCACACATACACACACAAAAGCCAGATTTATATCTAATTTCCATGGTGTGAATACTCTCACCATGGCCAAATCCAAGCTATGAAGGTGATATCACTGTTCGTTAAGCTGGGAAGAAATGCACATAATAGGCTCTCGCTTGTTAGTATGGGCTCTTGTGCCTTTGAAACGTGGCGAACATGAGTGAGGAACTCAATTTTCAATTTAATTTTAATTAATTGAAACTTAAGTAGACACATAAGTTACCACATTAGACAGTGCAGTTCTAGACGATACCAGAATACTTAGAAAATATACTGCTTCTAAAGGTGGTACCTCTAGACAAAGAGAGGAAAGAATAACTTGAGAAACTTCTCCTCAAAGTCATGAAATTCTTTAGAAGGGAAAAGATTACTTACTTTTTTCTCCTTAAAAAGCAAAACAAATAACAGAAAACAGACCAGGAAGAGCAAAACTCCTTCTGATGAAACATATCCTTATTATTTATGCTATGGATATTGTCACATAAATATTAGTACAAGAAATCAGCCCATGAAGAATCTGGAAAACATTCATAGACCAAAGTTCCAAGGATTTTGTGAACCATTACTTAAGTTATGTATCCAAAATTTGTTTCAAATGTTAAATTTACATTAAGAATAACTTTTACAAGAAATCTATTTACCACATTAGTAATTTTATAAATTAAATTAATATTCCATTTTCTTCAATTAATCCAGGAAGGAAGAGGGCCACTGCTAGGTCTGAACAGTAGTCTCCTTCATCCAGAGGAGAGCTGACACTGAAACAGAGCAGGTTATCCTGGGGAGAGGAGGCTCACATAGCCACAAACATGTTTTGATTTTTTAAAAAGGGAGTCAACATTTTAAAAATCAAGGGACCTCCCTGGTGGCACAGTGGTCAAGAATCCACCTGCCAATGCAGGGTACATGGGTTCGAGCCCTGGTCCAGGAAGATCCCACATGCTGCAGAGCAACTAAGCCCATGCGCTGCAACTACTGAGCCTGTGCTGTAGAGCCCATAAGCCACAGCTACTGAGCCTGTGTGCCACAACTACTGAAACCTGTGCACCTAGCGCCTGTGCTCTGCAACAAGAGAAGCCACTGCAATGAGAAGCCTGCACACCACAACGAAGAATGGCCCCTGCTCACTGCAACTAGAGAAAGCCCACACACAGCAATGAAGACCCAGTGCAGCCAAAAATAAATAAGAAAATAAAGCTGAATAATATTCCTTTAAAAAAAATAAAAAATCAAGAGAATTCACTCACAAAATCTGGACTTATGATTTCTCTTGAAAGACTGTAGCCCTAGTAAGTTGGGGCCTGCCTTTCAGCATTCCCCTGCTGCTGGTCCTGAGCCACCTGGGGACTGCAACAGCAGTCACAAGGTTACAGGAAAAGTGGGTTGGGGGGCAGGAGCCAGGAAGCAAGAGGTCTGTCTAGGATAGAATCTGTCCAGAAGAGGAGGGGCCTAAGGTGAGCCAGGTTACAAGTTCCCAGCACATACTCCATTGTCCCAATATGACTTCACTTAACAAAACACAAATTAAGAGATAAAATTACTTTTTAAAAAAATTTTTAAGAATTTATTTTTTGATGTGGACCATTTTTTAAGTTTTTATTGAATTTGTTACAATATTGCTTCTGTTTTATGTTTTGACTTTTTGGCCCCAAGGCATGTGGGATCTTAGCTCCCTGACCAGAGATCCAACTCACATTGGAAGTTAAACCCTCTGCATTGGAAGGGGGCGTCTTAACCACTAGACCACCAGGGAAGTCCCCCCAGATGTAAAATTATTAAGAATTTCAAGACAGCATTTGCAGAATGTTAAACCTGAAAGGCCTTTTTGAGTGCGGGGACCTATGGTGCTATACTCACGTGGCTAGCCCTGCCTATCGTTCCCAGTGAGCTACTGAAAAGGCTGTACCATACCCGCTATACACCAAAGTAGAGGCCAGTAGGTCTCATTTAAGGCTAATTTACATAGACTCTTAATGAGTTTATTCAAAAATATGACTTCACCACTGGGTCTTGGTTAATACACACACACACACACACACACACACACACACACATTCTACTCTCAGGTGTTATGAAAACAAGGGAACCTTAACGAAACCTTGTATTATGTTTAGGATGCATTGCTTAAGAAATTATGGGGACTTCCCTGGTGGCGCAGTGGTTAAGAATTCGCCTGCCAATGCAGGGGACACAGGTTCGATTCCTGGTCCGGGAAGATCCCACATGCCACGGAGCAACAAAGCCCGTGCACCACAACTACTAAGCCTGAACTCTAGAGCCCACAAGCCACAAGTACTAGAGACCGCGTGCCTAGAGCCCATGCTCTGCAATAAGAAAAGCCACTGCAATGAGAAGCCCGTGCACCACAATGAAGAGTAGCCCCTGCTCACCGCAACTAGAGAAAGCCTGTGCGCAGCAACAAAGACCCAACGCAGCCAAAAATAAATAAATAAATAAAGTTAAAATGATACTTTGAAAAAAAGAAATTATGGAGGTGTGATTACATTTAAAAAATATTTCCCTTCATTCAAAAATATTTAGAGTTGAAAATATTTGCCATTAAAGGGGATAGCCTTTAATTGTTGGTAAAATTTTAATTATGTGAAACACCTCATTATCTTTTGTTGGATACTTGAGGTATTGGAACATCTAACCATGCTAATTATTAGTTATATAATTTATGTTGTTTTAAAAATAAGTTTATTTTAGTAGGAAAAAATACCATACATAGCTGGATTGTATGCTTATATAATTTATCTCAGTCATTCATTCTGGAGAATAGCCAAACCATTCTATCTACCTAAAACTAAGGCACAATGACCATGAGAAAATCTACAGGAGTTATAAATATAGTGGTGTCCTTAGGAGGAAATAACCAACATCTACAGTTTCAAACCCATTAAATAATGATGAACATCATAATGACAGACCTTCATTTGTAGTTCTTCTTTTTCTTTCTTACACTTTTGGATTATTTCTTGGTGTTTTTCCTTTTCAATATCGAGTTCCAGTTTAACTTCTTCAAAGAGAAGAGCTTGCTCCTGAAATTCAACTAAATGTTGGGCCCTTTCCTTGGCGAGTTCAGCTTCAACCTAGAAAATAGCATTTAACACACAAATAGAGCCATTTTATCTTAAGATAAGTAAATTAAGCCTATTTTCAGACTCATATTTTTTCTCCCAGTTTTATTCAGATATAATTGACATACAGTGCTGTATAAGTTTAAGGTGTATAGCATAAAGATTGGACTTACATATATCCTGAAGTTATTATCACAATAAGTTTACTGAACATCCATCATCTCATATAGATACAAAATTAAAGAAATAGATTTTTTTTCTTGTGATGAGAACTCAGGATCTAATCATTTAAAAAATTCTAATCCTAATATTAATTTTTAAATTCTAATGTTTAAAAACAATCTGACTCAGAACTCGGGCCAGAAAAGTTGACCTTAGGTCAAATAGCGTTACATCTTCTAAGACCATCAAAACCTGTAAAATGAGTAGAGAAGTTAGTACAATATATTATAACAGTTTTCAGAAATACTAAAAGATTCATCTTCTGTACATTTATGGTGTAAACTCAGTCCTTGCCAGCAACCCTATAAGGAAAAAACAAAAGATTTTGAGGCTCTTACACTAAGTTCTGCTGAAAACTAAGAGTGGATACAAGGAATAAATGTCGATTTTTAAAAAATGGTCCTTTCTTGATAGAGATCAGACAGTTTTGGGGACAAAGATTATCATTTTAATGCGATTGAGGCCAGAAGGCTGATTGAAGGAAAACATAGTCAGTGATGCCCGTATCCAGATTTTGACTCACATAAAATCACGGTGCTGGAAGGGACCTTAGAAATCCCCTAGTTCATTTTCTCAAGCTTCCATGAATTGTGGAAGAATAAACAAAGGCTTTGGATTGAGTTTAAATCCTGGCTCTAAATCCTGGCTCTGCCACTCTAGTTGTGTGATCTTAAATTGTGACTGTAACCTCTCCTGATGTGGTTGTAACTAATTCCCTTGGGGGTCATTATGAGGATTATAAATGAGATGAAACATCTGTGTAAAGCTCTTGCACAAGCAGGGATTCAATAGGCAGTGGAGATTATTTCTACACCCTGACTTCAGTCTCTACCATGGAATTTGCACCAAATCATTGTCTGCTCTGTGCCTCAACACCACCAGAAACCATAATTCACTCCTTCCCCAGCAGGCGTTTCCATTTTCAGATAGCGCTCAGCATTAGGAAGTTTTTCCTTTAGTTGAGCCAACATCTCTCTCCCCATGGTTTTTAACCATTGGTTTTGGCTCTGCCTACTGGAGCGAGAGAACAAATCTATGAGTCCTGGAGTCATTTAGCCCTGGGAGACTATATAGTGGAGTAGAGAAGGGATCCCAGTGACAGGCCGGCTCGAGATTTACATTGTGCCATGATTATAAATTCTAAGAGGGAGTAAATGCCAGATAACTTGGGAGAAAAACCGTCAAACATGACTTACTGTGACTGTGATTCTCAGGCCACTAAGAGGAGAAGGAGAGAGGTCAACCTGAATTTCTCAAGGGGATACTGAAACTAGGGTACCAGGAAACAGAAAGTTTGCTAAGAAAGTTTTCAGGAAGCCATTTAAATTACATAAAATCCACATAGAAGACTAGTCCCAGTGTGCGGTCTGTGGGATTTATTGCACTGGGTATAGGACTGACCATTTGCATCAAGGCAAAACAGTTATGTTTATACTCAATGCACGGAGTTATTTTGGCTCTCTCAAAATAAATTTCTGGATTGTTTGGGGGAAAGGATACTGATAATCATTTAGGAACATGATAGAACTGTTCAGGTGTGTTGCTAGCAGATTACAAAAGACAAGGAGCGCCTCAGGGCCCTCAGAAAAAAGAGCAGATGTTCTTCTGAATTCCAGGTACTTGTGTTCACTTGCCTCCTGGTAGCCATTTAGATACATCACAGGTATCTCAAAAAAACTGTCTGAACCAGAGATCTTGATACAATTCCCTCCCCACCTGTTCCTTCCTCAGTGCTCCCCATCTCAGGACACAGTACCATCACCCATCGAGTTATTCAAGTCAGTAACTGGGGTAATCACCTTTCACGCTTCTGTCTCCCTTACCCTCCACACCTAATCCAGCACCAAGTCCTGTTCATTTTGCCTCCAAAAGATGCATCGAATCCATCCATTTCTCTACACCTCTACTTCCACCACCCTAGTTGTGGTCACCACCACCTCCTGAGTGGCCTCCTTACTTCCATTCCTGCCTCTCTCCAACACCTGATACACAGCAGAGTGTTCTTCACAAACTATAAATTGGATTATTTTATTCCTTCTTAGTGGTTTTTCAATGCATTAGTATAAAATCCAAACTTCCATACACGATCTTCTACAGGACCACCATCAGCCCATATGACACCTTTGTGTAAATCAAAAAAGCATGCCTTCCTTAGATGAACACAGCCTTGGGCAGGGCCCAAGACTTGGTGAGCAGAGCCCAGGCTGGATTCCAGCTCCCTTCTCTCCCTTGGCCTGTGCTATTAGTCACGATGCAAACTGAACAGCATGTATGGTGGCCCTGGACTTCTCCAACCTGACTTTTACTGCCTTTCCCATTTGATTACTGCGCTCCAGCCACACTGGAATAGATAAGTCAAGAACACATGAAAGGAGGAAATCAAATGCAAAACATTCAGAAAACTTCAAGAGTTAATAGCCCACAAGATACCATGACACTATAAAAAAAAAAAAGAGTAAACAAACATTTTTTGAAAAACTCAAGAAAAATTTGTGCCAAGGTACTAAAATATCAAGTGTTCAAAAAAATTTCCTTGTGTGGTTAATTGGTAGAGCCAGAGTTATTTTAGGATAAAAAGACATATTTCAAAATATGGATTCAAATTAAGAGAACAAGGATGTACATAAACTATGTGGGACAGGACAAACTAAATTAGATGACAGAAGGACTTGAGAAGAACTTTTAAAAACAGAAGTTCTTTAAATTTATCACGGGGAAGAGGCCATTTAGCAAATCAGCAGAGTCCCTTGATGAAGAGGAAACAAAGGAAGAGTTCAGGGAAGGAAAGGGGGTGGCTGACTGGTTGAATGAGAAGAATGTTCTGTTCTACCTGAGTCAGGAAGAAAGGAGATCTTCTTGCCCCTGAACTGTTCCTTGGAATGAACTAGTGTAGGTAAGGGGAAGGGGAAAAAGGAAGGAATAGATGGAGGATGGGAAAGAAAAACACTGTAGATAAAAAGAAGAGTGATTTACTATTTCTGATTTGATTTTTAATTTGCACAACCTGAGAAAGAGAAGCAACGTGACGAGCTTCAGGTGGGATTTCTAAACATTTAAGGAAGCTGCAGTGGGAAGCCAAAAGCCATCTGAATGTGTTGACTCTGTAGCACAGAGAGATGACACTACTGGTTCCTTCACGATCTGAAGAGTCTGAACAAAGTGATGAGCCCACAACAATGATTTGCTTAAGCTGGTATATTGTCATTGAAAAGACGAATTCATACCAAATTGTCATGTTTACGTTTTTGACATGTTGATAAGAGCTGTTTGTTTAAAGTATCTTAGATGGCAGGACTTATGTTTATGCAAAATAAATGAATTAGGTGATGGTGCATACATATGTTATGAACTGCTTTATACAAAACCAATAGTAATTTTGAAAATCATGAAAAAATTCTAATCTCTAAAAAACAGCATGAATAATATATGAGTTCAAGAGCTACACAAAAATCAATTATTGTCTGTGAACACATTCCAGATGTTAATTCATCCATATCTTCCTCTAGCTCAAACTCTCTCTCCTCCCTGAAGGCCTTCTGATGACTCCAGAGCATTCTGAGTATGTTGTTTTTTAATTCCTTTTGTATTTGTTGTTGAAATGCATAATTAGAGTTTTATAATATTTGTGTCTAATACTAGTGTGCAAAATGCTATCTTTCCACTAATTATTTTCCAAGTGAGATCTTTGTGGTTGATTTTTTTTTTTTTTTGCTGTACGTGGGCCTCTCACTGTTGTGGCCTCTCCCGTTGCGGAGCACAGGCTCCGGACGCGCAGGCTCAGCGGCCATGGCTCACGGGCCCAGCCGCTCCGCGGCATGTGGGATCCTCCCGGACCGGGGCACGAACCCGTGTCCCCTGCATCGGCAGGCGGACTCTCAACCACTGTGCCACCACGGAAGCCCTGTGGTTGATTTTGATATCATTTTCTAACTGTTCGTGGAGCCAAACACCAAATATAATCACTGATTACTTTGATGATCCCTTTAAAACCAAGGGAGTTTCTGATGTCAAAGTAGAAATCAGACCACTTGTTTATATTTGATGTATATATATCATTAAACAAAATATATCTCCTAAAAATAAATTATACTATTTTCTAAAAGTTTAAAAACAAATACTGGTTGAAAACTAATACTTCAGATTATTTCTAAATTAACCACTGAATAAATATGTTATAAAAGTAGATGACTATTCAAATACTAGGCTTTGTATTGTAGTAAAAAAAATACGAATGCTAAGGAATCAGACTATGCACTGAAGTCCTGCCAAGAACTGAGTAAACTGAGGGCGGAAGGAGAGAATGTTCACCAAGTAACAAACAGGCTAGGTGGTATGGTACAGGGATCTTTTCATCTACTAACTCATTTAATTCTTACAACAACCCTGGAAAGAACATACAATAATTATTATTCCCACTGTCTACAGTAAGAAATAGTCTCAGAGAAATTAAGTGCCTTCACAAAGATCTTAGAGCTACCATGAGGTGGAGAGGGCTGCACACCCAGGTGTCTCTGGTGGACTCCATAGCTCAGCGTGGTGAGTTTTTCCACACAGCTGTCTTCCTACACATCTACATGGCATAGTGGTTAAGAGCATGGACTTGGTATTTATTTAGTTTCAAAATATTGGGGGATGTTTTTCCAGATAACTGTTAATGAATTCTAATTTGATTCCATTGTGGTTAGAGAAAATACTTTGTATGACTTGAATCCTTTTAAATTTATTGAGACATATTTACTCCCAGTATATGATCTACTTTAATAAATGTCCCATGTGCACTGGAGAAGAATGTGTATTCTGCTGTTAAATGGAGGATTCTATACATATCAATTAGGTCATATTTGGTAATAGTGTTTACTGTATCTCTTCAAAATAAATTATTATACTATTTTCCATAGTTTATATCCTTAATGAGTTTTCTGGATATTTTTCTATCAATTATTGAGAGAGGGTTATTGACATCTTTGACTCTAATTATAGATTTGTCTATTTCTCCTTGTAGTTCTATCATTTTTTGCTTAATTTTTAAGTTCTGTTACTAGGTGAAAAACCATTTAGGATTATTATGTCTTCTTGGTGAACCAATCTCTTTACCATTATGAAATGACCTTCTTTATCTTTGGTAATATTCTAAATATTCAGATTTATTTCCCTGAAATCTATTTTGATTGTAATGTAGCTACTTTAGCTTCTTTTGATTTGTTCTAGCATATCTTTTTTCCATCCATTACTTTTAACCTATTTTTAAAAATATTTCTTTATATAAAAGTACATTTCTTATAGGCAACATATAGTAGAGTCTCGCATTTTCATCCAACATGACAATCTCTGTCTTTTAATGGGGGTATTTAGACTAGGGCTTGGCAAACCGTGGTCCACAGACTAAATTCAGCCATGCCCATTTATTTGCATATCATCTATGGCTGCTTTTAAGCTACAATGATGGAGTGGAGTGGTTGCAACAGAGGCTGTATGTTCCACAAACCAAAAATATTTTATTTACTAACTGGACCTTTATAGAAAAAGTTTGCTGACCCTGGTTTAGACCATTTATATTTCATTTGATTATTGATATAATTAGCTTTAAATCTATCTTGCTATGCATTTTCTATTTGGCCCATCTCATTTTTTCCCCTCTTTTTCTGCCTTCTTTTGGATTATTTTTTAAATTCAATTTTATCTCCTTTGCTGGTTTATTAGCTGTAACTCTTCGTTTTTCTATTTTTGTGGTTGGTTTAGAGTTTATAGAATATATTTTTAACTTATTGCAATCTATCTTCTTGTGATATATCACTTCATATATTGTATAAGAATCTAAATATTCTCACCACCACTACCAAAACAACAAAGGTAATTATGTGAAGTGAAGGATATGTTAACTAACCCTATTGTAGTAATTATTTTGCAACACATATATGTGTGTGTCAGATCATCATGTTGTACATACTAAACTTACAGTGTCACATGTCAATAATATCTCTATAAGGCTGGAGGAAAAAGGGGGCTGTGATGGTTGGTTGATGGATAAAACTAAAATGAAAGGACCCCTTCTTCCCTTCCTTAGATCTCCTGCCATTGTTCCATACTCACCAACCCCAACCAAAAGTCAGAGGGTCCAGGAACTATTACTTTCATCCATTCAATTCAGGCTTTGGGGATAGAAAGCAGGGTTTCAAGGGTGTAGAGTGGCCAGAGTGGGGCGAATGAAAGGAATCTGGCTCAACCCATGAGGCAGATGGAGAAATTCTCAGAGAAGGGTAATCTGCCAGGAAGGTACCCCCAGAAGGGTCCACTGTATTTCCCAGCTCATTGTCAGTTTGCCTACCCATTGCCCTATCTCTTGGCCTATCTTTCAACTGAAAACTTGAGGGGATATTTGTTATTTTCTTTTCTTTTTTTTTTTAGGGATTCATTCTTCCCCTATTGTAGTCAATATGGTTGAGTGGGAATCTGTCCTGTAAGGGTGAGCATGTGACTCAGGTCCAAATGAATCAACATGCCCCGTCTTGCCAGCTGTGGTGATTGGTTCAAGACTAAGCACATGATTCAGTTAGAATCTGACAGCTACAGTGAGTTTTTTGCTAAGAATGCAGAAAAGAGACGGGAGGAGCTACTGTTCCCTTTTTGCCATCAGGAAGGACAACTCTGAGTCTGAAAATGAAACCAATCTGGCAGAAAACCAGCTTGACAGCCCTGAATCCAGCTGTGCCTGAAGGTAGCCCACCACTGAACTTTGCAGTTACGAGAGCCAATAAATTGTATTTTCACTTAAAAGAAGAAAAAAAAGAATTTCACAATAGTATACTTCCATCTTTCCCTTCCCAGCTATTGTGATATTGTTGTCATATATTTAGCTTCTACGTGTTATAAATCTCATTAGATTATTAATATTTTAATTTAAATAGTCCATTATAATTTAAAGAAATTTAAATGATAAAAATATCATATTTATCCATATTGTTACCAGTTCTGGTGTTCTACATTCCTTTGTATAGATCCATATTTCCATCTGGTATAATGTTCCTTCTGAATAAAGGACTTCTTTTTACATTTCTTATAGTGTGGGTGTGCTGGAGATACATTTTTTCTGGTTTTTTCACTCTGAAAAGACCTTTATTTCACCCTCATGTTTGAAAAATATTTTCACTTTGTATAGAATTCTAAGTTGACAGCTCCCACCACCACCCCCTCACCCCTGCCCCACCCTTCTTCTTTCAATACTTTCTGTCCCACTGTCTTCTTGCTTATATCGTTTATGATAAAAAAAAAATCAGCTCTCACCCTTATCTTTGTTCCTCATATATGTCTTTTATTCTCTGATTGCTTTTAAGATTTTCTTTTTATTAATAATTTTGAGCAATTGGATTATAATGCTTGAGGTGTGCTGAGCTTCTTGAATCTGTGGGTTTATAGTTTTCATCAAATTTTGTTTTTTTTAACTGTTATTTCTTCAAATATTTTTTCTGTTCTCTCTTTCCTGTGCTTTGAGGAGTCCAATTATACATATATTAGGCCACTTGAATTTGTCTTACAGCTCACTGATGCCCTTTTTTTGTTCTGAGTCTCTTTTCTATTTTATTTCATTGTATAGTTTCTATTGCTGTGTCTTCAATTTAACTAACCTCTTCTTCTGGAATGTTTAATCTGCCATTAATCCCATCCAGTATAATTTTCATCTCAGATAATTGTAGTTTTCATCTCTATAAATTCAGTTTAGGTCTTTTTTATATCTTCCACATCTCTGCTTAACATGGTCAATTTTTCCTCTAGTTTTTGGACATATGGAATACAGTTATCATAACTGTTTTAATGTCCTTGTCTGCTAATTCTAACATCTGTGCCTTTCTGAGTCAATTTTTATTTGTTGATCTTTCTTCTCATTTTGAGTCCTATTTTCCTGTTTCCATGTGGGGCAATTTTTGATTGGATGCTAGACATTGTGAATTTTATCTTGTTAAATGCTGGATATTTTTGTATTCTTATAAATATTCTTGAACTCTCTTCTGGGATGTAGTTAAGTTTCTTGGAATCAGCTTGAGTTTTTTTAATGCCTTCCTTTTAAAATTTGTTGAGCAGGACCAACTCAGCATTTAGTCTAGGGCTAATTATTCCCTACTACTGATGCAAGACCCTTCTGAGAACTCTACCTACTGCCCTATGAATTATAGGTTTTCCAGTCTGGCTGGTGAGAACAGGCATTATTATTGGCCTTGTGTAAGCATTATCTCTGATCCTTTCAGATGGTCTCCCTTGCTCTGGATAGTTTCCCCATTTATATGCACTGAGCATGCATATAATTAATGGGGATTCTTTGTAGACATCCAATATTCTTTCTCTGTGCAGCTGAGAACACTATCCTGTGAATTCTAGCCACTTAGATTCCCTGCACTCTTCATAAGGTCTCCTCAACTCAGAGAATCTGCCACACTCCACCTGGATTCCCACTCCCTGTACCATGGCCTTAAATTTATCTCAAGGCACTAAGTTAGGGCAATCACAGGGGTTATCTTGTTTGTCTCTTATCTCCAAGAATCACTGTCCTTCATTGCCTGATGTCCAGTGTCTTGAAACCATTGTTTCTATCTTTTCTCCAGTGTTTTAGTTGTTTCAGGAAGGAGGGTAAATCTGGTTCCTGTTAGTCCACCTAAGCCAAATACAGACATTTTGGACTTTGTATTAGCTCTCATTTTGGAAGGGGTTGGGGGTGTGGTATCAGTTCTCATTTCCTGGCTATATAACCTTGGCAAATTACCTAACTTCTCTGAGCTTTATTTTTTTCCATGTGCAAATGGGAATAATAATGTTAGAATGATTAAAATTATATTGATGAAAAGCATTTAGCACAAGGCTTGGCATATAGTAAACACTCTAATAATAGAGACTATTTTTATTATGTAGATTAAGGGTTTAAATCAGATGATCTTTGCAGGCTATTCCAGACCTAAAATTTTATGATTTTATTAATTCAATTTTGAAAATTACATGGCATAATTTAAAAAATTAAAGTGTACCCTCAATATTCATTTTAACCATACATTAATTACACATAAATGAAAACTGATATTTTTTAAATGACGACTTTATCTCTGTCAAATTGTATTTTACAAGTTGTTTTTTTTAATTCTATTAACAGTACACTGAGGTACATTAGGAATTATTAGGCCATTTGGCTCTTCCATTATAAAGAAGAATTTGAGATTTTTTTTTGCCTCACCCTTCAATGCTGGAATTATTTCTTGAAGTAAACTTTTTCTCCCTGAGTTTTCATTATCAATCCATTTGCTTAGTCAGGAATTAAGGTTTTGTTTGTTTTAACTACTGGTTTCTCAAAACGCTATGTACTGTTTAAAATGAGGTCAATAGTATAATCCTAAGATGTTCCATAATGTGATATCTTAGTAATAATCTAAGAAAATATTTGGTTGGAATTTGTTTATGGCACTATAAAGTGATCGTCAATAGGTGACTATCACTTATTGTAAGCAGTCTGGCTGTGGGAAATGTTTTAATTACAACAGTTTTTGTTTGTTTGTTTTTTGTTTTTTTTTGTTTCCCGGTACGCGGGCCTCTCACTGCTGTGGCCTCTCCCGTTGCGGAGCACAGGCTCTGGACGCGCAGGCTCAGCGGCCATGGCTCACGGGCCCAGCCGCTCCACGGCACGTGAGATCCTCCCAGACCGGGGCACGAACCCGTGTCCCCTGCATCGGCAGGCAGACCCTCAACCACTGCGCCACCAGGGAAGCCCTTAATTACAACATTTTAACTGAAAAGTAACAACACTGCATTTGGAACCAAATTAAAATGTTCAGCATGCACATTAATTTGCTTTCTTCACATCAAAGCAATACTTGAAATAAACAAAAATCCATGATAATTAGTAAATACTCAGTTATTTAAAAATGTGCCATCCTTGTTGCACAGCAACTATTGCTTCTATTACGTGCTTTTTACATACTCTAAAATAATTAAGGAAGGGCATAAATTGCTATCTACTTTTTTTGACTGTTAAAAGCATTTAAGTTGTGAAGTTTATTCTAATATGTGTATCACACATTTGTAAAGGGAACATTTCATTCCTATGCAAAGGCACAATGACCCAAGAAAGAGATGACAATGTCATATTAGTGATTCTCCTTTCTCATGAGAGGACTTTCAGGGAACTTTTAATTCATAGTCTCAATAACTAACACAGCCAAGCGTAATTATCATTCGCTGGCTTTACTGGTCTGGATCTTGATTTACTACTAAGCTAAATTATAAGGTTTATTAACAAAAAGTCATGTCCTCTCAAAAGAATGAAATGTCCATTTATATTAAAGAAAATTACACAGGCCAAAATACATCTATGATATAATTAATTTATTAGAAAGATATCATGGTTTTAATAAGAACTTAGAGAATCTCACATATGTTTATTTTCATCAACAAATTAACTTAGCATAAAGCAAGAACATATAGTTTTATACGGTCAGATGCTAACACTAACTTGGTCGGCATGCTGTGTTAGCACCTCAGGGATAGGGCACAGGAAGCAGCAGTACTAGAGTGGATCATGGATGCAGAGACTTCTTTTCCAGTGGATTATATCTGAAGGTCATTGGTGGGGTGTGACCAAAGAGATGAGGAACTTCTACATAAGCAAAGGCAGGAAAGTTCATTTTGTCAATCTAAGAGGAGCTCAGGAGTTTGAGGGAAAGGAATGATCTGTGAATCTCCATCTGCATTTCACTAATTCCATTAGTGAAATTTATTTTACTTTTTCAAAGATTTATTTATTATTTATTTATTTAATTTCTTTTTGGCTGCATCGGGTCTTAGTTGCGGCACGCAGGATCTTTTTTGAGGCATGCGGGATCTTCATTGTGGTGTGTAGGCTTCTCTCTAGTTGTGGCATGCAGGTTTTCTCTCCTCTAGTTGTGGTGCACAGGCTCCACGGCACGTGGGCTCTGTAATTGTGGTGCATGGGCTCCAGAGTGTGTGGGCTCTGTAGTTTGTGGCAAGCGGGCTCTACTTGAGGCATGTGAGCTCAGTAGTTGTGGCATGTGGGATCTTAGTTCCCTGACCAGGGATCAAACCCGCATCCCCCTGCATTGTAAGGTGGACTCTTTACCACTGGACCACCAGGGAAGTACCCATCAGTGAAATTTCTGACTCAAAAGATGGGATGTTTATAATATCTCTTTATACATATTGCCAACCTGCCCTCCAAAAGGCTGTGTGTAATTTCCTGTCCCTTAAAGAGTAGAAAAGACTATCTCACTAGACTTTCACCGCAAGACAAAGCTGAAGCAGTAAAAAATAATCTCTCCTTGCTTTAATTTGAATTTTTTGGATTGCTAGATAGGTGGGTCATCTTTTCATATTTTTAAACATGGATTGGTAAGGGTAGGGGAAGTGAATAAGGATAGACTAACCAACTTAGTACACCGAGGCTAAAAAAAATAGAAGTAATTAAAGAAGTGTGGGCTTTAGAGAAGAAGGAGAAGAAAAAGCCTATGTTGGAGGTTCCGAGTCAAGATGGCGGTGTGGGAAGACGCAGAGTTCACATCTCCCCACAACTAGGGTGCCTGCTGGATGCTGGTGGGGGACCCTGACGTCCAGGGAGATGGGAAGAACCCCCAAGAGCACTGGTAGGATGTGGGGACACTGAGGGGGGAGGAGAAGTGGAGCCTGGACAGGACAGGCGCCCCTGAGGGGTGACTGAGAGGCAGGAAGGGGAGGGGTTCCCACGCCTGGAGGGACCCTCAGGGGCTCAGATCAGAGGGGGAGCGGGCCCAGCATTTCCCCTGCCCAATCAGCTGGGGAACTCTGCCCGGCTCTCGGGCTGGGTCCTACACGCTCAGTGGTCCCCTCTGGGCCAGGCTGGTCCTGGGGGCATAGGAGGGAGGCCAGGAGAGAACGGGAGAGGCGGTCGAGAGGGGCCCTCCAGGACCAGAGGATCAGGAAATGAGCAGAGGACGTTTGCCATGCTCACTCAGGCACTGGGAACCTGCCGAGCCCCCAGGCTGGTCCCACACCCTCCAAAGCCCCCTCCAGGCTGCGTGGGTCCTGGGGGCATAGGAAGGAGGGCAGGGAGATCAGGAGAGGCAGGTGGGAGGGGACCTCCAGACTGGAGGAGCAGTAGAGGAGCAGAGGGCATTTGCACCACCCACTGGAGCCCCCCCACCCTCTAAGACCAGAGGCAGGAGGCATGCCTGGGGGCTTCTGTTCTGTTGAGCCTAAGCCCCCCCTCCCACAACCCCCCCACCCACCCCACTTCCTTTTCCAGCCCTTTGGGTCCTAAGCATAGGGCCCGCCCACTGCCCAAACTTCACCGCTGCTTAGGCCTCACCCTCCACAGCCAAGGCCTTTTCCACTTTTTTTTTTTCCTCCTCCTCTTTTTTACTATTGTGGTTCTGTTTTACTTTCTAGTTGTTGTTTCATCTATATTTTTATTTTTACATTTTTTCTAACATAGCTGTTAGTTTCCTATTCTAATTTTGGTTTTCACTTTGTTATTGTTCTACTTTTTTATTTACATCTTTATTGGAATATAATTGCTTTACAATGGTGTGTTTGTTTCTGCTTTATAACAAAGTGAATCATATGTTCCCATATCTCTTCCCTCTTGCGTCTCCCTCCCTCCCACCCTCCATATCCCACCACTCCAGGCGGTCACAAAGCACCGAGCTGATCTCCCTGTGCTATGCGGCTGCTTCCCACTAGCTATCTACCTTACGTTTGGTAGTGTATATATGTCCATGCCTCTCTCTCGCTTTGTCACAGCTTACCTTCCCCCTCCCCATATCCTCAAGTCCATTCTCTAGTAGGTCTGTGTCTTCATTCCTGTCTTACCCCTAGGTTCTTCATGACATTTTTTTTCCCCTTAAATTCCATATACACGTGTTAGCATACGGTATTTGTCTTTCTCTTTCTGACTTACTTCACTCTGTATGACAGACTCTAGGTCTATCCACCTCATTACAAATAGCTCAATGTCGTTTCTTTTTATGGCTGAGTAATATTCCATTGTATACATGTGCCACATCTTCTTTATCCATTCATCCGATGATGGACACTTAGGTTGTTTCCATCTCCGGGCTATTGTAAATAGAGCTGCAATGAACATTTTGGTACATGACTCTTTTTGAATTATGGTTTTCTCAGGGTATATGCCCAGTAGTGGGATTGCTGGGTCATATGGTAGTTCTACTTGTAGTATTTTAAGGAACCTCCATACTGTTCTCCATAGTGGCTGTATCAATTTACATTCCCACCAACAGTGCAAGAGGGTTTCCTTTTCTCCACACCCTCTCCAGCATTTATTGTTTCTAGATTTTTTGATGATGGCCATTCTGACCGGTGTGAGATGATATCTCATTGTAGTTTTGATTTGCATTTCTCTAATGATTAATGATGTTGAGGATTCTTTCATGTGTTTGTTGGCAGTCTGCATATCTTCTTTGGAGAAATGTCTATTTAGGTCTTCTGCCCATTTTTGGATTGGGTTGTTTGTTTGTTCTTTTGTTATTGAGCTGCATGAGCTGCTTGTAAATTTTGGAGATTAATCCTTTGTCAGTTGCTTCATTTGCAAATATTTTCTCCCATTCTGAGGGTTGTCTTTTGGTCTTGTTTATGGTTTCCTTTGCTGTGCAAAAGCTTTGAAGTTTCATTAGGTCCCATTTGTTTATTTTTGTTTTTATTTCCATTTCTCTAGGAGGTGGGTCAAAAAGGATCTTGCTGTGATTTATGTCATAGTGTTCTGCCTATGTTTTCCTCTAAGAGTTTGATAGTTTCTGGCCTTACATTTAGGTCTTTAATCCATTTTGAACTTATTTTTGTATATGGTGTTAGGGAGTGATCTAATCTCATACTTTTCAATGTACCTGTCCAGTTTTCCCAGCACCACTTATTGAAGAGGCTGTCCTTTCTCCACTGTCCATTCCTGCCTCCTTTATCAAAGATAAGGTGACCATATGTGCATGGGTTTATCTCTGGGCTTTCTATCCTGTTCCATTGATGTATCTTTCTGTTTTTGTGCCAGTACCATACTGTCTTGATTACTGTAGCATAGTCTGAAGTCAAGGAGCCTGATTCCTGCATGGCTGCCGGCATGGCTTGCGGGATCATGGTTCACGAGCCAGGAGTCAGGCCTGAGCTCCTGTGGTGGGAGCCCCAAGTCTGAACCACTGGACTAAAAGAGAACCTAAGACCCCAGGGAATATTCATCAGAGTAAGGTCTTCCAGAAGTCCTCATCGCAGCACCAAGACACAGCTCTACCCAACAGCTAGAAACTGCAGTGTTGGAAGCCACAGGCCAAACAACCAGTAAGACAGAAACACAATCCGATTCATTAAAAAAAAGAAAAAAAGTGAGACAGCAAAAAAATATGTCATAGAAGAAGGAGCAAGGTAGAAACCTACAAGACAGAATAAATGAAGAGGAAATAGGCAATCTACCTGAAAAATAATTCAGAGTAATGATAGAAAAGACGATCCAGAATCTCAGAAATAGAATGGAGGCACAGATTGAGAAAATACAAGAAATGTTTAACAAAGATCTAGAAAAACTAAAGAACAAACAAACAAAGATGAACAACAAAATAAGTAAATGAAAAATACACCAGAAGGAATCAATAACAGGATAACTGAGGCAGAAGAACGAATACTTGCGCTGGAAGACAAAATAGTGGAAATAACTGCCGAGGAGCAGAATAAAGAAAAAAAAAGAAAAGAATTGAAGACAATCTCAGAGACATCTGGGACAACACTACATGTACCAACATTCAAATTATAGGGGTCCCAGAAGAAGAAGAGAAAAAGAAAGGGTCTGAGAAAACATAAGAAGAGATTATAGAACAAAACTTCCCTAACATGGGAAAGGAAAGAGTCACCCAAGTCAGGAAGCACAGAGAGTCCCATACAGGATAAACCCTAGGAGAAACACACCATGACACATATTAATCAAACTAACAAAAATTAAATTCAAAGAAAAAAAATTAAAAGCAGCAAGGGAAAAGCAAAAATTAACATACAAAGGAATCCCCATAAGGTTATCAGATTATTTTTCAGCAGAAACTCTGCAGACCACAAGAGAGTGGCAGGATATACTTAAAGTGATGAAAGAGAAAAACCTACAACCATACCCAGCAAGGATCTCATTCAGATTTGATGGAGAACTCAAAAGCTTTACAGACAGGCAAAAGCTAAGAGAATTCAGGACCACCAAATCAGCTTTGCAACAAAGGCTAAAGAAACTTCTCTAGGCGGGAAACACAAGAGAAGAAAAAGACCCACAAAAACAAACCCCAAACAATTAAGAAAATGGTAATAGGAGCATACATATCGACAATAACCTTGAATGTAAATGGATTAAATGCCCCAACCAAAAGACACAGACTGGCTGAATGGATACAGAAACAAGACCCATATATATGTTGTCTACAAAAGACCCACTTCAGACCTAGGGACACATACAGACTGAAAGTGAAGGGATGCAAAAAGATATTCCATGCAAATGGAAATCAAAAGAAAGCTGGAGTAGCAATACTCATATCAGATAAAATAGACTTTAAAATAAAGACTGTTACAAGAGATAAGGAAGGACACTACATAATGATCAAGGGACTAATCCAAGAAGAAGATATAACAATTATAAATGTTTATGCACCCAACATAGGAGCACCTCAATACATAAGGCAAATGCTAACAACCATAAAAGGAGAAATCGACGGTAACACAATAATAGTAGGGGACTTTAACACCCCACTTACATCAATGGACAGATCATCCAAACAGAAAATAAATAAGGAAACGCAAGCTTTAAATGACACAATAGGCCAGATAGATTTAATTGACATTTATAGAACATTCCACCTGAAAGTGGAAGAATACACTTTCTTCTCAAGTGTACACAGAACATTCTCTAGGATAGATCACATCTTGGGTCACAAATCAAGCTTTGGAAAATTAAAAAAAATTAAAATTGTACCAAGCATCTTTTCTGACCACAACATTATGGGATTGGAAATCAATTACAGGAAAGAACCTGTAAAAACCACAAATACATGGAGGCTAAACAGTGAGCTACTAAATAACTAAGAGATCACTGGAGAAATCAAAGAAGAAATTAAAAAATACATAGAAACAAATGACAACAGAAACACAACAACCCAAAACCTATGGACCCAGCAAAAGCAGTTCTAAGAGGGAAGTTTATAGCAATTCAATCTCAAGTCAAGGCGCAAGAAAAATCTCAAATAAACAATCTAACCCTACACCAAAAGCAACTAGAGAAAGAAGAACAAACAAAACCCAAAGTCAGTAGAAGGAAAGAAATCATAAAGATCAGAGCAGAAATTAATGAAATAGAAACAAAGAAAACAATAGCAAAGATCAATAAAACTAAAAGCTGGCTCCTTGAGAAGATAAACAAAACTGATAAAGCCTTAGCCAGACTCATCAAGAAAAAAAAGGGAGAGGACACAAATCAATAAAATTAGAGTTGAAAAAGGAGAAATGACAACTGACATCATAGAAATACAAAGGATTATAAGAGACTACTACAAACAACCATATGCCAATAAAATAGACAACCTTGAAGAAATGGACCAATTCTTGGAAAGGTACAATTTTCCAAGACTGAACCAGGAAGAATTAGAAAATATGAAGAGACCTATCGCAAGTAATGAAATTGAAACTGTAATTTAAAATCTTCCAACAAACAGAAGTCCAGGACAAGATGGCTTCTATCAAACATTTAGAGAAGAGCTAACCCCCATCCTTCTCAAACTCTTCCAAAAAATTGCAGAGGAAGGAACACTCCCAAACTCATTCTATGAGGCCACCATCACCCTGATACCAAAACCAGACAAAGATATCACACAAAAAAGAAAATTATAGACCAATATCACTGATTAACATAGATGCAAAAATCCTGAACAAAACACTAGGAAACAGAATCCAACAACATATCAAAAGGATCATACACCATGATCAAGTGGGATTTATCCCAGGCATGCAAGGATTCTTCAATATATGCAAATCAATCAATGTGATACAACATATTAACAAATTTAGGAATAAAAAAACATGATCATCTCAATAGATGCAGGAAAAGCTTTTGACAAAATTCAACGCTGATTCATGATAAAAACTCTCCAGAAAATGGGCATAGAGGGAAGCTACCTCAACATAATAGAGGCCATGTTATGACAAACCCACACCAAATGTCATTCGCAATGGTGAAAAACTGAAAGCATTTCCACTAAGATCAGGAAAAAGACAAGGATGTGCACTCTTGCCACTCTTATTCAGCATAGTTTTGGAAGTCCTAGCTATGGCAATCAGAGAAGAAAAAGAAATAAAAAGAATCCAAATTGGAAAAGAAGAAGTAAAACTGTCACTATTTGCAGATGACATGATACTACTATACATAGAAAATCCTAAAGATGTCACTGGAAAACTACTAGAACTAATCAATGAATTTGGTAAGGCTGCAGGATACAAAATTAATGCACAGAAATCTGTGGTGCTCCTATACACTAACAAGGAAAAATCAGAAAGAGAAATTAAGGAAACAATCCCATTTACCACTGCAACAAAAAGAACAAAATATCTAGGAATAAACCTACCTAAGGAGGCAAAAGACTTGTACTCAGAAAACTATAAAACACTGATGAAAGAAATCAAAGATGACATAAACAGATGGAGAAATATACCACGTTCTTGGATTGGAAGAATCAATACTGTGAAATGACTATACTACCCAAAGCAATCTACAGATTCAATGCAATCCCTATCAAACTACCAATGGCATTCTTCACAGAATTAGAACAAAAAGTTTACAATTCGTGTGTAAACACAAAAGACCCCGAATAGCCAAAGCAATCTTGAGAAAGAAAAACGGAGTTGGAGGAATCAGGCTTCCTGACTTCAAGCTATACTACAAAGCTACAGTAATCAAGACAGTATGGTACTGGCACAAAAACTGAAATATAGATCAATGGTACAAGATAGAATGCCCTGAGATAAACACACACACATATGGTCACCTAATTTATGACAAAGGAGGCAAGAACATAAAATGGAGAAAAGACAGCCTCTTCAATAAGTGGTGCTGGGAAAGCTGGACAGCTACATGTAAAAGAATGTAATTAGAACACCACCTAACACCGTATACAAAAGTAAACTCCAAATGGATTAAAGACCTAAATGTAAGACCATACACTATAAAACTCATAGAGGAAAACATAGGAAAAACACTGACATAAACCACAGCAAGATCTTTTTTGACCCACCTCCTAGAGTAATGGGAATAAAAACAAAAATAAACAAACGGGAACTAATTAAACTTAAAAGCTTTGCACAGCAAAGGAAACCATAAGCAAGACAAAAAGACAACCCTCAGAATGGGAGAAAATATTTGCAAATGAAACAACAGACAAAGGATTAATCTCCAAAATATACGAACAGCTCATGGAGCTCAATATCAAAAAAACAAACAACCCAATCCAAAAATGGGAAGACCTAAATAGACATTTCACCAAAGAAGACATACAGATGGCCAAGAGGCACATGAAAAGATGCTCAACATCACTAATTATTAGAGAAATGCAAATCAAAACTGCAATGAGGTATCACCTCACACCGGTCAGAACAGCCATTACCAAAAAATCTAGAAAAAAGGGTGTGGTGAAAAAGGAACCCTCCTGCCCTGTTGGTGGGAATGTAAATTGATACAACCACTATGGAGAACAGTATGGAGGTTCCTTAAACAACTAAAAATAGAATTACCATATGACCCAGCAATCCCACTGCTGGGCATATACCCTGAGAAAACCATAATTCAAAAAGAGACATGTACCACAATGTTCACTGCAGTACTATTTACAATAGCCAGGACATGGAACCAAGTCAGAAAGAGAAAAACAAATACCATATGCTAATGCATATATATGGAATCTAAAAAAAAAAAAAAAAAAAAAAATGGTACTGTTGAACCTAGTGGCAGGGCAGGAATAAAGGCGTAGACATAGAAAGTGGACTTGAGGATATGCGGGGGAGGGAGGGGAAAGCTGGGGTGTAGTGAGAGTAGCATCGACATATATACACTACTGAATGTAAAATAATTAGCTAGTGGGAAGCAGCAGCATAGCACAGGGAGATCAGCTTGGTGCTTTGTGATGACCTAGAGAGGTGGGATGGGGAGTGGGGGAGGGAGGCTTAGCGGGGAGGGGTTGTGGGGATGTATGTGTGCATGTGGCTGATTCACGTTGTTGTACGACAGAGACTAACACAGTATTGTGAAGCAATGATACTGCAATAAAGATCTATAATAAAAAGAAGCCTATGCTATAAAATAAAACAAAAGAATGAGACACTTAGAGCAACTTTAGTCCATATTCTCAAATTTTAATTGTTGCCCATATGGAACTGTTGCTATAGAGATCATTTTTGTTATAGCCTGAATGTGCTGTCCCCAAAGGATAAGGGAAGGGGGATTGATTTATAGAGGGCCAGACTGGCTGAGTATGGCCAACTGTGTGAAGACTGGAAATGAAAGTGACAAATTTAGAATTAACCTGACCCAGCAACAATACCTAAAGGATTTCATCTGTGGATGGCAGAGTGGGGAATTCCAGGTGGAGACATTAGTTTGAAGGTGGCCACCAATTGTTGCTTGAGGTTACAAGTTATAAGGTCTAGTCACCAAGGAGAAGCATCTGATGATAACCAAATACATTGTTGGAACTTCAGTCAAACAATCTGAATTTCAGTAGCCAGCTCTAGTTCTAGATGCACATGTAAGACAAAATCAGAAAACCAAGACAGAAGGCTAGAGCTAGGATTAGGTACTGGTGGGGGAAAAGAAACAGCTTGGAAGGTTTCAGCACAGTATGCATGATAAAGCCAAGGGATCAATCAAAAAGTATGAGAAGTTTATGACAGGAAGATGATGTCTATAGCCTCAATGACTAGAGCTGTGCAAGGCCTGAGAAGGCAGGGGCTAACAATTTTAAAAGTATGATTTGTATTCTTTAAAATTATGAAAGCAATACATATTCACTCTTGAAAGTTTGAAAAATATAGAAAAGACAAAAGTCAATGCAATTTTTTCATACTCTAAAAGCAAACATCTTCTTTGTAAATAGTGAGCTAAATACTTATTCATTTTATTTGCCAGAAGTTTATAACTGAATAATTTTAAGTCATTGGTCATTGTTCATTCTCTTGTATTATCTTCTTAAAAGCAGAGAAATCATAAGAATGAATTAATATTCCCCTGCTTTTAAGGATGTAGTCAAATGCAGATTCTGTCATTTTATGGGAAAAAGGGTAAATATTTAAAAGTAAAAATTATGCTTTTACATAAGAACTAACAGCTATCTTAATCTTATAAGATTTCAAATTCTATTCTTATGTTTTAACTTCCTACTTGTCTAATATTTTGTAAAAAACATATATTGTAAGCACGTTTGGTCTAGGAAATTCCAGAAAGAATCAAAGGTGTGCATAGAAGCAAAGAGACCTATCTGAAGTAGCCTGGCAAATGGACAGAATTTTTTAAAAACAAATAAGACACATGCTGCTGAAAGCCACATTACTGTTACCTTCTCCCTCCAGTTATCACCGTTCAGCATCTTCTGTCTAAGGGTTTCCTGCAACTGCTCCATGCTTTTCTGATGTGAAATCAGCATCAATTCCCTGAAAATCATAAACACAACAAATGAGTCAAGACACACCCTTAACACCCTTCTTAAATTACAGTTCGTGGCTCAGGGATTATTTCACAACTCAGTCTGTTTATTCTTCTCTTTAGAAATATATATATACATATGTGTGTGTGTACTGCTACTACATACTATTTTAACTGTTGTTAACAGCAATTTAAAAACACTGGCAACAAGGTAAGTATTTTCTCAGGCTTAATTTTTGCTTAATAAGTAATATTATTTTTGCATGAAATAGTAACAACATATGTGTAGTCACAAATATAATAAAATACTATACATTGTGGTTCTAAAGTTTATGACTAAATTCTAACACTAGGTCATATTTTGTTTCTTTAAAAAAGGAAAATGTGTTGGGATATGACACAAAACCAGCACGTTTGTAGTTCCTGCTAGATTTATTTTTCTTTTATTTATCTCAAGTGCTAATAGGAACAGACTGAATTAAGTAGAGGGTAATATCTGAAATGTGGTATAGTACAAAACATACTAGAAAATAGGAGAGAAAACACAAAGAACATTTTAATATTTTAATCCACGTAATTGGATCTTTTTCTAATAAATTTATTTATTTATTTATTTTTGGCTGTGTTGGGTCTTCACTGCTGCATGCGAGCTTTCTCTAGTTGTGGCTAGTGGAGGCTACTCTTCGTTGTGGTGTGTGGGCTTCTCATTGCGGTTGTGGAGCACCCGCTCTAGGTGTGCGGGCTTCAGTAGTTGTGGCACACAGGCTCAGTAGTTGTGGCACACGAGATTAGTTGCTCCGCAGCATGTGTGATCTTCCCATGTCCCCTGCATTGGCAGGTGGATTCTTAACCACTGCACCACCAGGGAAGTCCCCACGTAATTGGGTCTTAAAGCTAAGTTTGTGACCCTCTGGGTGGAAGTAAGTGTGGGAGATTCATGAGAACATTTCTCCAGGGGCCCTGAAGTTAAGACTTTAAATATCACAAGTGGTGGCAAAAGTATGCCTGTTGATCAGGGAGTCCCTCCACCCCCTTCTATAATCACCATAACCCTTCTTATTTTCTGTGTAGGTGATTCTTTTCCATTGCTTATTCCTCTTTCTAATCCCTTTGTTTTCCATCATCACCCTCTTCCCTTTAGTTCTGACCCCTTTTCTCAAACTTGTGACTTTCATTTATAACTGCCTGTTAGACATCTCCACCCTGATGAGCCATCAACACCAAAGATTCCACACATCAAAAAACAAATTCATCATCATCTCCAACGGTCTTGCCTTTCCTTTTGACTTCTGAAACCTTCAACAGTTACAATCTTTAGCTTGAAATCCCTGAGTCATCTCTGACTTTTCCTTCTTCTTGTTCTACCACATCCATTCAGTAACAAGTTCTATGTATTCTGCTCCGTGGTGCACCTCGAACTATTTCCTCCCTTCCTTTCCGACTACTAACAGTTAAGGTTCTTGACTTTATTTCTCACCAAGAGTATTGTAATAGACTGTCAATCTATCTTGATCTGTATTCTCATCTCACTCTTACAGTATTATTAAACATTTTTTAATAAAAATAGTGCCTACATTTCTAGGCAAGAAAATTTTAAGGTCATGAACATAAAGACACATCAACTTGGTAACCAGGATTATGAATATTATTTGAGGGAAAATGATTGAAAAGAACAAAACTCCCCAGACTTTTTTTTCAGAACTGTGTCAGACTAGGTACTTTGACAACTTTCCTACTGAAAATAAGTAAAGTTTTGTTTTCACTTATAAAAAAAATCTTAAAATTCATCAGTGATCTGGACAAAAAGTTAGGAAGATGCAGGAAACACAAATCAAGAGAAAGGACAGAAAAAGGTTATCAGTGGAAAACTAGTGAAATTTGAATAAAGTCTATAGGTTAGTTAATTGTATTATACCCATATTAATTTCTTAGTTTTTACATATGTGCCATGGTTATGAAAAATGGACAAGAGGGAAACAAATTCTCTGTAACTTTTCTTTAAATACAAAATTATTCCAAACTAATGGTTTAAAAAAATGAAGTAAAAGGAAGAACCCCAACAATAAGTAGAGCACTGAAGCCAATTCTCACCTTGAAGGTACTTTCCAAATCTGATGTACTTGAGCATTAAATTTCATAGCCATGAAGGGCACTGGAGTCAGGAGAGAAAGGAAGAGCTTGAGAGGAAACTCACCTGCATAAAACTGCATCTCAAAGAGGGACACATGCAGTATGCATTTTTGTCATACTGTATGTAAGAATATGAAATTCACACCCAGTATGTGTAAAATACAAATAACATCCCCTCTCAAAGAACAAAAAAGAAATTTCCGGCTTTGAAGTTTGGTGCTAGGTAGAGGGGAAAATACAAATCTCCCACAAGAATTTGTAAACACAAGCCAGTCCCAGTGCAGGTTTGTATCCTGAATTCACACTACCTGAGTGGTCCAAAAAGCTTCATATTGAGGAGATATCTTACAATGGTGTTAGGATAACCTTGCCTCCAGATGCCTGGTAGGAAAAACACCAATATGTTTGGGAGAAACCTATCTTCGACTTGAAACTCAGAGATTCCTACAGATAAAAATTTAAGACCTATGAGACCATAATTTTAAGAATCACAAAATTATTTTTTTTAAAGCTAGTAAGAGGAAGAATGAGCAGACACAAATGATAGCATAATCAAAGCCACAAATTCTAAAGTATTTTCAGATATTGAATATAAATAAGGATGTACAATATGTTGGAAGAAATAAAAGATTAATTTAAATGACTAATGAAATCTGAAATGAACCAATCAAACTTGTAGAAATGAAGCATATAATAACTGAGATGAAAAGCTCAGTAGATGGTCCTATAGCAGATTATTCACAGCTAAAAATGAAGTAATAAACTGAAAGGGAGATTCAAAGAAATTATACAGGGTGCAGTACATGATGTCAAAAATATGTAAAATATAAAAGAGGTTGATATATGGAGGATAGAGTGAAAAGATCTAATATTTCTCTATTTACCATCTCAGAAGCAAATGAGAGAGAAAGGGAGAGGAAGGACATTACAGATTGATGAAAAATACCAACCCATAAATCTAGGAAGCCCAAAGGATTCCAAGCAAGATAAATAAAAATAAATCTCATATCTGGCACCTGGTAGTGAAAATGAAGAATATTGGAATTAAAAGAGATTTTAAAAGATGCTGGAGAGGAAATAAAACATATTGTCTTCAAAGGAACTCAAACGTATTGAAAGCTTATTCTCCAATAGAAACAAGGAAGGCCAAAGACAGCAAAATAATATATTAAAATCCCATGAGAAAATAACCATCAATCTGAAGTTGGGTACCCAGCAAAACTATCTTTCAGAAAGAGGCCGAAATAAAATATGCTCAGAAAAATATAATCTGAGGGTTTACTGCCAGCTAAACGACTTCTAAAAAATATGCTTTGCAGGAAGGATTATGATCTCAGAAGGAAGGTCAGACGATCAAGAAAAAATGGTGAGCAAAGGAACTGGCAAACACACAGGCAGGGAGGGCTTCTTGGGTGTGTGATCGATTCAGCTGTACGGGGCCCATGTTCTGAAGGGGGTCCTGGGTTTCAGATTTAATGCTCTGTGGTCACCACTGAGAAATTCTTAACAACTTTATCTTTGAGTCTGTGTTTTGTAAGTGAGGTCTAATGGGACAGTCAAGCACATGCTGGGGCCTTGGAGCCTCGGCTCACACAGAGTCCTACCTCTCGACACCTCCCTGTCTCCCCAGGATGGTTCTCAACCCTTTTCTCCCTGACCCTTGCCCAGCATCTGCTGTCATCCTCTGCTTCAGTGGGCACAGGCATGGGGAATGTTGGGTCTGCCATATGTGTCCTTTTGGCTGAGTCTGGGGCAGGGCCTTGGGTGCCTCTGAGAGCCTGCATCCATGCTACAATTTCTCCATGCCCAAGGGAGCACAAGATTCAACAGCAAACAAACAAAAAAAAGACCCTGACAAGCTGAGAGAAAGATGGTGAAGGAAAGGAAAAAGCTTCTTTCTTTTTTTGAAGGGGCTCCACGTTTTCATTTTACACTGGGCTTGAAAATTATGTAGCCAGCCTTGTATGTAAGTACTTGTAAATAAATATCATCTGTATAAAATATTAGTTTTGACTGTGTGTAATCAGTGGGGCTAACAAAAGTATAAAACTAGAACACTAGACAAAAATGTAGAATATAGGATGGCACGATGGCAACTATAAGGTGCCAGTGTTATTCAAGAGAAGTTTGCATTATTCAAGAGAAGTTTGAGATATTAATTTTAAACTTCATTAAGCATGCATGGTAAAAATCTCAGAAGTAACCACTAAAAGAACAGAATACGCCATTAGAAGAAGATGCACTAAGAAAATAAAAGAAACTCCAACAATATTGCCCCCGCCCAAGGCCCAAAAGGAGAAAAGAGTGTAGAAAAAGAGGGAGAAGTATTGATAGAAAACTTAAAGTAACAATCATAATAATGGCAAATAAACTAAACTCATGAGTTAAGAGAAACAGGCTTGATAAAACCAAATCCTATCCCTAACCCTACATATTGGGTTAAGTAAAATATATTAATTAAGATAACTTTTACCTGTTTATTTTTACTCTTCTAATATGGCAATTAAAATTTTTAAAGTGACATATGTGGCTCACATTATACTTCTACTGAACAGCACTGTTATAACCCATATTCTCTGAAAACAAAGAAACGTCAGTAACAAAGATAAATATCTCCATGTAGTTGGAGCTTTTAAAAAATGTGTTTCTGAATAACTCTTGGGTCAAATGAAAAATCATAACTGATACTTCAAAATACTTAGAAATGAACAATAATAAAATTTCTACACATTAAAATTTACGAAATATAGCTAAGCAGAAAAGATAAATAAATTGTGGTATACTTCAGAATATAATACAGATGAAGAAATGAAAGATCTTCAGCTACATGTAACATCATGGACAAAAATCCCAGGGACATAATCTTGAGCACAAAGAATAAATCACTGACTAATATATACAGTATAATTTTATTTCCATGAAGATAAAATATATGCAAAATCTAATTTTTTTTTTAGGAATACAAACATACGTGGTAAAATTATAGAGTGAAGCAAAGGAATAACAAGTGTTTTCTGTAGGTTTTTGCGAATGCTCTTTATCAGTTTGAGGAAGTTCCCATCTCTTCCTAGTTTGCTGAGAACCACAAAATGCAGGTTGGTGGTTACCTCTGAGCAAGGATGCCATGTGGTGGAATAAGGAGAAGCACCAAGGGACTTCAACGTTAATGGTAAGGCTCTTTTTCCTAAACTTAGCGTTCATTATATTGTAGTTCTTCATACTTTATACCTATCTAAACCTTTTATGTAACTACTCAGTATTTATAAAAACAATTAATGATAAAGCCTAAGCATAGAGTAGAATGGGCATCTGGAGAAAAGAGAATTAAAGGGAAAGACCAAGGAGAGGGAAATGGCAAGTGAGCAGCAGGGTGGGGTTTACTGCCCACTATGCACACTATGGACAAGGCAGTACCTGGAGAGACAGAGGTGAATGAGGGCAGGGTCCCTGTCCAAATGGTGCTCAAAAGCCAGCAATGTTGTAAAAGGAACACTTATCTTTTAAAATGTGAGGCGGACCTAGCAGGTTATGATGCTTGCTCAGCAGTCTCTAGGCTGGAGAAAGGAAGCAGAAGGAACAAAGAATGAGGATAGTAAAAGTGGGATTACATTAAAACCTCAATTCTGGGCTTTCCTGGTGCCGCAGTGGTTGGGAGTCAGCCTGCCAATGCAGGGGATATGGGTTTGAGCCCTGGCCCGGGAAGATCCCACATGCCGCGGAGCAACTAAGCCCGTATGCCACAACTGCTGAGCATGCATGCCACAACTACTGAGCCTGCATGCCACAACTACTGAAGCCCACGCGCCTAGAGTCCATGCTCGGCAGCATGAGAGGCCACCGCAATGAGAGGCCCATGCACTGCAGCGAAGAGTAGCCCCCACTCACCGCAACTTGAGAAAGCCCATGCGCAGCAATGAAGACCTAAAGCAGCCAAAAATAAATAAATAAATACATAAAACAAAAAAACACCTCAATTCTGGCTTTCTTCCAAATATTTGCCCATTCCCGTCTCCTTTGCAGACTCATCTTTGCCGTCAATTACATGTTTGGTGTTCCTTAGCACTTTGTTCTGAGGCCTCTTTTTTCTCTCTCTCTACTCTTTTTCTAAGTGATCATACCCATGCCTATGGTTAAAATGCAATAGTTGCTGACAACTCCCAGATTTTATCTCCAGCTCACATCTGTTCTCTGAGTATTTGACTCATGTTTCCAACTCTCACCTGACTGCTCTACTTTTATATTTCAGAGTCATCCAAAACTCAACATGTCTGTAATCCCAGAGGCTAACAAGGTCAGTTTATTTTTTGCTCATGATATATGTAATCTGCTGCTTTGCTCTGCATGTTTTGTTCCAGGATGTAGCCCAAGGAACAATTCTTACCTGGGAATGCTGCTTTTGTGATAGAAAAGAAAAATTGCGAAAACATAGGATCTGTTAAAGTTTATGCTCAGAATCAGTGCATGTCACTCCTCTCCCATTTCAATGGCAAGAACAAATCAAATGGCCAAGTCTGATGTGAATCAGGTGTGGATAGTATAGTCCTCTCACCGGGAGGTGCACAGTAGGTCACCTGGCATCAGGTGGAGTCCATCGCAACTCTGAAATCCTACT
The DNA here is from genome assembly GCF_951394435.1 of Stenella coeruleoalba. Lineage (NCBI taxonomy): Eukaryota > Metazoa > Chordata > Mammalia > Artiodactyla > Delphinidae > Stenella > Stenella coeruleoalba. Next base: position 37,588,096 of record NC_137150.1, on the reverse strand, counting down.
GGAAACGACTGTGAGGATTTCTACCCTGGAGGTAGAGAACATTCCTTGCTTAGGCTGTGGTTCTTTCACTTGGGAGTGATTTCTCAAACCATTTTTCTCTGTAGCTCCTGGCTTTCCTCTCTGAGATGTAATTTTTTTTTTTTTTCATCCTACAGCCTTGCCACATCAGAAGAGGGTGTTAGAAATTCTGCCCTGTTGAGAGACAGTTTTCTCAACTTCTTTCCTATCCACAGAAGATTTGGAGGAGAAATGGTTCCAAGAGAATTTAAAAAAAAAAACCACAACATTTATTGAGATATAATTGAAAACAGTAAACTACATGTTTAAAGTATACACTTGGATGAGTTTTGACATATGCATAAACATATGTGTGTGAAACCATCACTGCAACCAAAATAATGATATATCCATCATCTCCCAAGGTTTCCCTATGCCCTTTGTTAATCCCTCACTCCTGCCCTCTCGCCCCCAGCAATCAAGAGTTTGCTTTCTGTCATTATACATTAGTTTGCACTTTCAGAATTCTATAAAAACTCTCTATATATCATACAGTATATTCTTTTTTTTGTGTTTGGCATTTTTCATTTAGCATAATTCCTTTTAGATTTGTCCATGTTGTACCATGAATCAATAGTTCATTATTATTATTTTTTGCTGAGTAGTATTTCATCACATGGATATACCACAATTTGTTTATCCATTCACCTGCTGATGGACATTTAGTTTGTTTCACAGGTTTTGGCTATTACAAATATAGCTATTAATATCTGTGTACAAGTATTTGTATGGCTATGTCCCTTCATTTCTCTTAGGTAAATACCTAGGAGTGAAATGGCTAAGTAGCAAGGTAAGTGTATGTTAAACTTTTTAAGAAGCCTCCATACTGTTTTCCAAAGTGTTGTGCTGTTTTACATTCCAACCAGCAGAATATGAGAGTTCCAGTTTCTCCACAACTTGCCAACAATTGGTATGTTCAGGTTTTTTAATTTTAGCCATTCTAAAAGTGTGTGCTTGTGGGACTTCCCAGGCGGTGCAGTGGTTAAGATTCCATGCTTCCACAGCAGGGCGCATGGGCTCCATCCCTCGTTGGGGAACTAAGATCCCACGTGCCGTGAGGTGTGGCCAAAAAAAAAAAATCAATAAAAAAAATAGAAGTGTGTGGTCGTATCTCATTATGGTTTTAATTTGCATTTCCCTAATGACTAATGATGTTGAACATCTTTTTTATGTGCTTCTTGGCCATCTGTATATCTTTGGTGAAGCGCCTGTTCAAATCTTTTGCTCATTTTTTATTGGGTTGTTTATGGTCATCTGAGTTTCTAAAGTTCTTTATATATTCTGAAGACAAGTCCTTTATGACATATATATTGTGCATATCTATGACGATGGCTTGTCTTCATTCGCTCAACAGTGCCTTTTAAAGAACAGAAGTTTTAACTTTGATGAAGTCCAATTTATCAGGGGTTTCTTCTTTTATGGATTGGGCTTTTAGGGTAGAATCTAAGAAATCTTTGCCTAATCCAAGGTCACAAAGATATGTTTCCTGTTTTCTCCTGTAAGTTTTATAATTTTAGGTTTTATATTTAGATCTAGGATCTATTTTGAATTAATCTCTATATATACATTTCACAGTATGAATCAAAGTTCATTTTTTGCATATGGATATACAATTGTTCCAGCACCAATGGTGAAATAAACTATGTGTTCTCCAATGAACTGCTTTGGCACCCATGTAGAAAATCAATTAACCATACATGTGTGCCTATTTCTGGATTCTCTGTCCTGTTCCATTGATCTATTTGTCTATCTTGAGATTAATACCACACTGTCTTGATTACTTGTAGCTTTACGATAAACCTTGAAGTTAGGTAGTGACTTTGATCTTTTGGCTCCTCAAAGTGTTTTCAAAGTTGTTTTGATTATTCTAGGTCCTTTGCATTTCCATATGAATTTTAAAATTAGCTTGTTAATTTGTACAAAAATGTTTGCTGGAGGTTTGATTGTGATTGCATTGGATCTATAAATCAATTTGGGGATAACTGTTAACAATATTGAGGCTTCTGTTCCATGAACTTTGTATATCTCTCCATTTATTTAGATCCTCTTAACTTATCTCAGCAATGTTATGTAGTTTTCAATGTACAGGTCTGGCTCATTATTTGTCAGATTCATTCCTAAGTATTTCATGTGTTTTGAAATATTTTGATAAATATTGCTTTTTAAATTTTGATTGTTCTGTGCAAATATATAGAAATTAATTTGGGTTTTGGATGTTGACTTTTTTTCCTGCAACCTTTTGCCAAACTCACTTATTAGTTCTAGTAACTCCTTTTGTAGATTCCATGGGGTTTTCTATGTTAGTGAGCATATCATCTGTGAATAAAAAAATTTTATTTTTCCTTTCCAGTCTGATGCCTTTTATTTCTTTTTCTTGCCTGACTGTACTCAGTAAAACTTTCAGCACAATGTTGAACAGAACTGATGACAGCAGGTGTTTTTTTCTTGATCTTGATCTTAGGAGGACAGTATGTATTCTCTCACTATTAAGTATGATGTTGTCTGTCAGTTTTCTTAGATGCCCAGTATCAATTTGAACAAGTTTTTCTCTATTTCTACTTTGCTGAGATTTTTTTAAAAATTAGGAATGAATGTTCTGTTTTGCCAACTGCCTGTTTTGTTTCTATTGACATAATCATTGAGTTTTTCTTTTTTACTTTTTGGATAACAATAGTCGATTTTTGAATGTTAAACCGATCTTACATTCTTGGGATAAACTCCACACATTCATGATTTCTTTTCTTTTTTATGTTGCTGGATTCAAGTTTCTAAAATTTTGTTTAGAAGTTTTGCATCTGTGCTCATGAGGGATGTCGGTCTGTTAATTTGCTTGTAATGCTTTTGTCAGATTTTGATATCAGGGTAATACTGGCCTCATGAAGTAAGTTAAGAACTATTCCTTCCTGTTTCATTTTCTGGAAGAGTTTAAGTAGAATTAATACTATTTCTTCCTTAAATGCTTGATAAAATTCACCAGTGAAACCTTCTGGGCCTGAAGTTTTCTTTGTGGAAAAAATTTAAACTATAAATTCAGGTCATCTATTCATTTTAGTGAAGCTGGGTAGTTTATATTCCAAAAAAATGTATCCATTTTTCAGAGTTGTCAAAATTAATGGCATAGTCAAGCAAATGGCTTTGTGGCACCAGTTTTCCAAGAGCATTGGCTCACTTTGTTTCTCTGTGACATTTTGGTAAGTCTCGCAATATTTCAAAGTTTTCATGATTATTATTTTGTAATGATGATCTGTGATCAGTGATCTTTGATGTTACTTACTGAAGACTCAGATGGTGGGTAGCCTGTTTTAGCAATAAAGTATTTTTGAATTAAAAAAATTAATGGCATAAAGTTGTTTATAATATTCCTCTATTAATGTATTAATATCTGAAGAATGTAATGTCACCACTCTCATTTCTGATGTTGGTAAATTTTTGTCTTCTCTATCTTTTCCTGATGAGTCTGACTTGAGGTTTATTAATGTTATTGATCTCCTCAAAGAAACTGATTGTTTAATTGATATTCTATATTGTTTTACTGTTTTCTCTGTCATTGATTTCTGCTCTGATCTTTATTATTTACTTTCTTATGCTTATCTTGGGTTCTGTTTGCTCTTCTTTTCCTAACTTCTTAAGGTGGAAGCTGACCTTTTTTCTTTTTTCACATAGACATTTATTGCCATAAATTTTCTCCCTGAAGTTTTGCTTTAGAGATGTTCCACACATTTTGATGTCTTCATTCGCATTTAGTTAAAAAATCTTTGTAATTTCCCCTTTCATATTTTCTTTGACCCATATCTCATTTAGAATTGTGTTATAGTTCACAAATATTGGGGGATTTTACAGATACTTTTCTGTTATTTATTTCTAAGTTAATTACATTGTGACCAGAGAATACACTTTGTATGATTTGAGTCCTTTTAAGTTTTCTTTGGTTTTGTTTTATAGCCAAATTATATGGTCTACCTTGGTGAATATTTTGTATGCTCTTGGAGAAAAAAAATGTGTATTCTGCTGCTGTTGGGTGGAATGTTGTATAAATGTCAATTAGGTTAAGTTGATTGATTGTAAAGTTCAAGTCTTCTATAGCCTTACTAATTTTTCTGTGTACTTGTTTTATGTATTGTTAAGAGAGAGCTATTGACATCTCTAACAATAACTGTGAATTTGTCTACTTCTCCTTGTAGTTCTATCAGTTTTTGCTTCACATATTTTTAAGCTCTGTATTAGAGGCACAAACATTTAGGATTGTCATGTCCTTCTGATGAACTTGTCTATTTATCATTATGAAATGAATTTAGTTATTCCTGGTAATAGTCTTTGTTCTAAAATCTACCTTGCTTGATATTAATAAACACATTCTAGCTTCTTTTGATTAGTGTCAGCATGGTATATCTTTTTCGATTCTTTTACTTTTAGTCTTTTGTATCTTTATTTTTCAAATACATTTCCTGTAGGCAGTATATGGCTGAATCTTACGTTTTTATACAATCTGAAAATCTCTGTCTTTTAATTAGAATGTATAGACAATTTACATTTAATTGAATTGTGAAACACTTAGACTTAAATCCATCATCTTGCCTATTTGCCCCATCTGTTGTTTCCTTGGCCTTCTTTCTCCGCCTTCTTTTGGATTTTGCATATGGCTTATGATTTACTTTCATCTGCTTTGTTGGCATATTAGCTATAACTCTTTGTTTTGTTTATTTAATGGTTGCTCTAGGGTTGATAATAGCTATTTTTAACTTGTCACAGTTGTGGTAGGCTAAATAATTGCCTTCAAAGATATCCATGTCCTAATCCCCAAAGTCTGTAAATATGGCAAAAGGAACTTTGCAGATGTGATTACATTAAGGATCTTGAGATAAGGAGATTATCCTGGTTCACCTGGATGTGCCTTAAGTATAATTATCAAGGTCTTTATGAGAGAGAGGCAAGAAGGTTAATGTGGCGGGGGTGGGGGGGAAGGTGGTGATGTGACAATGGAAGCATAGATTAGATTTATGAGGCCAGGATCCAAGGAATGCCAGCAGCTTCTAAAAGCTGGAAGAAGCAAGGAATGGGTTCTCCCCTGGAGGCTCCAGAAAGAGCCAGCCCTATTGACACCTTGATTTTAGCCCCTTAACACTCATTTGGACTTCTGACCCCCAGAACTGTATAAATTTGTGTTGTTTTAAGCCACTAAGTTTGTGGTAATTGTTATAGCAGAGATAGAAAACGATGCTGGTTTACCGTCAAATGTTATTACACAACTTTCAGGTATAAGAGTAGAATCTTATAATAGTAAACTTGATAAAATAAGGAGCAACAGTCAAGGCAAATAAAGTAGCTCTTCACTTGGTTTTCAAAATACCAGTACCATAGAATGGATGTGGCTCGCTATGTGCTTGTTAGAAGTGGCTAGGCAGCAGAGTCCTGGCAATTTGATCCACTTTATTTCTTAAGCCAGGTTTCGTATTTGAAAAGAGGTCTTACTGATTAGAAACTTCCAATGAGCATTTTCAGATGGGTGCCTGTGAGTACATTAGAAGTTACCTTTACTATAAAATGGATGGTACTGAATATTTGAGATGCTCAAATTTTAGTCTCCCTGGAGACAGTTATAATTTTGATATCAACAAAAGTAGAATCCATTCCATATACATTCCTCTGAGGGACCCAGTACAAAACACTGCTGTTATATGTATCCCTTTAGAATAAAAACTGTGAAAGGCTAGCAGATTATAGAAGCCAAAATACAGTAAGCCAAGGTTCAAACAAGGTTAATGAAGTGATAATCATTCACTGAATTGACAAAGAGTCATAAAGTTCCTTATGACATTTCCACAGAATATAAGGTGTTTTGAGTGAACTGTTATAAAATTTATGAACTTGTGTTTGTGATGATAATTTTGCTTGACATTAAAGCTACAGAAATTAGGACTTTCATATCTCATTGATTCCTGCTGAGCCTCTGTTCTCAACTCTTCAGTGCAATTCTTTAATGAGACAAGGCAGAAAGAATGATTATAAATGATGTTACAAACACACTGTCCTTGATTACCATGGAATGGGCACTGGGTAATGTATACAGAGATGAGTATATGTGTGAAAAAGATAATCTTGATTCCAAAAATAAAAATCACACTTATATAGTAAACTCAAGAAAGAGCTTGCACATTATTCAGGAATGTAAAACCATCTTAAGACATTGATAAAGAAAAAGCAGTCTTGCCTTGAAAGAAACTATAAAGGATCAACTTTGACTCTAGTGAGGCTTTCTGAGAGAAATTTAGAGGATTTCTAGAAATTAAATATTGTTAGAGGCATATTCATATTTTAAAAAGCTGAAAATGTGCACCTGTTTTTGAACATCATACAGATATCCAATTTCCTCTTTACAGCCAGTTCTAGAGGTATTCATGCTTTAGAATAATAAGAAACAACACAGATTCAGGTCCTATATTTGGATTTTAGTAAGAATCTGATAGAGAAGATCATCACTAGAATCCAGGAGTTTGAATTGATTTTTGGCAAGTCAGAAGCTGATTTGCTACCAGACAATGAGAGCTTCTGAGTTTTAAATCCTGTGATCGGTGGTTTAACTGGGATTAAATTCATTCCTACTCATCCATACATCCATCCAGCAAATATTTATTGAGTACCCAACTATGTCTCAGGCACTAGGGATAGTCTCTAGGGATATGGTCATTCTTTCTTGCCACTCATTGGAAATATATTAATGCAATTTCCTAATTTTTAGAAGATCCTGAGTGGTAAATGACTATATAAAGTGACATAATTCACAAGAGGTAAAGCTGGTTCAAGCTTGTACCAGCCTAGGGCTCTCTACCCTGTAATTTCATCAGATTTTTTAAAAAAATAACATTTTTGGAGTTGGCACAATAGGCAAATTAGGATCTACTCACAATTAAGAGTATTTATTTTAAAAAAGCATTAACTTTTAAATTCTTAGACCAAAAAGAAAATGAGAATCTAATTTCTTACATACATGCAAAAATCTAATTCCCTTAATTGTAGTTAAAAACATAACTGCAAACAAATGTCAAACCATAATGCCAAATGACAGCTTTAAATTCTGTTTCACAAGTTGTTCTTTTAGAGATGTCTTCACACTGTCAATCAAAGAGATAATTTTGATTTTGCCACAACTCCTGCCACTGTTAAAAGCAGTGTCTGTGATATCATAAGAAGTTTGGCAAGTCTCTTGTTCTGAGAGTTGTTGATAGACAGGAAATCAGAGAAAGAGGTATGTCTTGGGAAAAATACCTGATAAGGTTTGTTATTTTAGAATGATATTACTTAGAACAATTCATTTCATAACACTCTAAACTAACAGAATTGCATCCAAAATAAATCACTCCATGGACTCATCTTTACAACTCAAAGAGTAAAGCAGATAACACTGAATTCAACAGATATTTACTGAATATCTACGTCACCAATGCAGGGTATAAAAGATGTGTTGCTTTAAGAGGTTAGCAACCTAAACGAAGATGAAAGGAAGGAAATTAATACTTTCTGGGCACCTACAACCTACCAGGCATGATACTAGATGCTTTAATCTTCACAAGAAGGTAGCTATTATTAATATGTCCATTTTACAGATAAGGAAAATGACCCTTAAAGTGGTTAAGCCAGTTGTCCAAACTTGACAGTGGGTTTAAACCTATGTTTGCCTAACTGAGTCCATTCTTTTTATACTAAGCCACACTACCACGAGGTAACAGAACCCTTGAAACCTTGCTTCCACATCCCTTTTTATATTCTACACTTCTTATTGCTTCTAGCCTTCATGAAAGTATGACAAGGCTCATCAAAGTAACTAAACATCAAGTTTCTCTTCTTATAGAATGTGTTGTGAAATGTTTTTATTCTACTTTTGTTCTGAAGATATAGCTCCCCTTCTGACTTTGCTAAGGCACTAGAGAAAGGAAGACAAAAGTCACCATCTTATATTTATTAAATGAATGGAAGAATCCTGAAAGAGTGGGGAGGTGGGGTAAGAAGGCAAGAGGAGGGGAAGAGGGGGTACTCTTAGATTTTCTGCTTTCTGCAGGGCTGGGAGTCCCCTGAAGACTCAGTGTTACAACATGATTGAGAAAGAGAAGCTGACAGAACTGATCCCTTCAAGACAAATGCTAAGGGAACTGCGTAAACTGTAGTGGAGGGAACACAGTTTATAAAGCTAGATACAACGGAGCTTGATTTCTGTCTTTGCCAGTTATGTAGCCCTGGGCAAGACATTTAGCCTTGCTTAACCTCAGTTTCTTCAAGTGTAAAATGTGGAAAATGATACCTGCTTCACAAGAGAGGGTCACAGCTCTGTTAGCCAGGGCCTTTGTGCGAATTTGAAAATGGCTTGCCCTCTGGGTTGGGGAACTAGAAAGAGTGCTCCCTCTGGGTGGGGGCCGACCCAGGTCCCCTCATAGAGCTTGGTGAGGAAGGAATGGTATGCTTATGCAAGAAAAATAAGCCCCTTCCTCTGTGGCAAGTGGTGAGGAGAGCAGAGTTCAGGCTGGTTTTCAGGCCCCTGACCCTTTCTGATGAGCACCACACAACGATGCGTCTCACTCAGGGCAGTGTGAAGACAAGATCATGTCCACAGAAGCACCAAGAGGGCTCCCCATGACTGTGAAACCTGGGGATGGTGTGTGAGAGAGCTTGAGAGGGACACAGTGGGGAGGAGAGAAGAAAGGAAGCAGGGAGGAAGGGAAGAGAGAGCCTGAAGAAACAGGTATGTTTGACCATGGGGCTGTGTCGTATACAGAATGGGAAATTCCATGAACCTCCTGAAATAATTTGCTAGATTTTATGTACATTTCTCCAAGGTGAGGGTTTAGAGCTGTCAATTAAAAAAGAAAAAACAAAGAGAAAGAGAAGAGGATGAGGAAATTGAAAAAGAAGTTAATGTTGTGGGTGTAGGAGGGGGAATAAAATCCTTCCCTATAGCCTCAAAGGTATGCTTCAGGGGGACGGGGAGCAATTAAGCAAATCTCACTTAAGATAAGTAAAGAGCTAGCTGTTAGAGACAGACAGATAACTGCTTATTTCACAGAACAATTTACACATAAGCCACTTGCCCCCCACTTTGGTCACAATGAAGCTTTTCCTCCAACGACATTCTTCACTAATCCTGTCATGTTACTGGCAAGTAAATCATAATAAGTATTTTTCTATATTTTTTCTTGGAATTTACCAAGATAGGGCCAACACAGCTCTTGGGGAGGAACGCATAGGGTGCGGACTATTACAAACAGCTGTGTGTCTCAGCAGTACAGCTTTAGGCCACACGCTACTGCATAAATGAATTTCTCTGAGCGTTATACGTGGGCAGTCTCCAAGCTTAAACACATATGCCCTTCTAAAATGTATTTGTGAGTTGGTTATAGGAAATTCCCAACACATTTTACTATAGAAATACTTTTCCATAAAAAAGGAATTAGGCCTGCAGGCCAGCCCACAAAACCCTATTTAATCCACAATACTTCTGAAGTGGTATCACAAATTCATAGCTCTGGGTGGAGTTCTGGCCCTGGCCGAAGAGACCCTGTAGCCCAGAAGCATGAGAGCTGAGGGCTCTCCTTACACAGAATTTTAAAAATAGCCACACTTTTCTCTGGCACTGTCCCTGTGCCCTGCCCCGGTCCTCCCCATCCAGCAAGGAGAGCCCTCTCTCCAGGCCCAGTGTGCCTGTGACCAAGCTGGCCAGGCCTTCTCTACCCCCAGCATCCAGGATCCTGAAGGACCTACTTCTCGTCCTTCCAGTGGAGCCTCTTCTCCTAAGAGAGCTTCCTCAGCTGAGTGCGGGGGAGAAAGCAATGCATACCTAATTAGATTTGTACTAATGTATGAGTTATTTCCTAGTCACTAGCTCCTTTCCTGCTTCAAATTCAGAAGTTCTGCCAGTTTTTTTTCCTAGGGTCAGTTCTGGCTTTTCATATCTTTTTTCCCTCCTCTTCTGAAACTACATACCTTCTAAGCCTCGCATTTTCCACAGTGGTCCCAATGGAAGCAAGGGCAAGTGGCTCTGCTGTGGGGAGGGGTGGGGGAGGAGGGGCAGTGTGCGGAGGCTGCCTGAATTTGCAAAGCCCACACTGGCACCTTGAGTGAGTTGGGCTTTGGCCTTTGGAGAGCACATCTGGCAGCCTGGTTGGCTGCTGTCCTTCCACAGCGGTGGTTTGGGACCTTGCTGTGCAGCAGATTCCCAGGCACCGCCCGGTCCTGCTGAACTAGAATCTCTGCTGGTCTCGTCAAGCATCTCTATTTTAAGTTTTTTCCTGAGCCCAGCTTCTATTTTTCGGGAAGGACTTTCACATCTCCAACTTCTTAAGGACACTTCTATTTAGAGATCCCATTGGTGCTTCAAATCAAAGCTCCAAGAGCAAATTTGCTCAGCTGAGAGACAGTTTACTGAAGGAAAGAAAGTAGAGGGAGGAAAGCCAAGTTCATGCATGAGCCTTAAGGAATGTCTGCTGTCAGGTGATGGCAGGAGGGAAGAGCTAAGAACCAAAACAGAGAGAGGAAAGGGGCAGGATAACAGGTTGCCCCTGAAGCCAAAGGAAGACAAAGTTTTAAGGCAGGTTTAGACAATAACGTCAAAGCCTCCGAAAGGTAACTTGTTCTTCAGGATATCTTTTTAACCTGGCTCTCATATCTCCCCCTGGCTCAACATGGAGTAAGCCCTGGCTGTTTGCTCTCATTCACTTGGTACAGACATTCAAATAACCCAACAGAAACTGGCAGAGGGTGAGAGCTAAAGATTTTCATTTTTCTCATGTCTCTTAGGCTTAGCTATGCACAAAACCCTTTGATGAATATCAAAACAGTAAATGACCTGACTTGCCCCCACTGCCCGTTGCCAATCCCTTCTCCACCCAGCAGCCAGAACCATCTTTCCATAGTGTCGGTACTTGCTTAAGTCCCTCCAATGGTTTCTTTTCATTGCACTGAAACTAATACCCAAACTCCTACGGGCCTGTGAGGCCCCGAATGACTCGACCTTCACCTTCGCCCCTCACATTTGCTAGGCCTCGTGTCATACTGCCACTTCCAAGAAGTTACCAAGCTCATTTTTTACTTGTAAGACTCCTCCCTGGCCCTTGGCGTGGGAACCTCTTACTTGTCTTCCTTTATGTACCATTTTGGAAGTTACTTTTACAACCACCCTTTCCAAAGCAGGTACCCCTTCTATGAGTCTCTACTACAACACCCTTTCACTTACTTTATATCTGTTATCACAATCTAGAATTATTCTGGTTAGTTCTCTACTTTTTTTTTGTTGTTTAACTGTTTGTCTCTCCTATTAGAATGTAAACTTCATGAGGACAGGGATGTTTCAGATTCACCATTGTATCCCAGGGTACGTAGTACCTGGCACATAGTAAATGCTCAACAAATAACTGTTAACTGACTGAATTATCCAAAGTAGGTCACTCATTGACTCAACAAATATTTATTGAGTGAATACATGTGCCAGATTCTGAGGATACAATAGAAGACAAGGCAGGCAAAATCTGAAAGCGGCCTTGGACAAAGAAAAAAAACCAAAACAATGCTTATATCTAGGAGTAATCCTATGATAATACGATAACTTATTGGGCTGCAAGCACATTTTAATTTTTATTATGTGACAGACATCATGTCAGTAAACTTGGTGCCACCAAATGACTAAGTAATACCATGCCTGCTTTTGGCTAGACTAAAGTATAGAGAGAAAAGAAAGAAAAAGGGCAAGGATGTAAGAGGAAAAAAAGAGGGGGGGAGAGGGGAGAAGAGAGGAAGAAGTAGTCCAGTGAGGTCTCTGTTCTCTGAAAACAAAGAAATTATCTTTACCACTTATAATAGAAGGTAAGATTAGAATCATACTAAATTTTTTAAAAATATGGCAAATATAGTGTGCTATTTCAAAGCAATCAATCCCCTAAGAAAGCTCTATATTTATTCGAATGATGTTATTAATCCTCAAAACATTCATGAAACTGCTGTCTTCAAATTGCTGCCAGAGATAATTTATTAAGCATAGAAAAAAGGAAAACATTTTACATATTTTTAATCCCCAAAGATATTTCCCAGATTGATTTCCCATCATTCTCCTTGAACTTGCTTTCACTGGACCTACTGAGATTGTTTTAAAAATCAAATTCATTCCTAAAGGTCAAAGATTCATCATACTAAGGATATTCTAAAACATGCACACTTAAGCCAATTCTCAAAAAAGAGTTCCAGAAATGTTTGAGCAAAGATAGGATCTTCTCAATGACCAGTATGAAGGAGACAGAATTCACCTGGATAAACAGCTAGATCTAATTAATCTGACATCACTGGAAATGGGGTATTCTGTACCTTTTATATACATAGAGTATACAGCTGATTTTAATCATTCTGACTCAGTCATCATTATGGCCATCAATTACTAACCCATATTATAAATATAAGGGCACTCATGATTACTGATGTGTGTAAGGCTGTTTGTCTCTATTGTATATTGGGCCAAACCGCAATTCTTTTAAAGTTTTTTGTTGGCACTTATAGATTTTCTTTCTTCTTATGCATGGTCAATCTTTCAGCTGCCATTCCTTCTTGTTATTAGTAAGCCTGGCTCTTGCCAATTTCCTGCTTATAAAATTACTGCTTCTAATATGCTATGGGCTTATCAGTGACACAACTGTGAAACGGCAGAAGTGGGGGTGGGATGAAGAGTCACGGAACTACAAGACAAAATATCTTAGCGACAGGCAGTTTATTGGTGTGGCAGGGTGAGGAAGAAATGGTGGATGGCAATAAGCTCTGCATTTGTTCATCTTACTAAACCAAAGAGAAGTAAATGTATATCATCCCAGAGGGGACCAGAGACAAGCCTTGTTTCTCTGTGAACTAGACAGACCTCTGACTAGCCTGGAGTAGAGACAGATGTGATCTAGGGCATAGTGTTGTTGGTTAGAACCTAATTCTAAGCTGCCTGCTAGCCACTTCTGTGGCCCCACTCCCAAACTCCTCTGGGAGCAAATAGTTGCCCTTAAAAAGAATGAAAACAAAATTATAAATCTTCTAAATTAGAAAGCAGTCAAATACTCATAAAATAAAATGAATAAAATAAAAAATAAACTAAAAACGAACCACAACTAGGGCACCTGCTGGTCGCTGGTGGGGGGCCTTGATGCCCAAGGAGAGAGAAGGAACCCCCGAGCAGCCGGGTAGGATGTAAGGGGCAGTGAGGGGGGAGGAGAAGTGGAGATTGGACAGGACTAGCACCCCTGAGGGGTGGCTGGGAGAAGGGAGGGGTTCCCATGCCTGGAGGGACCCTAGGGGGCTTGGAGGATCAGGGGAGGTGCAGTGGGTATTTTGCCCACACACTTGGGCCCCAGGAAGCCTTCTGAGGTCCCAGGCCAGGTCCTCCAACTTCTGGGGCCCCCTCTGTCTGTGTTAGTCCTGGGCAGGAGGGGAAGAAGAGGAAAGGTGGATGGGGAGGGGCACTCCGGGATTGGAGGATCAGCGGAGAGTGTGCCTAGCATTTCCCCTACCCACTTGGGCCCGGGGAGCCTGCTGGGGTCCCGGACCTGGTCCTCCACCCTCCAAGGCCAGAGGCACTCCTGGGTCCCTCCTGCTGCACTGAGCAAAAGCCCCACTCCCCCTGGGGCCTTTTCTGGCCCTGTGGGTCCTAAACATAAGCCCCACCCACTGCCTAAACGCTGCCCCTGCATAAGCCCCATCCTCCACAGCCAAGGACTTTTCAGGCTTTTTTTTTTTTTTTTAATCCTCCTCTTTTTTGCCACTGTAGTTCTGTTTTACCTCCAGGTTGTTGTTTCATCTATATTTTAATATTTTAAATTTTTTCTAAATATCTGTTAGTTTTCTAATATTATTTTATCTTTTACTCTGTTATTGTTCTGTTCCTTTCCTCCTTCTTTTTTTTTTTTTGGCTGCCCGTGCGGCTTGCAGGACCTTGGTTCACGAGCCGGGGGTCGGGCCTGAGCTCCTGTGGTGGGAGCTCCAAGTCCGAACTACGGGAATAAAAGAGAACCTCAGACCCCAGGGAATATTCATCGGAGTGAGGTCTCCTGGAGGTTCTCATCTCGGCACCAACACCCAGCTCTACAAACTCCAGTGCTGGAAGCCTCAGGACAAACAACCAGTAAGACAGGAACACAATCCAACCCATTAAAAAAAGGAAAATGAGAGGACAAAAAAGTATGTCACAGAAAAAGGAGCAAGGAAAAAACCTACAAGACCAAATAAATGACGAGGAAATAGGCAATCTACCTGAAAAAGAATTCAGAGTAATGATAGTAAACATGATGCAGAATCTAGGAGATAGAATGGAGGCACGGACTGAGAAGATACAAGAAATATTTAACAAAGATCTAGAAGAATTAGGGCTTCCCTGGTGGCGCAGTGGTTGAGAGTCTGCCTGCCGATGCAGGGGACACGGGTTCGTGCCCCGGTCCGGGAAGATCCCACATGCCGCAGAGTGGCTGGGCCCGTGAGCCATGGCCGCTGAGCCTGCGCGTCCGGAGCCTGTGCTCCATAACGGGAGAGGCCACAACAGTGAGAGGCCCGTATACCGCAAAAAAAAAAAAAAAAAAGATCTAGAAGAATTTAAAAAAAACAAACAGAGATGAACAACACAATAACCAAAATGAAAAATACACTAGAAGGAATCAATAACAGAATAACTGAGGCAGAAGAACAAATAACTGAGCTATAAGACAGAATGGTGGAAATAACTGCCGAGGAGCAGAATAAAGAAAAAAGAATGAAAAGAATTGAAGACAATCTCAGAGACCTCTGAGACAACACTAAATGCACCAATATTCGAATTATAGGGGTCCCAAAAGAAGAAGAGAAAAAGAAAGGTCTGAGAAAATATTTGAAGAGGTTAGAGTGGAAAACTTCCCTAACATGGGAAAGGAAAGAGTCACCCAAGTCAGGAAGCACAGAGAGTCCCATACAGGATAAACCCTAGGAGAAACACACCAAGACACATATTAATCAAACTAACAAAAATTAAATTCAAAGAAAAAATATTAAAAGCAGCAAGGGAAAAGCAAAAAATAACATACAAAGGAATCCCTATAAGCTTATCAGCTGATTTTTCAGCAGAAACTCTGCAGACCACAAGGGAGTGGCAGGATATACTTAAAGTGATGAAAGAGAAAAACCTACAGCCAAGATTACTCTACCCAGCAAGGATCTCATTCAGATTCAATGGAGAAATCAACAGCTTTACAGACAGGCAAAAGCTAAGAGACCTCAGGACCACCAAACCAGCTTTACAACAAATGCTAAAGAAACTTCTCTAGGCGGCAAACACAAGAGAAGAAAAAGACCCACAAAAACAAACCCCAAACAATTAAGAAAATGGTAATAGGAACATACATATCGACAATAACCTTGAAGGTAAATGGATTAAATGCTCCAATCAAAAGACACAGACTGGCTGAATGGATACAGAAAGAAGACCCATATATATGTTGTCTACAAAAGACCCACTTCAGACCTAGGGACACATACAGACTGAAAGTGAAGGGATGCAAAAAGATATTCCATGCAAATGGAAATCAAAAGAAAGCTGGAGTAGCAATACTCGTAACAGATAAAATAGACTTTAAAATAAAGACTGTTACAAGAGATAAGGAAGGACACTACATAATGATCAAGGGATCAATCCAAGAAGAAGATATAACAATTATAAATATTTATGCACTCAACATAGGAGCACCTCAATACATAAGGCAAATGCTAACAACCATAAAAGGGGAAATTGACAGTAACACAATAATAGTAGGGGACTTTAACAGCCCACTTACACCGATGGACAGATCATCCAAACAGAAAATGAGGAAACGCAAGCTTTAAATGACACAGTAGACCAGATAGATTTAATTTATATTTATAGAACATTCCACCCGAAAGTGGCAGAATACACTTTCTTCTCAAGTGCACACAGAACATTCTCCGGGGGAGATCACATCTTGGGTCACAAATCAAGCCTCAGAAAATTCAAGAAAACTGAAATCGTATCAAGCATCTTTTCTGACCACAATGCTATGAGATTAGAAATCAATTACAGGAAAAAACCTGTAAAAAACCCAAATACATGGAGGCTAAGCAGTGTGCTACTAAATAACCAAGAGATCACTGAAGAAATCAAAGAAGAAATAAAAAAATACAAAGAGGGCTTCCCTGGTGGTGCAGTGGTTGAGAGTCTGCCTGCTGATGCAGTGGACATGGGTTCATGCCCTGGTCTGGGAAGATCCCACATGCCGCAGAGCGGCTGGGCCTGTGAGCCATGGCCGTTGAGCCTGCGCATCCGGAACCCGTGCTCTGCAACGGGAGAGGCCACAACAGTGAGAAGCCTGCGTACTGCAAAAAAAAAAAAAAAAAAAAAACAAAGAAATAAATGACAATGAAAACACACAACCCAAAACCTATGGGATGCAGCAGAAGCAGTTCTAAGAGGGAAGTTTATAGAAATTCAATTTCACCTCAAGAAACAAGAAAAATCTCAAATAAACAATCTAACCTTACACCTAAAGCAACTAGAGAAAAAAGAACAAAGAAAACCTTAAGTCAGTAGAAGGAAAAACTCATAAAAATCAGAGCATAAATAAATGAAATAGAAATGAAGAAAACAATTGTAAAGATCAATAAAAGTAAAAGCTGGCTCTTTGAGAAGGTAAACAAAATTGATAAACCTTTAGCCAGACTCAAGAAAAAAAGGGAGAAGACTCAAATCAATAGAATCAGAAATGAAAAAGGAGAAGTAACAACTGACACTGCAGAAATACAAAGGATTATAAGAGACTACTACAAAAAACTATATGCCAATAAAATGGACAACCTCGAAGAAGCAGACAAATTCTTGGAAAGGTACAATTTTCCAAGACTGAACCAGGAAGAATTAGAAAATATGAAGAGACCTATCTCAAATAATGAAATTGAAACTGTAATTAAAAATATTCCGGGGCTTCCCTGGTGGCGCAGTGGTTGAGAGTCCGCCTGCCGATGCAGGGGACACAGGTTCGTGCCCCGGTCTGGGAAGATCCCACATGCCGCAGAGCGGCTGGGCCTGTGAGCCATGGCCGCTGAGCCTGTGCGTCCGGAGCCTTGTGCTCCGCAACGGGAGAGGCCACAGCAGTGAGAGGCCCACGTACCGCAAAAAAAATATATATATATATTCCAACAAACAAAAGTCCAGGACCAGATGGTTTCACAGGCGAATTCTATCAAACATTTAGAGAAGAGCTAATATCCATCCTTCTCAAACTCTTCCAAAAAATTGCAGAGGGAGGAACACTCCCAAATTCATTATATGAGGCCACCATCACCCTGATACCAAAACCAGACAAAGATATCACAAAAAAAGAAAATTACAGACCAATATCACTGATTAACATAAATGCAAAAATCCTCAACAAAATACTAGCAAAAAGAATTCAACAACACCTTAAAAAGATTGTACACTACGATCAGGTGGGATTTATCCCAGGGATGGAAGGATTCTTCAATATACGTAAATCAATCAATGTGATATACCATATTAACAAATTAAGGAATAAAAACCATATGATTTTAATAGATGCAGAAAAAGCTTTTGACAAAATTCAACACTGATTCATGATAAAAACTCTCCAGAAAATGGGCATAGAGGGAACCTACCTCAACATAATAGAGGCCATCCATATATGACAAACCCACAGCAAACATCATTCTCAATGGTGAAAAACTGAAAGCATATCCACTAAGATCAGGAACAAGACAAGGATGTCCAGTCTTGCAAGACAAGGATGTCCACTCTTATTCAAGATAGTTTTGGAAGTTTTAGCCATGGCAATCAGAGAAGAAAAAGAAATAAAAGGAACACAAATTGGAAAAGAAGTAAAATTATCACTGTTTGAAGATGACATGATACTATACACAGAAAATCCTAAAGATGCCACCAGAAAGCTACTAGAACTAATCAGTGAATTTGGTAAGGTTGCAGGATACAAAATTAATGCACATAAATCTGTGGTGCTCCTATACACTAACCAGGAAAAATCAGAAAGAGAAATTAAGGAAACAACCCTTATTTACCATTGCAACAAAAAGAATAAAATACCTAGGAATAAACCTACCTAAGGAGGCAAAAGACCTGTACTCAGAAAACTATAAGACACTGATGAAAGAAATCAAAGATGACATACACAGATGGAGAAATATACCATGTTCCTGGATTGGAAGAATCAATATTGCGAAAATGACTATACTACCCAAAGCAATCTACAGATTCAATGCAATCCCTATCAAATTACCAATAGCTTTCTTCACAGAATTGCAACAAAAAATTTCATAATTTGTATGGAAACACAAAAGACCCTGAATAGCCAAAGCAATCTTGAGAAAGAAAAACAGAGCTGGAGGAATCAGGCTCCCCGACTTCAAACTATACTACAAACCTCCAGTAATCAAGACAGTATGGTACTGGCAAAACAGAAAACAGAAAGATAGAGCAATGGTACAGGCTAGAAAGCCCAGAGATAAACCCATGCACATATGGTCACCTAATTTATGATGAAGGAGGCAAGAACATACAATGGAGAAAGGACAGCCTCTTTAATAAGTAGTGCCTGGAAAACTGGACAGTTACATGTAAAACAATGAAATCAGAGCACAACCTAACACCATACACAAAAGTAAACTCAAAAAGGATTAAATACCTAAATGTAAGACCGAACACTATAAAACACTTAGAGGAAAATAAAGGAAAAACACTCTTTGACATAAATCACAGCAAGATCTTTTATGACCCACCTCCTAGAGTAATGAAAATAAAAAACAAAATAAGCAAATGGGACCTAATTAAACTGAAAAGCTTTTGCACAGCAAAGGAAACCATAAACAAGACGAAAAGAAAACCCTCAGAATGGGAGAAAATATTTGCAAATGAAGCAATGGACAAAGGATTAATCTCCAAAATATACAAACAGCTTATGGGGCTCAATATCAAGAAAACAAACAACCCAATCAAAAAATGGGCAGAAGACCTAAATAGACATTTCACCAAAGAAGACATACAGATGGCCAAGAGGCACATGAAAAGATGCTCAACATCACTAATTATTAGAGAAATGCAAATCAAAACTACAATGAGGTATCACCTAACACAAGTCAGAATGGCCATCATCAAAAAATCTAGAAACAATAAATGCTGGAGAGGGTGTGGAGAAAAGGGGACCCTCTTGCACTGTTGGTGGGAATGTAAATTGATACAGGCACTGTGAAGAACACTATGGAGGTTCCTTAAAAAACTAAAAATAGAAGTACTATATGATACAGCAATCCCACTACTGGGCATATACCTTGAGAAAACCATAATTCAAAAAGACACAGGTACCCCAATGTTCACTGCAGCACTATTTACAATAGCCAGGACATGGAAACAACCTAAACGTCCATCAACAGATGGATAAAGGAGATGTGGTACATATACACAATGGAATATTACTCAGCCATAAAAAGAAATGAAATTGGGTCATTTGTAGAGATGTGGATGGTCTAGAGTTTGTCATACAGAGTGAAGTAAGTCAGAAAGAGAAAAACAAATATCGTATGTTGACGCATATATGTGGAATCTAGAAAAATGGTACAGATGAATCTATTTGCAGGGCAGGAATAGAGAGGTAGACATAGAGAACGAACATGTGGACACAGAGGGGGAAGAGGAGGGTGGGATGAACTGGGAGATTAGGCTTGACATATATACACTACCATGCATAAAAAATAGCTAGCTAGTGGGAACATGCTATAAAGCACAGGAAGCGCAGCTCGGTGCTCTGTGACGGGTGCTCCGTTATGGGTGTGATGGGGCAGAGAGTGGGAGGGAGGTCCAAGAGGGAGGGGTTATAGGTATACATATAGCTGATTCACTTCATTGTACAACAGAAACTAAGCCAACATTGTAAAACAATTCTACTCCAATGGAAAGAATATGATAGAAGAATGAAAAACAAATAGCCAATTGTGCCTTCTATACACAGAATAATACAAGACAAAAATTCTTGCCCTTATGGAACTTCTGTTCTTATGGAATATAATAGTTATATCAATAAATGTAAATGGCATAATATGTCCCATTAAAGACTCCTAGATTTAATAAAAACCAACAAACCCCCCAAATTTGTGCTATATATCAATATGAATTCAAAACAAAAGGACTCAGAAAGAATAAAAGACATTATCAGGCAAATGAAAATAAAAAGACAGAAAGCAGGGTTGAGATACTAAGTACAGGTAAGTTTAATTTAAAGACACATTAACTGACCAAAAATATCTAGATTGTGTGGAGGAATATGCTTCTTAGTATCCTTGATACTATCGCAACACCAGAGGTATCTTTGCTCGTGGAGAGTCCCCAATAACAGGTATTGAAAAATAACAAAGAGAGAAGAAAAGTAGGAGCTAATAAAAGGAAAAAGTGACATAAAAAGATATTTTTCTATTGGAAAATGATAGAATCCACCAATTATTGGCTGAGGTAAAGCTCAGTAGTATAAGTACCACACATGATCTTTTTGATTCTTTTCAACAAAAATCTAACACCAAATGCCATGTGGGTTCCATCTCTACTTGCACTAACTGTGTGATGTTAAGCAAGTCATTTAACCAATTTGGGATTCAGTTTAATCACTTGTAAAATGAGGTGGTGGGATGCAATGACCTTTCAGGTGAAATATATCTTTAATACTGTGATTTTACTGTTATCAAAATATATGGGACCTTGGTGTTTCAAATATATATGGAATACTGACTTAAACATAAAATATATTTGGAAGAAATTATTCTTGACTGTACCTTTCACTTTTCAGTGTTACAACCTCTTGCTTTGTCTGATTCAGAAGGGTTTTGGTTATTTCCAGTTCATTTTCTGCAAGATTAATTCTTCTTTTTAAGTCAGCTTCTTGCCTTTCTTTTGCAGTCAGTTCTTCCTGTAAAGTTTTATATATTTGTTGACAAGTCATTAAAGAGTCTTCCTTTTCTTTAAGCAATCTGGTGTGCCTAAAATGGAATAAGAAAAAAACCCAACCAATATGCATTAAATACTATGTTTTTATGTTTATCAAAGATAGATAAATATCTCATTTAAAACTAAAGAGTATAACTTTAATTTTTAAAATAAGAACGTTATGTAAATGAATAGTTCTGCGATTTAAACATTTTCCCATCCAGGCAAAGGCAAAATCAATGAAAGCTTCAATATATTATAAACTTGAATTAGGTATTGTTTATGTAAACAATACAATAAGAAAAGCTAAGTACATTTTAAATGTTATTTAAAATATGGTTTCAAATTCAATTACTAAAACTATTAAATAAAAAATTTGCAGTGTATACCGTGACTCAGAAATAATGGATTCGAACTTCAGTTTTCTAAGTTCTCTTTGACACTCATCAGCTTCATTAGATTTATTCCTAAAATAATACAAAAGAGGTTCAAATATTTTATTTCAAAATAGTTGAAGTATAATTTTTTTCCCTTTTATAAAAACAGGTTTTTCCTTTATTAATTTTCCTATCTTTATATTGTATTTGTGGTTACATATGCAGATTTCCTTGAAATTAGAAATATATAGTCAAAAGGTTTTTGTTTGCCAAAAAATAACCTAATCTGTTAGTCCAATTATATGCGCTTTTCCATATCATTACTTTACTCATCCATAAAAAAATTTCTTAGCATCTTCATATTATTATTTCTTTAAAGAAATAAATATTCAGTCCACTTCTATAATGGCCAAGTAATCTCCTGTCAGACTGATCTGCATTTAACTAAAATGTCTAAGCTTTAGACAACATTTAAAAAGCAAACAAAAGAAAATACCCCTATGTGAAAGTGACCAAAAGCACGAAGATTCTGGAGGAAAGTTGACACTGAGAATAAGGTGACAGCCATGGGGTCAGGGTTTTTTGTTGCTTTTTTTTTAAATGATTTTAAACCTGAGGGCAGGCCCCAGTCTGCCCCATACAGGAGAACCAAAATTCTGATAGAAAACTCACAGTCATTCTGGCTTGAAGAACTACAAGACAGTGTTTGGGGACAACCACAGCTGCAGGAAAGTGAAAAGTGAACCCCAAATGGGAGTGAGACAGTGGGAGGGAATCCCAAATACTGCATATAAACTCTGCCCATATGTCTGGCTGAGCCCTGAACTACAGGTGCCCTGGGCAGACTCCAAGCAGCCTAGTTAAAGATGAAAGAACTGAACTGAGATTTGAACTGTTGCCATAGAGATAGAGTTTGCATTTTGAGGCCAACCAAATTAATTATCTGCTTAAAGTAACACCACCCCTACCACCAACAACAACAGTATTTAGAGAAATATAACAGAATCTAGAATTTCCATAACATAACATTCACAATGTCCAGAATATAAAAAAATTACTCAACATAGGAAGACACAGAAAAGCATGACCTATTCTAAAGAGAAAAGACAGTTTATAGGGACTGACTCTGAGATGAGCCGGATACTGAAATTAGCAGACAAGGATTTCTGAAGGCACAGTTATAACTCACTCAAAGACATAAAGGAAAATCTACTTTAATTCGTGAAAAGATAAAAAACCTCAGTAGAGAAGTAGAAACCATTAAAAAGAACGAAATGGAAATTCTAAAACTGAAATAGACATTTGTCTTGATCTTATATGATTCGGTTTTGTAACAATACTCAAAAAGTTAACATATTAAGAAAGATTAATATTCCAGTTTGTTTGTATAGACTTCTCATTAATAATTTATTATATGAATGTACCTTAAAATAGCTTTGAAAGCTAATTTAATACGTTTATAAATGTACAAAAAAATGTTAGATTCTTAATGGGTTTGCCCTACTTGCAAAATAACTTTAATTTCTAATAAACAATAATTTATTTATATCATGAATATGAACAGCATTTATTTTTATTCATTTATTTTCTTTTCTAGCTTACAATGATAAAATTGTAAGCTACAGAAAATTACATAAACAATTATATGATGAATTATTACAAGGAAGAAACTTTTGCAACTACCATCCATGTAAAAAAATAAAACCTAATCAGCTAGCCTAGAAGCTTCATGTCCTGGGCCCAATAATAGCCAACTCCCTCCTCCCTAAATTGATCATTCTCATGAATTTTATGGTAATCACTGATTTTCTTTGGAGTTGTATTGCCCAAGTTTTATCCCTAAACACTATACTTTAGTTCTACTTTTTCTTTTATGAAAAAAATGTTTTTTAAAACATGTTGTTTCCTTTATTATCCACTTTTTGTAAAATAGTTTTAAGTATTATACTAACATACAATAAACTGCCCACAATTTGGCAGATTTGACATACGTACAAGCCCATGAAACCATCACCGTAATCAAGCAGCACGTGAGCATACTTAGAGCCTAGATACTGGTCTCTAATACCCTTCACATTCAAAGGAACAAGGACTACTCAGAGAAATGGGTGATTCCAAGGCTGGGGCAGAGTAGCTATACCTGAAACAGTTTGTTATACCGAAAGTAAGGAAGTGCTTATGAAAGAGGACGGGATCATGTTCCAACGTCATAAGAGCCAGCCGGAAGTGGCCCCCAGTGGCTAAGCTTAGAACAATTTGTGTGCCAAAATAATTAAGTACAATAATGAATTATAAGCCATTGAACAAAACAGGAGTTCATGAATCCATACCAATAAGTAAATAAATAATGGGAAGAAGGGAGGCTCCTATTTAAAGTAGAATGCTGAGGGCTTACTAATAAATGGTCAGGGAGACTTGGAGTTGGAAAAATCATCATCTAGCAATGACTGTCATAAAGATTAGGTGAGGCAAAAATCATTAATGGATGCTGTATCTAGGGATAAGTGTTGATGAAAAGCAGAGCACGTGTATGTACCTAAAGTGTCTCTTATAGACTGCTTACTGGTTGAAAGGGAACAAAACCCCTCAGTACTAATACAGTGGAAAAATTGAGCAATACCTTGACCAGGTGATCAAAATTAACATCACCAACGAGAGGCAGATGATCATGTGCCTTTAGATGTGGTGCTCTGAGAAGTGCTCGTTCTCACCTATGTGGTTTTCTGGCTGAGAGTACATATCCTTAATCCAATCAAGAAGAAACCAGAAAAATACAAAATGAAAAATATTTTATTTAAAAAAGTATGAGGGGTTCTGCGGTCTTCAAAAATGTCCATGTCATAAAAAGACAAAGACGGACTGGAAATATTCCAGATTTAAGGAGGCTAAAGAGACATACCAAGTAGGCTGACCCTACCTGGACTATGTGCTAGAGGAGAAAATATTATAAAGGCCCACTCAGAAAATTAGAATATGGATGCTAGATTAGAATATTATTAATGTAATTATTGCATGTAAAATTATAACATTGATTACCCTCCTGGTTATATGAAGTATCACTGTCCTGAGGAAAGGCAGGCTAAACTATTTAGAAGTAAAGGGTCGTGTTGTATGTAACTTATCCTCAAATGGTGCAGGAAAATTTGTGTGTGGGTTTCAGGGGGAGAGAGAGAGAGAGAGAAAAGGTTGAGGGGACAGGGGTAGGGGTGAGGGGAAAAAACAAATGGGTTAAAACATTAATAATAGATGAATCTGGGTAAAGCCTATTTGTGTGCTCTTTGTACTATCATCATGTTTACAACTTTTTGTAAGTTTGAAATTATTTCCAAGTAAAACATTAGAAAATAAAGAATAAGGAAAAGAGTGACATACCATTAAAAAGTGTGCAAAGGTTGTACTAAGGTGAGTCACAAAGGAAAGAATACAAAGAGCCAAAGATGCAGGAGTACAAGTTTTCATTAAACTAGGATTTTTTTTTTTCTTAGTTATACTACCCAGTATTAGCTAGGAAGTGGAGAAATAGGTATTTACAAACACTGCTGAGATTATAAATCAATAAAATCTTATTGCAAGGTAATGAGTCATTATGAATTAATAGTCTTAAAAATATGCAAGTTTGAGTCTAGCAAAAATTATCCTAAGGAAATAACTCCATGTGAATAGAAAGATTTATCTCTATGAATTTCAAAATATCTTGCTTATAAAAGTGAAAAATTTGGAAATTTTAAAATACAAGGGATTAGAAAATAAGTTATGATTCATCCACAGATTAGAATACTACATAGCTATTTGATAACTATAAATATATCATGTAATGACATGGGAAAATATCCAGGATATATTACTAAGTGAAAATATGTTTAAAATATGCATTACTTAGAAAAATGGACTATAAGGATATCGAAATATAAAGATGATGGGTTTTTTTTGTGGATTCCTGTATTTGCCAAGTTTTATACCTTTACTTTTAAGTCAAACAACAATGTTCCTTTTAGAAATGCTTTGAGATTCAGCAGCCCCAGCCACAACTTTCACTCTATGTTCAGATTCTTATACACACTTTTCCAAATCTAGAGTCAGGGACAGCAGAACACCTTTAAGTGGTTATTTTACTATGTGGCCAATAAATTTTGGCTGCAATTTAAGAAAAAAAGGTCCCTGGGCAGTCTACCATCCCAAGAACTCCCCTCATTATGGTCATCTCCCACCCCCACGCCAGTTAAGCCACTCTTTTTATGGTCTGCCCTTCACTGCCCAACTGTTATCTTCCCCTTCATTAGGATGGGAGGAATTGGAAGGAATAGAACGAATGCCTACATCTCTTTAAACACTGCATTCCTTCTTTTACCCTCAGCAAATAGTGTTAATCCTTTCTCTTCAACTGCTTTGCATAAGCCTTCAGAAAGGCCCCTGCTGCTCCTGCCAATCAAAGCAAAGGAAATAAGATAGAGTAGTTGGATATTTTCCTCTAATTTGAAAGGCAAGGGTCATAACATTCCACTTCTTTATGTGAAATAGCCATTCTTAAACTGCCTCCTTGATATTTCTACTTTGCTGTCCAAAAGGCATCTCAAATCTAACAGATCAAAAGCATTGTTTTGTATTTCCCTCACCCCCCTATCTATTTCTTTTACAAATTTTCCCACTTCATGAAATGGCACCAACTCATAATGATACTATTAGGTAACACCTTATATATCTCACACGAAGTTAAAACCAGCCCTTACTCAGCCCTTGTTACAGTTGAGGAAACTGAAAACAGAGAGGTAAGTAACACGCCCAAGGTGACGTAATGCTAAGTAGTACTGCCCCAGCCGTCTGGATTTGGCTTCCAGGCTGTTAGTCACTATACTCTACTGCCTCTCAACTGTCTACCTGATGCTGAAAAGCCCCAAACCCCATCCTTTATTATTTCCTTTCTTTTCCAGTCCTCTTCCTCCCCGGCCACATCTACTCCATCAGTAAATCCTGTGAGAGCGACCCCTGGCATATATTTCTCTCCATCTCCACACTATAGCCTTACACTAAACCAGCCACTTCTCACTTGCATGTACGCTGGGCCTCCCACCTAGTCTCCCTGATCGCTCTTGCACTCCCACTTCAGTCCATTCTCCATGCAGCAGCCATGCCACCCTTTTAAAACAAATCAAATCAGTTCTCTCTATTGCCAAACCTCCAAGAGTTTCCCTCTGCCCTCTGCATAAATCCAAAATCCTCACTGGGCTTTGGACACACTGGTATATTCATTTCTTATTGCTGCTGTAACAAATTACCACAAATGTAGGGGTTTAAAACAACACAAATTTATTACTTTACATTTCTAAGTAAGAAGTCCTAAAATCAAGATGTCTTGAGGGCTGTGTTCCCCCTGGAAGCTCTAGAGGAGAATCTGTTTTCCTGCCTTTTCTAGCTTCTAGAGACCACATGCATTCCTTGGCTTGTGGCCCCTTCTTCCATCTTCAAATCACATTACTCCAACCTCTGCTTCCATCCTCACATCCACTTTTGTGACTTTGACCCTCTTGCTTTCATCTTATAAGGACCTTTGCAGTTATAACATTGAGCCTGCCTGAATAATCCAACATAATCTCCCCAGCTCTATATCCCTAATTTAAACATGTGCAAAATCCCTTTTGCCACATAGGATAATGTACTCACAGATTTCAGGGATTAGGACATGAAAATCTTTGGAAGCCGTTATTCCATCTACCACAACTGGCCTTCATGTTTCTTTAACTGGTAAAACTCACTCCCAAGAATTTTTTGTCCTTGATCTCTCTGCTTCCGGATGTTAGCTTATTAGCACTGTTAGCTCCTTTCTGTAACTCAGATCTTAACTCAAAGGTCATCTGGGGCTTCCCTGGTGGCGCCGTGGTTGAGAGTCCGCCTGCCGATGCGGGGGACATGGGTTCGTGCCCTGGTCTGGGAGGATCCCACATGCCGCGGAGCAGCTGGGCCTGTGAGCCATGGCCGCTGAGCCTGCGCGTCCGGAGCCTGTGCTCTGCTACGGGAGAGGCCACAACAGTGAGAGGCCCGCGTACCGAAAAAAAAAAAAAAAAAAAAGGTCATCTGCCCAGGGATGCCACTCTATCAAAAGGACACCACTCTTCCCCAACACTCACATTCTTTTATGCCTGTTTTATATTTTTGCAGCACTTAACGTTACCTGAAATTACCTATTGTAGCTTGTCAATCTTGTTACTTCAGTATCTAGTGCTTGTACACAAAAGAGTCATGGCACATAACTGCCTCTCCATGAGCATTTTGTATTGAATGAGTCAATGAAGGAAACCTAGCCTGTTAAATCTAGGATCATGTGAAAGTGTATCTGTACTCTGACACTGGATTGCCACCAGGCCACCTGCTTTCTAGGCAAAAAATTCTCATGAATGATGACAGAAGAGGAAAATCAGGAGAACATTGTATCTTAGAAGGCAATAATAATGTTCCAAGAACAACTCAACTGTGCAAAATGTTGCTGTTATTTGGTCAAGAGCTTTATAAACAAGAAATTTATGCTGGTTATGGCTGATTACTGCTTACAATTATTAGTTAAATGAGGAGGAGGTGGCTGCTAATAAAATTAAAGTGTAAGCATGTAACAAAGTTCCCCAAATTAGAAAGTATATTTCATATCACCACTTTAGACATATTCACTAGTAACTGATAAATTATAAATCATTTAAAGTGAATTTTGTTCTTTTCATTACATATGTGAAAATGAACACATTCACACTGTAAGCTATTTAAGCAATATATAAGTATATAGAGTAAAATAAGAGTCTCTATACACCCCGGCTCTCACTTCCAGAAGGAACTGTTGTAATCCTACCAATCATTTATTCAATGAATTTGAATCCACATATGTTTGTATGTACATTCATATACTTTTTAAACATGAATGGAATCATTTTTCTGGAGCCATATTTTTAATCTCTAAAATTCCTAATAGTTTTTTTTTGGTAACAGCCTGTTCTTCTTTAATGGTTACAATCCTGGACATACTTTGAAGTATATCCTAACTTTAAAAATTTATCTTAACATCTTCTGTTTGCTATGTAACAATTTCTCTAGGTGTTAAAGCTTTTCTGTGTGAATTCAGAGGCATGTGAACAAGGCTGGGGGAAGGTTTTTCTCACATACCTGGTAATCTTTGGTTAGGTGTTCATCCTAAGCCTAAGATTCTGGTTTGTTGTCTGCGTTGCTATTTATTGTTGCCCTAGATTGTTTCTGAAGGTTGTGATGAAGGGGCAGAGTATGGTGGGGGCACTGGAGGTTTGTCTTGGGATGTGGGGACCGTGGCCTCTGGGGTTCAGTAGCTGGCAGGCTCCCCAGCTCCAGTCCCCACACTCATTGCTTTGTTCTGGGTGCAGATCCCTTGCAAATGCTGCTTCACATGGGACCTGTTGATTAGGGGTGGGGTGGAGCTGGTGAGGGGCCAGTGGCTTAAATGTTCCAAATATGATCCCTCAGAGTGGGCTTCATTGGATCACCTGAATCAGAATTGTATGTGTGTGGTGGGGGGAGTGCATTACAAATGCAGATTGCTCAGGGACACCCCAAACCCAAACTTAAAGCCAGAATGTCTGTGGGAATGGAGCCCAGAAACTGATCCTGGGATTGGGTCTGTGAGGGAGGTCATACTGTAATACACAGTTTCAGTAAACTATCCAGGATTCTTCTGCAGATTGGAGTTTGAGAACCACTGTTCTGATGATTTGCCTTATCCCACTCCCTTCTCTTTGTGTTAACTGATTCCAGGTAAAGTCCTGCCCGTCACATGCCCACCACACAATTGGTTTTCCTCTAGTTTATTCCTCTGCAGAGTTGACCCTTTTTATTATCCTTCCTATGTATTCTCTTTCAGGAATTCCTAAAAACTTCTCACCCTCTATAGCAGCCTTTCTTATTAGTCTTATTTACTTATCTTATCCTATATACATATATATAAAATAAAAGTGTTATTTCCTAGTTCTCTCTCCCTCTCTCTACATAAATATTTAAAAGTAATAAAGTTGCATTTCACAGCATCCATATTTTTCATTACTTCAGGAAGGTTTTCCCTAAATTAATCTAGATATTATGACACAAATAAATTTGTAGAAAATGTCATCAATTTTCAGAGCATCACTAACACTCTACCTCTAGTAAACATTACTAGTTACCTTCTGGACATGTACTATAGCTGTCTTCCTGGCCATCAAAGCCCCATTATCATCTGTTCTCAGGGTAAATCCTGCCTGACCTGAGCTAACTGTGGTAGTCCTGTTCCCCTTGCCAGTGATTCTTTTAGGAGAGGGTATGTAAAGTGTTCTAGCCAAGAGATGTAAGGAGAGGGCTGTTTGGTGGCTTCTGAGAAATTTTTATCTCACTTTTAAGGAGACACCAGAAAAACAGGCCCTTCCTGCCACTGGGGTGGTTACATTTGGATGTGGTACCTGGAATTGCAGCCATGTCATGATCATAGGGGACTTAGCCTTGGGGTGAAGCCAGTGCTGAGGGCAGCAGAATAGAGACAGAAAGATCATCAAGATCCTTGGTGATATTGTTGAGTCACTGGATTGACTAAACCTGAAACCACTCTACCTTTGTTACTTATAGCTCAAAGAATCCTAAGTGATAAAATCTCTATTTTCAAATATACAACAAGTTCTTATAAACCTTGGAAAATATTTTCTTATAAATCTTAGGAAGAAAAGAACCTGAAGTTCATCCATTTAAAAACTGCCTTTTCCCCGTAAGTAAAAACCCACAAAACGTATATCCAAACATTTAAAAATCTTTAAACAAAACAATTATCTTAAGCTGGATGGGTGAAACCATTCCTCACCCCAGCCCCCACAAAGAGTGAGGATTAAAATTTTTAAAATATCTGATTTCACACCACCTTCCAATTTCTGGAAGTTCAAACAGGTTTGGGTATATAGAGCAAATCTTCAATTTATTAAGAAATGGCATGTCAAAAATTTTGAGTGAATTATTTTGACTTCAAACCGAATTTACCATAAAACAATGGCCAAGTTGAAAATTTGGTTTTAATCTATAAATAAAATAGTACTTACATACTACTGGGGACTTCCTGAGCTCTGAGTACCCTGAGCAGTCCCAGGCTCTGATCCTACATGCCTGCCCTACTCAACTTCAACTTCATCCTAGTAGTGAAGGAGGGTAGACAGAGTAGAGATGGAAGAGCTAGGTACAGGCAGCACAGAGCAAGGTCTCCATCAGGTGAGACCATTTAACTGGCTCTATCTTTCATCAAGTTTTCTAAAAGTGGATGCTCTGCCCATTTTCTAATTTTAAAAAGTTCTCACACAGGTAGGAAGCACCAGTTTTATTATAAACTGAAACAACAGCATCAGTATTTCTACAATTCTACAGTGATTTCCTCCAGGTAATTCATTTGATGGACTTTACTGAGTGGTATTTTCTCCCTCCAACTCCAATCTACTCTGACTCTTATTTCTTAGCACTCATATTATAAATTATATTAAAATTAACAAAAATATCACAAAGCATGTATTAATATTAAATGGGCTGTGGTCTGATGAGGCAGGCCCTCCCGCATGAGACATTCATGAGGCCAAAGCCCTCCCTGATGTAACTAGAGGGTGGGGATTAACAATTTTCTGGCAATTCCCATCTTGCTTCTTTTTTTCATGTATCTTCTCATCAGAAAGTTCTTGCTGGGTGCAGTGAGTCATGCTAGGACCTCTTGCCCACTTATTCCTTCAACCCCAACTATCATATACAGACAGTTGAACTATTATTTACTGAACTATTGACCACAGTGTTATAAAGCATGAATATTTGTTTTTTCTTGGATTTTGAAAATAAATTATTTTGCTACAAATAATCAAATTATACATTAATTTGATAGAGTATTTTTGGAATTTGTTCTTCCTTGTGTTGTTAAGGATTTTGTTGAACACATTGTTCTTAGGAATAGGCCATGGTCAACACAACATTTAGTTGCTAAGAATTTTCAGTATTTATATTTCTTATGAGGTTCATCCTTCTAAAACATAGGAACTGAAAACCAAAGCTACCAGATTACATACCACAAAGTAAAAGAATTTATTTACTTTTCAAAGATTATATAAATTCTATTTTAGTGTTATAATTATAGATGTACTATATTTATACTATCATTTTTGAAATTTCTGAAATAAAATCATTTCTAAAAGAAATAGAGAGGGTAGACAGCAAAAGCAAGAAGAACTACAATCCTGCAGCCTGTGGAACAAAAACCACATTCACAGCAAGACAGACGAGATGAAAAGGCAGAGGGCTATGTACCAGATGAAGGAACAAGATAAAACCCCAGAAAAACAACTAAATGAAGGGAGACAGGCAACCTTCCAGAAAAATAATTCACAATAATGATAGTGAAGATGATCTAGGACCTCAGAAAAAGAATGGAGGCAAAGATCGAGAAGATGCAAGAAATGTTTAACAAAGACCTAGAAGAATTAAAGAACAAACAAACAGAGATGAACAATACAATAACTAAAATGCAAACTACACTAGAAGGAATCAATAGCAGAATAACTGAGGCAGAAGAACGGATAAGTGACCTGGAAGACAGAATGGTGGAATTCACTGCTGCAGAACAGAATAAAGAAAAAAAAAAAAGAAAATAAATGAAGACAGCCTAAGAGACTTCTGGGACAACATTAAAGGCAACAACATTTGCATTATAGGGGTCCCAGAAGGAGAAGAGAGAGAGAAAAAGAGAAAATAATTGAAGAGATTATAGTCGAAAACTTCCCTAACATGGGAAAGGAAATAGCCACCCAACTCTAGGGAGCGCAGAGAGTCCCACACAGGATAAACCCAAGGAGAAACACGCCGAGGCACATAGTAATCAAATTGGCAAAAACTAAGGACAAAGAAAAATTATTGAAAGCAGCAAGGGAAAAATGACACATAACATACAAGGGAACTCCCATAAGGTTAACAGCTGACTTCTCAGCAGAAACGCCACAAGCCAGAGGGAGTGGCATGATACACTTAAAGTGATGAAAGGGAAGAACCTACAACCAAGATTACTCTACCCGGCAAGGATCTCACTCAGATTCGATGGAGAAATCAAAAGCTTTACAGACAAGCAAAAGCTAAGAGAATTCAGCACCACCAAACCAGCTCTACAACAAATGCTAAAGGAACTTCTCTATGTGGGAAACACAAGAGAAGAAAAGGACCTACAAAAACAAACCCAAAACAATTAAGAAAATGGTCATAGGAACATACATATCGATAATTACCTTAAACGTGAATGGATTAAATGCACCAACCAAAAGACACAGGCTTGCTGAATGGATACAAAAACAAGACCCATATATATGCTGTCTACAAGAGACCCACTTCAGACCTAGGGACACATACAGACTGAAAGTGAGGGGATAGAAAAAGATATTCCATACAAATGGAAATCAAAAGAAAGCTGGAGTAGCAATAC
This sequence comes from Stenella coeruleoalba, assembly GCF_951394435.1. NCBI lineage: Eukaryota > Metazoa > Chordata > Mammalia > Artiodactyla > Delphinidae > Stenella > Stenella coeruleoalba. The sequence goes on along the minus strand of NC_137150.1, from coordinate 37,555,221 downwards.
TCATATCAGATAAAATAGACTTTAAAATAAAGAATGTTACAAGAGACAAGGAAGGACACTACATAATAATCAAGGGACCAATCCAAGAAGAAGATATAACAATTATAAATATATATGCACCCAACATAGGAGCACCTCAATACATAAGGCAACTGCTAACAGCTATAAAAGAGGAAATTGACAGTAACACAATAATAATGGGGGACGTTCACACCTCACTTACACCAATGGACAGATCATCCAAAATGAAAATAAATAAGGAAACAGAAGCTTTAAATGACACAATAGACCAGATAGATTTAAGTGATATTTATAGGACATTCCATCCAAAAACAGCAGATTACATTTTCTTCTCAAGTGCGCACAGAACATTCTCCAGGATAGATAACATCTTGGGTCACAAATCAACACTTAGTAAATTTAAGAAATTTGAAATCATATCAAGCATCTTTTCTGACTACAACGCTATGAGATTAGAAATGAATTATAGGGGAAGAACCATAAAAAACACAAACACATGGAGGCTAAACAATACTTTACTAATTAATCAAGAGATCACTGAAGAAATCAAAGAGGAAATCAAAAAATACCTAGAGAAAAATGACAATGAAAACACGATGATCCAAAACCTATCGGATGCAGCAAAAGCAGTTCTAACAGCTATACAAGCCTAACTCAAGAAACAAGAAAAATCTCAAATAAACAATCCAACCTTACACCTAAAGGAACTAGAGAAAGAAGAACAAAACCCAAAGTTAGCACAAGGAGAGAAATCATAAAGATCAGAGCAGAAATAAATGAAACAGAAACAAAGAAAACAATAGCAAAGATCAATAAAACTAAAAGCTGGTTCTTTGAGAAGATACACAAAATTGATAAACCATTAGCCAGACTCATCAAGAAAAAGAGGGAGAAGACTCAAACCAATAAAATTAGAAATGAAAAAGGAGAAGTTACAACAGACACCGCAGAAATATAAAGCATCCTGAGACTATTACAAACAACTCTATGCCAATAAAATGGAAAACCTGGAAGAAATGGACAAATTCTTAGGAAGGTATAACCTTCCATGATTGAACCAGGAAGAAATAGAAAATATGAACAGACCAATCACAAGGAATGAAATTGAAACTGTGATTAAAGATCTTCCAACAAACAAAAGTCCAGGACCAGATGGCTCCACAGATGAATTCTATCAAACATTTAGAGAAGAGCTAATACCCATCCTTCTCAAACTCTTCCAAAAAATTGTGGAGGAAGGAACACTCTCAAACTCATTCTATGAGGTCACCATCACCCTGATACCAAAACCAGACAAAGATACTACAAAAAAAGAAAATTACAGACCAATATCACTGATGAATATAGATGCAAAAATCCTCAACAAAATACTAGCAAACTGAATGCAACAACACATTAAAAGGATTATATACCATGATCAAGTAGGATTTATCTCAGGGATGCAAGGATTCTTCAATATACACATATGAATCAATGTGATACACCATATTAACAAATCGAAGAATAAAAACCATATGATCATCTCAACAGAGGCATAAAAAGCTTTTGACAAAGTTAAACACCCATTTATGATAAAAACTCTCCAGAAAGTGGGCACAGAGGGAACCTACTTCAACATAATAAAGGCCATATATGACAAACCCACAGCAAACATCATTCTCAATGGTGAAAAACTGAAAGCATTTCCTCTAAGATCAGGAACAAGACAAGGAAGTCCACTCTCACCACTATTATTCAACATAGTTTTGGGAGTCCTAGACATGGCAATCAGAGAAGAAAAAGAAATAAAAGGAATACAAATTGGAAAAGAAGAAGTAAAACTGTCATTGTTTGCAGATGACATAATACTATACATAGAGAATCCTAAAGATGGCACCAGAAAACTACTAGAGCTAATCAATGAATCTGGTAAAGTTGCAGGATTCAAAATTAATGCTCAGAAATCTCTGGCATTCCTATACACTAATGATGAAAAATCTGAAAGAGAAATTAAGGAAACACTCCCATTTACCACTGCAATGAAAAGAATAAAATACCTAGGAATAAACCTACCCAGGGAGACAAAAGACCTGTATGCAGAAAACTATAAGACACTGATGAAAGAAATTAAAGATGATACAAACAGATGGAGAGATATACCATGTTCTTGTATTAGAAGAATCAATATTGTGAAAATGACTATACTACCCAAAGCAATCTACAGATTTAATGCAATCCCTATCAAATTACCAATGGTATTTTTTACAGAACTAGAACAAAAAATCTTAAAATTTGTATGGAGATACTAAAGACCCCAAATAGCCTAAGCAGTCTTGAGGGAATAAAACGGAGTTGGAGGAATCAGACTCCCTGACTTCAGACTATACTACAAAGCTACAGTAATCAAGACAATATGGTACTGGCACAAAAACAGAAACGTAGATCAATGGAACAAGATAGAAAGCCCAGAGATAAACCCACGTACCTGTGGTCAACTAATCTATGACAAAGGAGTCAAGGATATACAATGGAGAAAAGACAGTCTCTTCAATAAGTGGTGCTGGGAAAACTGGACAGCTACATGTGAAAGAATGAAAGTAGAACACTCTGTAACACCATACACAAAAATAAATTCAAAATGGATTAGACACCTAAGTGTAAGACCAGACACTATAAAACTCTTAGAGGAAAACATAGGCAGAACACTCTATGACATAAATCACAGCAAGATCTTTTATGATCCACCTCCTAGAGTAATGGAAATAAAAACAAACAAATGGAACCTAATGAAACCTAAAAGCTTTTGCACAGCAAAGGAAACCATAAACAAGATGAAAAATAAATAAATAAATAAAAGAAATAGTACTCTGGATATTTTACAGGGGCATTTTCTTATCATTTGTTTTCTAATATTTTCTTTCTCACTTATATAAGGCATAAGCAGTCCAGAATTTCAAAGTTACTCAACTGTCTTTTTGAACCTAAAATTGATTATTTATTTATTTATTATACAGCAGGTTCTTATTAGTAATCTATTTTATACATATTAGTGTATATATGTCAATCCCAATAATCTTATGAAACATTTTCAATGCTGTTTCTTCCAGACAGATAATAAAGAGATAATAAGACAAAAAGTTCAGAGAATATTAAGTTACTATATTTGAATAATCAGGGAAAGCTTTAATACCTGGATAGGTAAATTTCTTACTGAGATAAAGAAACATTTAATATATTTAAAAATATTTACAGGTCCTTCAATATAGGCCAGAAAAGTAGCTGAGAAAAATTGCAGTAGACCATACCAACACATCCAAATTACTGCCCAGAGTCACAGAGAATACATGGGGGTCTTTCTAAATTCTTACAGGCTGTTTAATGTTTACTATCTTACATGAGCTTTTCTTTGTAGTTGTCCATCTCAGTCACTGCCTTCTGAAGTTTTAGCCCACGTGCTTCAATCTCACACTGTAAATCTGGAATGACATAATGTGTTCTTCTGATTAGTACATTTTAAGTGTCCAGATATTTTCATAGAGTAAACCACATTCTTTTAGCATTGCCACTCACCTCCTGAAGAATAATGCAGCTGTTTGTTCCACTTTGCTTGGATGACCATATGTAGCTCATCCCTACTCTGAAATCCCGCAGAATTAATAGGTTTTGACAGACTCAATTTATTGGCCTCTTTCTGCCCCCAACGTCATGCTAATTTTCAAACAGCTAATAGGCTAAATTTTACTGATGTTTTCAAAGGAAATTTATGTCACTGGCACACATATGAATTTTTGGTCATATGGCTCACTTCTGAAACACTTGACTTTCTGAGCTAGCTCTTGTGGCCTGGAACTTAGAAGTATTGCTAAGGCCTCCCAGTAGAACTGAAATAGATAAACCACGTGCAAGGCTTCCAGTAAAGAATCTGTTAACTCTGGGTAGTGTCTAATAGGCATTTTAATGACTTTCAAGCCAAGAAAATACAAGCAGGCAATTGGCTTCCACAGAGTCTTGAACTGAGGAATTCAAGTAGTGTTTGAGAAATATTATTCAGGCAGCCACGTCTCACATGTGTGGATGCAGAACTGAAACTAAAGCAGAAAGAACATATGGCTTGAATGATCTGAGACCCACCATTAGCCTGTGTGTGTGGACCAGGATCTGAACCCCAGCCCCAATAACAGCCCTTGTTGGTACTCTTTTTGGGAAAAGGTGGAAAACAAATTTACACAGGTGGATTAACTGACTTCTATGAAGAAAATAATTTTAAACATTGAAATTTATAAAATTTCCATGTTACATCTGTTCAGGTGTTTTAGTAACATATTTTTAATAGTAAACTTTAAAATCTTTTAAAAAATTTTTTGATAGATCTTTATTGGAGTATAACTGCTTCACAATAAATACTGTGTTAGTTGATGTTGCACAACAAAGTGAATCAGCCATATGCATATACATGTCCCCATATCCCCTCCTTCTTGAGCCTCCCTCCCATCCTCCCTATCCCACCCCTCTAGGTCATCACAAAGCACTGAGTCGATCTCCCTGTGCTATGCTGCTGCTTCCAACCAGCCAATTATTTTACATTTGGTAGTGTATACATGTCGATGCTACTCTCACTTCGCCCCAGCTTCGCTCTCCCACCCCATGTCCTCAAGTCCATTTTCTATGTCTACCTATTTATTCCTGCCTTGCAACTAGGTTCATCAATACCACCCTTTTATTTTTAGATTCCATATATATGCATTAGCATATGGTATTTGTTTTTCTCTTTCTGACTTACTTCACTCTGTATGACAGACTCTAGGTCCACCCACCTCACTACAAATAACTCAATTTCATTTCTTTTTATGGCTGAGTAATATTCCATTGTATATATGTGCCACATCTTCTTTATCCATTCATCTATCGATGCACATTTAGGTTGCTTCCATATCCTGGCTATTGTAAATAGTGCTGCAATGAACATTGTGGTACAGGTCTCTCTTTTTTTTTTCGGTACGCAGGCCTCTTACTGTTGTGGCCTCTCCCGTTGTGGAGCACAGGCTCCAGACGCGCAGGCTCAGCTGCCACGGCTCATGGGCCTAGCTGCTCCATGGCATGTGGGATCTTCCCGGACTGGGGCACGAATCTGTGCCCCCTGCATCGGCAGGTGGACTCTCAACCACTGCACCACCAGGGAAGCCCACATGTCTCTTTTTGAATTATGGTTTTCTCAGGGTATATGCCCAGTAGTGGGATTGCTGGGTCATATGGCAGTTCTATATTTAGTTTTTTAAGGAACCTCCATACTGTTCTCCATAGTGGTTGTATCAATTTACATTCCCATCAACAGTGCAAGAGGGTTCCCTTTTCACCACACCCTTTCCAGCAGTTACTGTTTCTAGATTTTTTGATAATGGCCATTCTGACTGGTATGAGGTGATACCTCATTGTAGTTTTGATTTGCATTTCTCTAATAATTAGTGATGTTGAGCATCTTTTCATGTGCCTCTTGCCCATCTGTATGTCTTCATTGGTGAAATGTGTATTTAAGTCTTCCACCCGTTTTTTAACTGGATTGTTTGTTTTTTTGATATTGAGCTCCATGAGCTATTTGTATATTTTGGAGATTAATCCTTTGTCTGTTGTTTCATCTGCAAATATTTTCTCCCATTCTGAGGGTTGTCTTTTTGTATTGTTTATGGTTTCTGTTGCTGTGCAAAAGCTTTTAAGTTTAATTAGTTCCCATTTGATTATTTTTGTTTTTATATCCATTACTCTAGGAGGTGGGTCAAAAAAGATCTTGCTGTGGTTTATGTCGAAGTGTTTTTCCTATGTTTTCCTCTAAGAGTTTTATAGTGTATTGTCTTACATTTAAGTCTTTAATCCATTTGGAGCTTATTTTTGGGTATGGTGTTAGGTAGTGTTCTAATTTCATTCTTTTACATGTAGCTGTCCAGTTTTCCCAGCACCACTTATTGAAGAGGTTGTCTTTTCTCCATTGTATGTTCTTGCCTCCTTTATCATAAATTAGGTGATCATATGTGCATGCGTTTATCTCTGGGCACTCTATCTTGTACCATTGATTTATATTTTTGTTTTTGTGCCAGTACCATACTCTCTTGATTACTGTAGCTTTGTGGTACAGTTTGAAGTCGGGGAGCCTGATTCCTCCAACTCCGTTTTTCTTTCTCAAGATTGCTTTGGTTATTCAGGGTCTTTTGTTTCCATATGAATTGTAAGATTTTTTGTTCTAATTCTGTGAAGAAAGCCATTGGTAGTTTGATAGGGATTGCACTGAATCTGTAGCTTGCTTTGGGTACTATAGTCATTTTCACAATATTGATTCTTCCAGTCCAAGGACATGGTATATTTCTCCATCTGTTTATGTCATCTTTGATTTCTTTCATCAGTGTCTTATAATTTTCTGAGTACAGGTCTTTTGTCTCCTTAGCTAGGTTTATTCCTAGATACTTTCTTCTTTTTGTTGCAATGGTAAATGGGAGTGTTTCCTTAATTTCTCTTTCTGATTTTTTGTTGTTGGTGCACAGGAATGCCAGAGATTTCTGTGCATTAATTTTGTATCCTGCAACCTTACCAAATATCAGTGATATTGGTCTATAATTTTCTTTCTTTGTGATATATTTTTCTTGTTTTGTTATCAGGATAATGGTGGCTTCATAGAATGAATTTGGGAGTTAAACTTTAAAAACTTTATGCATCCATACAAATATATAAAATTTCTATACATATCTACAGTCTGCCTTCTTAACTTTGTTTCATGAAAATGAGGCAGTTCCTTAAATCAGAAAATAAATTCACTCTAAACAAATGTTTTAATTAGAATTTACTAGATATTGGTATAAATTTTTATGTTTATTCAGCATGTTCACATATATTAATGTTATCCCTCAAATTGCTACATAAGTGCAAACAGCCCCATTTTTCAGATGATGAGAAATGAGATTTTCTTTGATTCTCTTGCCTAGTATCTTACAGTGAATAAATGCATTAGCCAGCAGTCAAACTGACAAGATTTTAAACTCGGGTAAGGGTATCTATTTGAAAGAATGGCTCTTTAAATAAATAAATAATTCAATATGGACTTAACTTCGTAGATAATATTTGTATGGTACATTTTTTCCACTTATCAAGTGATATCATTATATGAGAGAAAAGATAAAATAACGTACACATAGAAAATTTAGTTTTGAGGGTAACCAGTTGAAACAAGGCAATCTCTAATGAATGTTGCATAATGTGTTGCTTTGTTATTAAGTACATGTGGGCTTCCAGAGTGTTCTGTTCACAGGCACAGCTAAAACATTTCTGCCTATCCTCTGAAAAATGAGGGAAGGAAGTTGATGTTTGTTGATTGTATACTTATTCCAGGCACTGTGCAGGGTGCTTTCTCCTATTTCATTTAATTCATAGTCACAACTATCACGAAAAACAGATACACAAACACAGCCTGAAGGGGTTAGTGCACCATGGCTAGCCCGGAGGGAGTCCGGGAAAAAATCTGGACCTGCCAAAGAAGCAAGAGACTTTTTCTTCCCTCTTTGTTTCCTGGTAGGAGAGGAGAGAGAATTAAGAGCACTGCTTAAAGGAGCTCCAGAGACAGGCGCGAGCCGCGGCTAACAGCGTGGACCCCAGAGATGGGCATGAGATGCTAAGGCTGCTGCTGCCAACACCAAGAAGCCTGTGTGCGAGCACAGGTCACTCTCCACACCTCCCTTCCGGGGAGCCTGTGCAGCCCGCCACTGCCAGGGTCCCGGGATCCAGGGACAACTTGCCCAGGAGAACATACGATGCGCCTCAGGCTGGTGCAACGTCACGCCAGCCTCTGCCGCCGCAGGCTCACCCCACACTACGTACCCCTCCGTCCCCCCGGCCTGAGTGAGCCAGAGCCCCCGAATCAGCGGCTCCTTTAATCCCGCCTGTCTGAGCGAAGAACAGACACCCTCAGGCGACCTACACGCAGAGGCGGGGCCAAATTCAAAGCTGAGCCCCTGGGAGCTGTGAGAACAAAGAAGAGAAAGGGAAATCTCTCTCAGCAGCCTCAGAAGCAGCGGATTAAAGCTCCACAATCAACTTGATGTACCTGCATCTGTGGAATACATGAATAGACAACGATTCATCCCAAATTGAGGAGCTGGACTTTGAGAGCAAGATTTATTATTTTCTCCCCTTTTCCTCTTTTTGTGAGTGTGTATGTGTATGCTTCTGTGTGAGATTTTGTCTGTATAGCTTTGCTTTCACCATTTGTCCTAGGATTCAATCCGTCCATTGTTTTTTTTTTTTACTTAAAAAATTTTTTTTCTTAATAATTATTTTATTTGAATAACTTTATTTTATTTTACCTTACCTTATTTTATTTTCTTTTATCCTCTTTCTTTCTTTCTACTTTTTCTCCCTTTTATTCTGAGCCGTGTGGATGAAAGGCTCTTGGTGCTGCAGCCAGGAGTCAGTGCTGAGCCTCTGAGGTGGGAGAGCCAACTTCAGGACACTGGTCCACAAGAGACCTCCCAGCTCCACATAATATGAAATGGTGAAAATCTCCCAGAAATCTCCATCTCAACACCAACACCAAGCTTCACTCAACGACCAGCAAGCTACAGTGCTGGACACCCTATGCCAAACAACTAGCAACACAGGAACATAACCCCACCCATTAGCAGAGAGGCTGCCTAAAATCATAACAAGTCCACAGACACCCCAAAACACACCACCAGACGTGGACCTGCCCACCAGAAAGACAAGATCCAGAAGAAGAAGAGAAAAAGAAAGGGACTGAGAAAATATTTGAAGAGATTATAGTTGAAAACTTCCCTAATATGGGAAAGGAAATAGTTAAGTCCAGGAAGCACAGAGAGTCCCATACAGGATAAATCCAAACAGAAATATGCCAAGACACATATTAATCAAATTGTCAAAAATTAAATACAAAGACAACATATTAAAAGCAGCAAGGGAAAAACAACAAATAACACACAAGGGAATACCCATAAGGTTAACAGCTGATCTTTCAGCAGAAACTCTGCAAGCCAAAAGGGACTGGCAGGACATATTTAAAGCGATGAAGGAGAAAAACCTACAACCAAGATTACTCTACCCAGCAAGGATCTCATTCAGATTTGATGGAGAAATTAAAACCTTTACAGACAAGCAAAAGCTGAGAGAGTTCAGCACCACCAAACCAGCTTTACAACAACTGCTAAAGGAACTTCTCTAGGCAAGAAACACAAGAGAAGGAAAAGACCTACAATAACGAACCCAAAACAATTAAGAAAATGGGAATGGGAACATACATATCGATAATTACCTTAAATGTAAATGGACTAAATGCTCCCACCAAAAGACACAGACTGGCTGAATGGATACAAAAACAAGACCCATATATATGCTGTCTACAAGAGACCCACGTCAGACCTAGGGACACATACAGATTGAAAGTGAGGGGATGGAAAAAGATATTCCATGCAAATGGAAACCAAAAGAAAGCTGGAGTAGCAATTCTCGTATCAGACAAAATAGACTTTAAAATAAAGACTATTAGAAGAGACAAAGAAGGACACTACATAATGATCAAGGGATCGATCCAAGAAGAAGATATAACAATTGTAAATATTTATGCACCCAACATAGGAGCACCTCAATGCATAAGGCAAATACTAACAGCCATAAAAGGGGAAATCGACAGTAACACTTTCATAGTAGGGGACTTTAACACCCCACTTTCACCAATGGACAGATCATCCAAAATGAAAATAAATAAGGAAACACAAGCTTTAAATGATACATTAAACAACATGGACTTAATTGATATTTATAGGACATTCCATCCAAAAACAACAGAATACACATTTTTCTCAAGTGCTCATGGAACATTCTCCAGGATAGACCATATCTTGGGTCACAAATCAAGCCTTGGTAAATTTAAGAAAATTGAAATTGTATCAAGTATCTTTACCAACCACAACGCTATGCAACTAGATATCAATTACAGGAAAAGATCTGTAAAAAATACAAACACATGGAGGCTAAACAATACACTACTTAATAACGAAGTGATCACTGAAGAAATCAAAGAGGAAATCAAAAAATACCTAAAAACAAATGACAATGGAGACACGACAACCCAAAACCTATGGGATGCAGCAAAGCAGTTCTAAGAGGGAAGTTTATAGCAATACAATCCTACCTTAAGAAACAGGAAACATCTCAAATAAAAAACCTAACCTTGCACCTAAAGCAATTAGAGAAAGAAGAACAAAAAAACCCCAAAGTTAGCAGAAGGAAAGTAATCACAAAGATCAGATCAGAAATAAATGAGAAAGAAATGAAGGAAACGATAGCAAAGATCAATAAAACTAAAAGCTGTTTCTTTGAGAAGATACACAAAATTGATAAACCATTAGCCAGACTCATCAAGGAAAAAAGGGAGAAGATTCAAATCAGCAGAATTAGAAATGATAAAGGAGAAGTAACAACTGACACTGGAGAAATACAAAAGATCATGAGAGATTACTACAAGCAACCTTATGCCAAAAAAATGGACAACCTGGAAGAAATGGACATGTTCTTAGAAACGCACAACCTGCCAAGATTGAATCAGGAAGAAATAGAAAATATGAACAGACCAATCACAAGCACTGAAATTGAAACTGTGATTAAAAATCTTCCAACAAACAAAAGCCCAGGACCAGATGGCTTCACAGGCGAATTCTATCAAACATTTAGAGAAGAGCTAACACCTATCCTTCTCAAACTCTTCCAAAATATAGCAGAGGGAGGAACACTCCCAAACTCCTTCTACGAGGCCACCATCACCTTGATACCAAAACCAGACAAGGGTGTCACAAAGAAAGAAACTACAGGCCAATATCACTGATGAACATAGATGCAAAAATCCTCAACAAAATACTAGCAAACAGAATCCAACAGCACATTAAAAGGATCATACACCATGATCAAGTGGGGTTTATTTCAGGAATGCAAAGATTCTTCCATATACGCAAATCAATCAATGTGATACACCACATTAACAAATTGAAGGAGAAAAACCATATGGTCATCTCAATAGATGCAGAGAAAGCTTTCGAAAAAATTCAACACCCATTTATGATAAAAACCCTCCAGAAAGTAGGCATAGAGGGAACTTTCCTGAACATAATAAAGGTCATATGACAAACCCACAGCCAACATCATCCTCAATGGTGAAAAACTGAAAGCATTTCCACTAAGATCAGGAAAAAGACAAGATTGCCTACTCTCACCACTCTTATTCAACATAGTTTTGGAAGTTTTAGCCCCAGCAATCAGAGAAGAAAAGGAAATAAAAGGAATCCAAATCAGAAAAGAAGTAAAACTCACTGTTTGCAGATGACATAATACTATACATAGAGAATCCTAAAGATGTTACCAGAGAACTACTAGAGTTAATCAATGAATTTGGTAAAGTAGGAGGATACAAAATTCATGCACAGAAATCTCTGGCATTCCTATACACTAATGATGAAAAATATGAAAGTGATATCAGGAAAACACTCCCATTTACCAATGCAACAAAAAGAATAAAATATCTAGGAATAAACCTACCTAAGGAGACAAAAGACCTGTATGCAGAAAATTATAAGACACTGATGAAAGAAATTAAAGATGATACAAATAGATGGAGAGATATACCGTGTTCTTGGATTGGAAGAATCAACATTGTGAAAATGACTCTACTACCCAAAGCAATCTATAGATTCAATGCAATCCCTATCAAACTACCACTGTCATTTTTCACAGAACTGGAACAAAATTTGTATAGAAACACAAAAGACCCCGAATAGCCAAAGCAATCTTGAGAACGAAAAATGGAGCTGGAGGAATCAGGCTCCCTGACTTCAGACTATACTACAAAGCTACAGTAATCAAGACAGTATGTACTGGCAGAAAAACAGAAATATAGATCAATGGAACAGGATAGAAAGCCCAGAGATAAACCCATGCACATATGGTCACCTTATCTTTGATAAAGGAGGCAGGAATGTACAGTGGAGAAAGGACAGCCTCTTCAATAAATGGTGCTGGGAAAACTGGACAGGTACATTGAAAACTATAAGATTAGATCACTCCCTAACACCATACACAAAAATAAGGTCAAAATGGATTAAAGACCTAAATGTTAGGCCAGAAACTATTAAACTCTTAGAGGAAAACAGGCAGAACACTCTATGACATAAATCACAGCAAGATCCTTTTTGACCCACCTCCTAGAGAAATGGAAATAAAAACAAAAATAAACAAATGGGACCTAATGAAACTTCACAGCTTTTGCACAGCAAAGGAAACCATAAACAAGACCAAAAGACAACCCTCAGAATGGGAGAAAATATTTGCAAATGAAGCAACGGACAAAGGATTAATCTCCAAAATTTACAAGCAGCTCATGCAGCTCAATAACAAAAAAACAAAAAACCTAATCCAAAAATAGGCAGAAGACCTAAATAGACATTTCTCCAAAGAAGATATACAGACTACTAACAAACACATGAAAGAATGCTCAACATCATTAATCATTAGAGAAATGCAAATCAAAACTACAATGAGATATCATCTCACACCAGTCAGAATGGCCATCATCAAAAAATCTAGAAACAATAAATGCTGGAGAGGGTGTGGAGAAAAGGGAAAACTCTTTCACTGCTGGTGGGAATGTGAATTGGTACAGCCACTGTGGAGAACAGTATGGAGGTTCCTTAAAAAACTGCAAATAGAACTACCACATGACCCAGGAATCCCACTACTGGGCATATACCCTGAGAAAACCATAATTCAAAAAGAGTCATGTACCAAAATGTTCATTGCAGCTCTATTTATAATAGCCAGGAGATGGAAACAACCTATGTGTCCATCATCGGATGAATGGATAAAGAAGATGTGGCACATATATACAATGGAATATTACTCAGCCATAAAACGAAACGAAATTGAGCTATTTGTAATGAGGTGGATGGACCTAGAGTCTGTCATACAGAGTGAAGTAAGTGAGAAAGAGAAACAAATACCGCATGCTAACACATATATATGGAATTTAAGAAAAAAAATGTCATGAAGAACCTAGGGCTAAGACACGGAATAAAGACACAGACCTACTAGAGAATGGACTTGAGGATATGGGGAGGGGGAAGGGTAAGCTGTGACAAAGCGAGAGAGAGGCATGGACATATATACACTAACAAACGTAAGGTAGATAGCTAGTGGGAAGCAGCCACATAGCACAGGGAGATCAGCTCGGTGCTTTGTGACCACCTAGAGAGGTGGGATAGGGAGGGTGGGAGGGAGGGAGACGCAAGAGATATGGGAACATATGTATATGTATCACTGATTCACTTTGTTATAAAGGAGAAACGAACACACCATTGTAAAGCAGTTATACTCCAATAAAGATGTAAAAAAAAAACAAAAGAAAACAGATACACATTTTATCTTTACTAGAAGGCTCTAAGAATCAGAGTAATTAACTAACTTTTCAAAGGTCACAGAGCTAGTTAGAAGTGATCCCGAAAAAGAAAAAAAAGAAGTGATCCCGTGATTCAAACTGAGTTTGGCTTCATCACCAAGTCTTTATCTTTCTCACTCTCTTACACTGACTGTCAAAAATATAAAAGCTACAAGGAGATATGATATTTGTCCATGAAAATGTGGTTAGTGTGGCCATATATTTGTTTAGTGTATCCTAGAATATTTAAAGAGGTATACTTAAGACAAATGAAAAGTATTATTTATTACTACATAAAATATGTAATGAATTAGTCTAATGTCTAATTCCAAGAGGTGGTTTAGATAGTTTAAAAATTAATACAATTAATGAAAGATATTAAGACAAATATGGTATCCTTGTGACTGACTTAATAACACTGACATCAGAGAGAACAATTATACCTTTCTGTTAAATGTCCCTTGCTGCTTTTGTCAGGATATAATCCTAAACTAGATGAAGCATGGATCTGAGCCCACATGATAAATTCTATGTTATTACTTCTAAACGCAGCTATTGTTAAGAGGAAGAACTGATTATCTTAAAAATAAACTCCAAAGAATTGGTTCCTGATATGTGAATTTTATGCTATTAATTCTCAATTACCTAATAATTGATAGAACAGTAGACAGTAAAAATGGTAGCTAATTCAAAACCCATTTTTACAGCATTGTGAAGTATTCTTAGGATCACATTTGAATATACTTGTGCATCAAAGTTCCAGAATTTACTAGATTTAAAGGAAAATAAACTACACAATCATGACTCAACTCAAGAAAGGAAAAGCTATTATACTTTCCAGTATTATTCTCTCTACATACCCACCTAAATCTCCCTTTCTCCCTATTTCAAGATAAACATAGATCCTTAGTCTTTAAATCACAGTACTCAATGAGTAGGGAAGCCAGTTCCTTCAGATTATTCACTATGTATTTACAGCATCTCTAAGTAAAAACCGGGAAAGCAAATAAATGTTTTACTTTAAAACACAGAAACCTCTGGAGGTTGTCGTGTGGAAATATAAGTAATGTCAACAAATAAATCATTTTACTTAAGGAGAGAAGATACCACGTAGAATCAAGAAAAATAGATGTATTATGAATAATCCATAATGTAAACAGCCCACCAGTGTATAGTTAGAAGCTGGTTAATATATTTTCATTGTTTTCTTTTTACCTTTGAATATATTTTCTGTAATAAAGAAGTGCTAAGAATTATTTTTAAAATACATAGGACATATCTTTACTGTTCTGAATGAAGTATAAGCATGTTATTGGTTTATTATTGGTTCTGATAGACCAGTGGGGTCCTTTTGTTTCTGGAAGCAGAGTGCCCAGTTCCTGTCCTTAATAAATAAAGGCACATAGTTCAGCTAAGCAGCAGAGAGATTAAGCCACCTGCATAAGACAGCTCCTTCAGTTCCTGATGCAAGGAGTTCTTAAATAAGTGTATTGTTCTGTGTAGTCCTTCTCTATAGTTAAATAAATTCAACTTCAATTTTCTGTCATTCAGCATGACATTGGATTATGAGGCAAAAGGCCCTGAATGCCTACAAAAAGAAAGGAAGCATTGGCTTTAAACACCGTGCAGATGTAAGGCGGAACCCATGGAAACAATCCAAAATTTACAACAGCAAATTCTACTATAATGTGACTGCATTCCTTGCAGATATTAAATAAGAAGCAAGTGATTTGAAATGAAGACAAAAAGGAGCTCTTAGCCTCTCTTCATATGAAGCCAGCTGCTTGCTGGATAGCATTACATAGGCATCAGATTTGGGGTAATTAGTCATTTAAGAGAATCCTGCTTTTCCAGAAGGTTTCTAGGATCTACAAATACAAAAGGTATTCATAGTTAGCTATTTTATAGCAGGATATAAAACTTTACAGTCACTTGGAGGGTATATTAAGTTAGTATACTGTTTGAGAAAACAATAAACAAAATCTTTATAGTGGAAATATATTTCAAGCTTAAAACTTTCTGGATAAAGAAAACACCAAAAAATTTTAAAAAAAAATTTGACTCAAAGTGCAATATGAAAGAAAATGATTCCAGGTTCAAGCAGCAGATTGGAGGAACAAGCAGGCAGGAGAATTGGCACCCAGAAATCCAGATCCAGGAGAATCGTTTTAATGAAAAGGTGAAGGCTATATATATATTTAAAATGGTACAGATAATTGATGAAAAGGAAAAACAAAAACTCCCTGCTCTTTTAATACACTCCTAAGACAGGGTAACATAGAGGTGGAGTGCAGGAACTCTAAAGCCAGACTGCCTAACTTCAAATCCTGGCTCTGCTTCCTCCTAACTAAGTGACTTTAGGTATTTTAGTTTCTTAATCTATAAAATGGTTATTACAGCATAGGATTGTTCTGGGAATTAAGTTACTTAATATATGTAAGGAGGAGAACAGTGCCAGGAACACATAACTACTGGTTATCATCATTGGGGGTGGTAATAAGGCCACCCCCCCTCCCCCCACTTCTGTTCTGAGTCTCATCACTTTCTGCCTGAGGACCTCATTCTTGCGGTTGGGCCTGGTGTCATCAGTGGTTATCTTTGTATGGGGAAGAGTAAAAATGAAGGTTTTTACATATTAAAAAAAAAAACTACAGAGTAACTATGACAAAATGTTAAAACTTGTAAAATACAGGTGATGGATCCACACACATTTGTTATATTATTCTCCGTATTTTTCAGTGTTTGACTATTTTATAGATGTATTGTTTAGGGAGGGGTCTTGCTTGTACAGATCAAGGATAGTATGTTCTGTACTAAGGAGTCTGATCAACTCAGTTCTGTGTGTCCAGGGTACAAAAGAACACAAGGGGAATAGAACTTGATGGGGGTGGGGGATGAGGTTGAAACTGTAAAGACAAGCTATCTGATTTTGTGAATAAGGAGCAGAGAAATTCAGTCGCAGCTGAAGGGGGATATGGTAATGAGGAAGGTTCTTTATTTTGTTTTTGTTTTAAGATATCAGGACATATTTATTTGCATTTAATTAGAGAGTGCCCACACTTGTGAATTTAATGTATGCCTTCTAACCTGTACCTATGTGTGAAAAAATAGTACTTTTTGCAGGTGTTTTAAAAAACTACATAAATGATGTGAAGCTATAAATCTCATTTTAATTCTTACTTTTTTCACTACATTGTTTTTGAGACCTATCCATATAGCTATATGTAGATATGATTTATTCCTTTCTGACTGATATGTAATATTTAATTGTGTGCACATACCACATTTTACTGATCTAGTCCAATAGTGATGAAACCTAGGCTGCTTACAACTTAGTATCACAACAAATAATCCTGCAATAAAAGCTTTTTACCAGAGGTGGGATCAAGATGGCAGAGTAGAAGGACCCTGAGCAGTCAGGCAGGAGCAGAACCAGTTCCACAGTGGAGACTACCATCGCCACATGGCCATGAGAACACGCACTTGGGAAGGAGTGGAACCAGCTCAGTAGTGTGACTCAACCCCTCCAGCCCTGACCCAGCTTCTAACCAAGGCGTGCATACCAGGGAAAAAGTGGAACCAGCTCAGAAGTGCAGCCCGAATCCTTCAGGCCACAGCCACACCCCCAACTAAGCTGGAGACTGCCATCACATGAGGGAGAAGCTTAACTCCCTTGGGGCTCTTGCTCCAGTCCATTGGGCCCTGGCCCAACCCCTGATAGGGTGCTGACTTCCATGGAGCCTAGGAAGAGCCCTGGCTCACATCTGGTTCTAGTTCCAGCCCCTCCGAATCCAGCCCTAACTTGCACCACGGTGGCAGCTGCCAGTGCCCCCTGGGGGAAGATCTGGCCTGTGCTCACTTTAGATCCAGCTCTCCTAGCAAAGCCACTGGACACATGCATACTATATAGGGAAACTTCCACATAGCAACATGCCTTCAAGACAAGGATAGGTAAATGGTTCACTTAATTTCATAGAAAACAACAGAGAAAATTAAACAGAATGAGAAGACAGAGGAATATGTTTCAAATGAAAGAACAAGATAAATCCCCTGAAAAACTCTAAAGAAACAGAGATAAATAATTATCTGGTAAAGAGTTCAAAGCAATAGTAATAAGAATGCTAACTGAACTTCAGAAAAAAAATAGATGAACACAATGAGAACTTCAACAAAGAAGTAGAAAATATAAAAAAGAACCAGTCAGAGCTGAAGAATACAGTAACTAAAGTGAAAAATATACTAGAAGGAATTAACAGCAAAATTATGTGATACAGAATGCATAAGTGGTCTGAAAGATAGAACAGTGGAAATTGCCCAATCAGAACAGCAGAAAGAAAAACAAATTTAAAGAAATGAGAATAGTTTAAGGGACCTCTAGGACAACATCAAGTGTACTAACATTTGCATTATAGGGGTCACAGAAGGAAAAGAGAGAGAAAAAGGGGTAGAAAATGTAGTTGATGAAATTATGGTTGAAAACTTCTCTAACCTGAAGAAGCAAACAGATATCCAAGTATAAAAAGCACAGAGAACCCCATACAATATGAACCCAAAGAGACCCACACTAAGATATATCATAATTAAAATCACAAAAGTTAAGGAGAAAATTTTAAAGGCAGCAAGAGAAAAACAAAGAGTCACATACAAGGGAACACCCATAAGTTTACCAGCTGATTTTTCAGCAGAAACTTTGCAGTCCAGAAAGGAGTGGCATGATATATTTAAAGTGCTGAAAATAAAAAACCTAAAACCTAGGATACACTACCCAGAAAGTGTATCATTCAGAATTAGAGAGATAAAGAGCTTCCCAGACAAGGAAAACTAAGAGTTCATCAATACTAAACTGACCTTACAAGAAATGTTAAAGGGTCTTCTTTAGGTAAAAAAGAAAAGGCTACAACCAGAAATAAGAAAACCTAGGAAGGGAAAAATCCCACTGGTAAAGGCAAATAGATAGTAAAGGCAGTGGACCAACAACTTAAATAAGCTAGTATGAATGATAAAAGATAAAAATTGCAAAATCAACTAAAACTGCAATAAATAGCTAAGGGATAGGCATGAAAATGTAAAATATGACATCAAAAACACAAACTGGGGAGGGGGAGGGAGTAAAAATTGTAGATCTTTTAGAATGTGTTTGAACTTAAATGACTATCAGCTTAAAACAAGTAGATATAGTTATAGGCCAATATATATAAACTCCACGGTAACCACAAATCAAAAAACCTACAATAGATACACAAAAATTAGAGAGAAAGAAATGCAAACATAACACTAAAGAAAATCATCAAACCACAAAGGGAAGAGACTAAAAGAAGAACAGAGAAGAACTACAAAAATGTCTGGAAAACAAGTAACAAAATGGTAATAAGTAATCACTTTAAATGTCAATGGACTAAATGCCCCAATCAAAACACATAGGGTGGCTAACTGGATTAAACACAAGACCCATATATGCTGCCTACAAGAGACTCACTTCAGAGATTAAAAACACACACAGACTGAAAGGGAGGGGATGAAAAAAGATATTTCATGCAAATGGAAACCATAAGAAAGTGGGGGTAGGAATACTCATAACAGACAAAGTAGACTTTAAAACAAAGTCTACAGGGACTTCTCTGGTTGTCCAGTGGTCAAGACTCCATGCTTCCACTGCAGGGGGCATGGGTTCAATCCCGGGTTGGGGAACTAAGATCTCACATGCCACACAGTATGGCCAAAAAACAAAACAAAACACAAAAACAAACCCAAAGTCTACAATAAAAGACAAAAAGGGGCATTATATAATGATACAGATCAGCACAAGGGGAGAATATAACATTTGTAAACATATATGCACCTAATATAGAAGTACCTAAATATATAAAGCAAATATTAACAGGTATAAAGGGAAAAATTGATGGCACAACAATACTAGGGGACTTTAACACCTAGTATTAGGTGTTAAATGGACAGATTTAACACCTAGTATTAGGTGTTAATGGACAGATCATCCAGACAGAAAATCAATAAGGAAACACTGGCCTTAAATGACACAGAAGACCAGCTGGACTTAACAGATATCTATAGGACATTTCATCCCAAAACAGCAGAATACACATTCTTCTCAAGTGCACATGGAATGTTCTCCAGGATAGATCACATGCTATGACACAAAACAAGTCTCAATAAATTAAGGAAGATACAAATTATATCAAGCATCTTTTCTGACCACAACAGTATGAAATTAGAAATAAGTAACAGGAAGAAAAATGGAAAAAACACAAACATTGGAGACTAAACAACATGCTACTAAAAAACCAAGGATTCAACAAAGGAATCAAAGAGGAAAGCAGAAAATACCTAAGACAAATGAAAATTAAAAACACAACTTTCCAAAATCTAGGGGATGCAGCAAAAGCAGTTCCAAGAGGAAAGTTTAGAGTGATACAGGCCCACCTGAAGAAATAAGACAAATCTCAAATAAACAACACAACCTACCATTTAAAGGAATTAGAAAAAGAACAAACAAAACCCAAAGTCAGCAGAAAAAAGGAAATAAATAAAGCTCAGAGTGGAAATAAATAAAACAGAAAAAAAATAGAAAAGATTGATGAACACAAGAGCTATTTTTTGAAAGACAAACAAAATTGATAAGCCTTTAGCCAGTCTCATTAAAAAAAAAAAAAAAGAGGACTCAAAATTAGAAATGAAAGAGAAGTTACAACTGATATCACAGAAATACAAACAAGAGAAACAGAATGCTACGAACAGTTATATGCCAACAAATTGGGACAACGTAGAAGAAATGAATAAATTCCCAGAAGCATACAAGACTGAATCAGGAAGAAATAGATAATCTGAACAGACCTATTACTAGTATTGAAACTGAATAAGTAATCAAAAAACTTCCAGCAAACAAAAGTCCATAATCAGACAGGTTCACAAGGCAATTCTACCAAACATGTAAAGAAGAGTTAATAGCTGTCCTTCTCAAACTATTCCAAAAGACTGAGGAGGAGGGAAAACTCCCAAACTCATTTTATAAGGCCACTATTACCCTGATACCAAAACCAAACAAAGATACTACAAAAAAAGAAAATTACACACCAATATCTCTGATGAATATAGATGCAAATGTCCTCAACAAAGTATTAGCAAAGTGAATTCAACAATACATAAAAAGGATCACACATCATGATCATGGGATTTAACCCAGGGATGCAAGGATGGTCCAATATCTGTAAATTAATCTATGTGAAATTGTGATATACATCAACAACATAAAGGACGAAAATGACATGATCATCTCAACAAATTCAGAAAGAGCATTTAACAAAATTCAACATTAATTCATAATAAAAATTCTCATCAAAGTTGTTATAGAGAGAACATACCTTAACATAATAAGGGCCATTTATGAAAAACCCAAGCTAACATTATAGTTAATGGTGAAAAGCTGAAAACTTTTCTTCTAAGATCAGGAACAAGACTAGGATGCTCATTCTTGCCATTTATATTTAACATGGTATGGGAAGTCCTAGCCACAGCGATCAGATGATAAAAAATAAATAAATAAAAGGAATACAAATTGGAAAGGAAGAAGTAAAATTGTCACTATTTGCAGATGACATGATATTATATACAGAAAATCTTAAAGTATCCATCTAAAAAGCTATTAGAACTAATAAATGATTCAGTAAAATTGCAGGATATAAGATAAATATACAGTAATCTGTTGCTTTTCTATACACTAATAATGAACTATCAGGAAGAAAAATTAAGAAAACAATCCATTTGCAATTGCATCAAAAAGAATAAAATACCTAGGAATAAATTTAACCAAGGAGGTGAAAGACCAATACTCTGCAAACTATAAGACATTGTTGAAGGACACTGAAGATGATACAAATAATGGAAAGATATCCTGTGTTCATGGATTGGAAGAATTAATATTGTTAAAATGTCCATACTACTCAAAGAAATCTACAGATTTAGTGTAATCCCTGTCAAAATACTCATGACATTTTCCACAGAACTGGAACAAATAATCCTAAAATTTGTACGGAATCACAAAAGACCCTGAATAGCCAAAGCAATGTTCAGAAAAAAGAACGAAGGTGGAGGTACCGTGATCCTTGACTTTGGAGTATGCTGCAAAGCTACAGTATTCAAAGCAGTATGGTACTGGCACAAAAACAGACACACAGATCAATGGAACCAAATAGAGAGCTCAGAAATAAACCCATGCACATATGGTCAATGAATCTATGACCAAGGAGAAAAGAATATACAATGGGGAAAAGACAGTCTCTTCAACAAGTAGTATTGGGAAAACTAGAAAGCTACAGGAAAAAGAATGAAATTAGAACATCTTCTCATACCACATACAAAAATAAACTCAAAATGAATTAAAGATATAAATGTAAGATCAGAAACCATAAAACTCCTAGAAGAAAACAGGCAGTACACTCTTTGACATAGGTCTTAGAGTTTTGTTTTGTTTTTTTTTTTTGGATCCGTCTCCTTGGGCAAGGGAAACAGAAGCAAAAATAAACAAATGGGACATAATAAAACTTAAAACATTTTGCACAGCAAAGGAAACCATCAACCAAATGAAAAGGCAACCCACCTACTGAATGGGAGAAGATATTTGCAAATGATATGTCTGATAAGGGTTAATATCCAAAACATACAAAGAACTAATATAACTCAATATCAAAACAAACAACATGATTAAAAAATGGGCAGAAAACCTGAATAGGCATTTTTCTAAAGAAGACATACAGATGGCTCACAGACACATGAAAAGATGCTCAACATCACTAATTATCAGGGAAATGCAAATCAAACAAATGAGATATCACCTCACAACTGTCAGTACAGCTATTGTCAAAATGACAAAAAATGTTAAGTGTTGATGAGGATGTGTTGAAAAGGGAACCCTCGTGCACTGTTGGTGTGACTGTAAACTGTTACAGCAACTATGGAAAACAGTAAGGAAGTTCCTTAAAAACAGAAAAATAGAACTGCCATATGATCCAGCAATTCCACTCCTGGGTATATATCCAAAGAAAACAAAATTTGAAATTTGAAAAAAATATATGCACCCTAATGTTCATAGCAGCATTATTTATGATAGCCAAGATATGGAAGCAACCAAAGTGCCTGTCAATGGATGAATGTATAAAGAAGAAGTGGTATATATATATATATATATATATATATATATACACAATGAAATATTAGCCATAGAAAAGAATGAAATTTTGCCATTTGCGGCAGCATGGATTGAGCTGGAGGGTATTATGCTTAGTGAAATAAGTCAGACAGAGAAAGACAAATACTGTATGTTATCACTTATGTGTGGAATCTAAAAAATAAAAAAAATGAACAAATGATAAAACAGAAACAGACTCACAGATACAAAGAACAAACTATTGGTTACCAGTTGGAAGAAGTGTGAAGGGAGGGGCAAAATGCGGGAAGGAGATCAAACTACTACGTACAAAATAAATTAGATACAAGAATGGGAGTAAGACACAGCACAGGGAATATAGTCAATATTTTATAATAACTTTAAATGGAGTATATTCTATAAAAGTATGGAATCACTCTGTTGTACACTTGAAACTACTATAATATTGCTAAGTCGGCTATACTTCAATTAAAAATAAATAAATAAATAATTTTTAAAAAGCTTTTAACCCATCTTCTTGTGTACTTATAGCAGAGTTTTTCTGTAGTATAATCCCTGGAGCGAACTCATGAGGTCATAGGGATACACATACTTAAATAATGCCAAATGGTTCCCAGGATGGAGGCACCAGCTTACACCATCAGCTCACTGAATGACGGTTCTTGCTTTCCTGATATTTACTAGAAGAGGTATTAAAAAAAATCTTTTTTTTAGGGTGCAAAGGTAGTGCCTCATTGTTGGTTTAGTTTGCAGTTCTCTGCTTACTACTGAAGCTGATCATGTCATTTTATACTTCTTAGTCATTCATATTTCCCTTTTCATGATTTGCCTTTTCCCCAGTCTCTTTTCTATCCATTTCAATAGTTTTCTTCATCCTCTGCAGAAATAGCACTTTTCAAGGTTATGAATGACTCTATGTTGGCAATTCCAAAATTTAATTCTCTGTTATTATCTAATTCAAACTTTCAGCAGCGTTTGACACAATTGTTTACTTTTTTTTGCTTTATTTTTTAACATCTTTATTGGAGTATAATTGCTTTACAATGCTGTGTTGGTTTCTGCTGTATAACAAAGTGAATCAGCTATAGATATACATACATCCTCATATCTCCTCCCGCTTGCATCTCCTTCCCACCCCTCTAGGTAGACAAAAAGCACTGAGCTGATCTCCCTGTGCTATGTGGCTGCTTCCCACTAGCTATCTATTTTACATTTGGTAGTGTATATATAAGTCCATGCCACTCTCTCACTTCATCCCAGCTTACGCCTCCTCTGCCCCCCATGTCCTCAAGTCCATTCTCTATGTCTGCGTCTTTATTCCTGTCCTGGCCCAAGTTTCTTCAGAACCTTTTTTTTTTTTTTTTTTAGATTCCATATATATGTGTTAGCATACTGTATTTGTTTTTCTCTTTCTGACTTATTTCACTCTGTATGACAGACGCTAGGTCCATTCACCTCACTACAAATAACTCAATTTTGTTTCTTTTTATGGCTGAGTAATATTCCATTGTATATATGTGCCACATCTTCTTTATCTATTCATCTGTCGATTAGGTTGCTTCCATGTCCTGGCTATTGTAAATAGAGCTGCAATGAACATTTTGGTACATGTCTCTTTTTGAATTATGGTTTTCTCAGGGTATATGCCCAGTAGTGGGATTGCTGGGTCGTATGGTAGTTCTATTTTTAGTTTTTTAAGGAACCTCCGTACTGTTCTCTATAGTGGCTATATCAATTTACATTCCCACCAATAGTGCAAGAGGGTTCCCTTTTCTCCACACCCTCTCCAGCATTTATTGTTTCTAGATTTTTTGATGATGGCCATTCTGACTGGTGTGAGGTGATACCTCATTGTAGTTTTGATTTGTATTTCTCTAATGAATAGTGATGTTGAGCATTCTTTCATGTGTTTGTTGGCAATCTGTATATCTTCTTTGGGGAAATGTCTATTTAGCTCTCCTGCCCAGTTTTGGATTGGGTTGTTTGTTTTTTTGTTATTGAGCTGCATGAGCTGCTTGTAAATTTTGTAGATTAATCCTTTGTCAGTTGCTTTGTTTGCAAATATTTTCTCCCATTCTGAGGGTGGTCTTTTTGTCTTGTTTATGGCTTCCTCTGCTGTGCAAAAGCTTTTAAGTTTCATTAGGTCCCATTTGTTTATTTTTGTTTTTATTTCCATTTCTCTAGGAGGTGGTTCAAAAAGAATCTTGCTGTGATTTATGTCATGGAGTGTTTACTTTTTTGAAACACTCCTCTGGTTTCCTTTACATTATACTCTTTTGTTTCCTCCACCCTTGTTCACTTTTGCATTGGCTACTTCTCAGTCTCTATTGATGATTCTTATTCTTAGGTACATTCTAAATATTAGAAATCACCAGAGGTTCAGTCCTTAGCCCTTTTCTCTACCTGCATTTCCTCCCTAGTTGATCTCATCTAGTCTCATAGCTTTGAATAGCATTTATATTCACATCTTCCATCATCATTGTCATCAGCATCATCATCATCATCACCATCACAGATAGTAAGTGTTGAGTATTTACTATGTGCCAGACACTATATTCTAAGTGCATTACATTCATTTAATCTTCCTAATGTAAACTAACTAGAACGTAAGTTCCATGACAGTGGGAACCTTATCTTTTATACTCATAGTGTCTGAGACAAGGAAGGTGCTCAACAAATTACTGTTGAAAGAATGAATGAAATTTTGGAAATACTAGAAATAAGAATTCCAGCAAATAAACTTTTAAAATTATGTACCTAAGATTAAAGTGGATGGAACTGAAAGAGTTGTGCAGTTTTCATTGGTAACACCTAATATGTATCTTGGCGTTAAAAGGCAAGTTTCTTATAAATATGTTATTTTATTTCAATAGACGCTTATTGACTCCCTACTCTGTTTAGGTAGGATCCATGCTAGCTAGATTCAGCGTACAAATATCAATAAGATATATTTCCTTGTCCTTAGAGAAATTATAAGCAAGTGTCTCATTTTCCTTCATGAATGATAGATTATGTTTTAAATTACAAATCAATAACTCCTTTAAACTTAAACCTGTTTTACTTTTCTATAATTTTAAATGATTTTATTTAGTTATGTTGTTAGTTAATTACGTGGCTGAAGTTGTGGGATTTCTTATCAGACATAACTGATGTGAATGAACACAATCAGTATTTTGCATTTAGATGTCATCTATATGTATAAATTATTGTACCACAGTTTGATGAGCTTAGTGCTTCACAAAAGTAATATATCACTTAATTTTTTAAATGAGCATTAACAGAGAAAACCTTTACAGATTTAAGAATCTATACCAATAACAGAAGAAATTTCTTTAATGAGTATTCAACTATATCAATTGCAAATTAACATATTTTAACTTAAGCAAACATTTCATAAAGCTCAGATGGTGAATACAGCCACTTGGAAAGTTCATTTCATTTTAGGGTTTATATTTCAGAGGTTTAATTCACATCTATTCTGAAACAAGTATACTTGAAGTATATTAACATTTTCTGCATAATGCCAGAAGGGACTGAAATAACATTTGGAGATTTTTATAAATCAGATGATAGAACAGGTGTGGCTATACAGCTAATAAGTTATAATTTGGTCCAGATGTAGTTATATTAAAATCAGAAAATTATTTATCTGGGTCTGTGTGGGGAGGGGAGAGTGGATTAAATTAAGCTAAGGAGATAATCAGATATTTAAAATTTGGAAATAAATTTCCCTCTAATACCAAGGATCAAGAATTTGCTTCAGAATGCAAAAAAGATGCTTCTAAACTTCCACTGTATTTTTTATTCTGAAGACTAAAAACAGCCAAATATAATATAAAGATAATTGTCACTAATGGGGGCTTATAAAATATTACAAATCATGGATGGATAAGATAGAAGGAGTCTTAAATTCTAAAAATCATTTAACCACTCTTTCTCAACTGGCAATCTTCATGATTTAGAAACTTCTGAATACAAGAGAACATTACTTTGTTTTCTGATAAATTTGTACAAATAAGTAAATTCACAAAATTATATATATCTCATTATTTTATGCATGTACACATTTTATATATGCATTTATATATTATTTATATATAAAATAATGAGATTTTTCAAGACTGAAATATATTAGTAATAGATATGGATAGCCTAGAGTGAAGTAAGTAGGAAGGGACAGGGACTTATATTGAACAGAATATTAGCTGAAAACATGTATGGGATTAAAAAAGAAAAAGACAGGGTTAATAATAAAGTAAATGAATAAATGGAATATACAGAAGTTTAGATCTAAAAATATTTAAGAGATTTTCAAATAAAGTCACATAATCATACAAACATCAACTTTCTTTAATCAATTAGTGTGTTTTACAATCAGAATGCTTACAGAGATTCCTGTGTGCCGCACTGATTCTATGCAAACTGGAAAGGAGATGGAGTGCATCTTCAGCCACACAGAGTACCCACAGATTCTTTTTGCTGCTTCCTTTCTCCTTGTTGTGCTGGGATGGCAGCAAAATAGGCAAAGGGCAAGAATTTCTTCCAAAGAATGTTTTCATGCTACAAAACTACTTTGTGCTAATTGCATTTAAAAATTCTACCATGGGGGGCTTCCCTGGTGGTGCAGTGGTTGGGAGTCCGCCTGCTGATGCAGGGGACACGGGTTCGTGCTCCGGTCTGATCCCACATGCCGCGGAGCGGCTAGGCTCGTGAGCCATGGCCGCTTAGCCTGCGCGTCCGGAGCCTGTGCTCCGCAACGGGAGAGGCCACACGGTGAGAGGCCTGCGTACCGCAAAAGAAAAGAAAAAAAATCTACCATGGGGACTTCCCTCGGAGTCCGGTGGTTAAGACTCTGTGCTCCCAATGCAGGGGGCACAGGTTCGATCCCCGGTTGGAGAACTAAGATCCTGCACGCCACAGCGTGTATACCACATGGGCATGGCCAAAAATAAAATAAAAATAAAATAAAATGTCATTCTATTGTCTCCGGGTAGCTATTAAAAAAATAAAAATAAAAAGTCTACCACACAATTACATAATTTAAAGGTAGCAAGCATAAAACCAAAAATATTTTATAACTTTAAGAACGATCTGAAGGCAACACTAACATATATGTGAAAAGATTTAGCTATGGGGATGTTTATTACAATATTTTAACAGAAAAGAGTATAAACAATTGTCCAAAAATAAGATATGATTAAAAATTATGATTCATCCAAATTCAGAATATTATGAATATTTTTGACATGGAAAGATTTCATAATGGAAGAAATGGAGGAGGTGGATATTATAAAACTCTATTATTCCACTCATAAAAATATATTTTTTCAAAACAGAAAGTCTAGGAGGATACATATCAAATGTTTACAAAACTATGCGAATGTTGGAATTTCCTAATCAATAGGGAACATGGCTTATTTTGGTAATAGAGAACAAAAGAATCATATTAAGGTGGCCTAACACTGAACAACATAATATACATATACCCATCTTACAACCTATTTCATAACCTATCAAGCATTTGTGTAACCCACCGCCAGGTGTCTACTATTCTCTGGACCTCTTCTGCCTTCCCCTTATAGAAACTTGTTTTTACTACCAGTAATGGAAGTACCTGGTATAGTAGCTTTCTCTGAAGTATAAGTTAATATAACAATGTGTATGCTTTGATGCTCACAAGCAGTGGAGTTCAAGCAGTTAAGAGCCCAAGTTTTGGCAGCATAGCTCTGGACTCAGGTTCCAATTCTGCTGATTAGTGGCTGTTGCCTTGGGCAAATGACTTAACTCCTTTAAGCCCCAGTAATCTCATTTGTAAATTGGAGATAATAAAAGGGCTTAGTGCAGGAGGATTATAATAAGGGGGTACACAGTGGCTTCACTGTGTTTGACATGTGGTTAATGCCTTGTGAATGTTAGCTATTATTTAGACTGTAGTAGGAAAGCTACTTTACTTCATAGGAATGACTTTTTTTTTTTTTTAATGATGTAAGGAGAGTATTAGTGATTAGCTAGTAGGAAAGAGATGCTGGTAAGAAGTGAGACATTGAACAAGGGGTGGGGAAGGGTGATGGGTCATTTATTTCTCATTCAGTTAGTGTTGCTATTACTCATGGCCCATAAATGTGGATGATTTTTAAATGTCTATGAACAGCAGGTGTGCTGTGTGCCTGGGTGAGTCCATGTGTGAAAGAGTGGCTGTGAGTGTTGTCAGGAGTGTGTTCATATGGGTGTTAGGGATAGGGCAGAGGATCACTCCCTCCTCTCACTGGTCGGCTGAAGCTTTCCTGAGAATGCAGCATGCTTAGTGTAGAAGCTATGTGTAATACAGAAGATCTGCTCCTAATCAAGCCTAGACTTCATGATATAGGTGTCTAATTAATAATGCTGAATGACCAAATCAATTGACTGGTGACTGAATGGGCAGAAGATGACTTAGAAAGAGGACTGCATCACATTACGCCACAAGTACAGAATTGAAGAAAGAATAAATGGGGCAAGGAGTGGCCAAGATGGTGCAGTAGGAAGACCCTGAGGTCACCTCCTACCTATGGGCACACCAAAATTACAACTGTTTACAGAGTAATTATCTATAAGAATGACCTGAAGACTAACAGAAAAGATTTTCCACAACTAAAGATATAAAGAAGGAACTACAATGAGACAAATAGGAGGGTCAGAGAAACAATATAGTCAAGACCCACACTCTCTGGTAGGTGATCTATAAATGGGGGGATAATAATAATTGTATTGGATATATGGATAAAGATATATGGATAAAGATATATGGATAAAGAAGGATAAAGGAGGTGTGGTATATATATACAAGAGAATATTCCTCAGCCCTAAAATATATGAAATCTTGCCATTTGCAACAAGGATGGTCTTAGGGGGTATTATGCTAAGTAAAATAAGTCAGACAAAGACAAATATGCATGATTTCACTGATACGTGGAATGTAAAAAACAAAACAAACAAAATGAAAACAGACTCACAGAGAACAAATGGGTAGTTGCCAGAGGGAAGGGGTAGGGGGCGGTGAAATAGGTGAAGGGGATTAAGAGGTATAGATCTCCAGTTACATAATAAATAAGTCACATGGATATAATATACAGCATTAGGAAGATGGTCCAAAATATTGTAATAACTTTATATGGGGACAGATGGTTACTAGACATTGTGGTGATCATTTCATAATGTCTGCAATTGTCAAATCATTATGTCATTCACCTGAAACTAACACAATATTGTAAGTCAGCTATATTTCAATAATGAAGAAAGAATGAATGGTCCGAATCTTTCTGAGAGAGGGAGACTTAGGAATTGAGGCAAAGGACAGAGTCCACAGGATTAAAAAAAAAAGATGTATAAAATTTAACCCAAGGACCTGGGGAGGATGGTGCAGTTAAGGAGAAGTCAGAGAAAGTGGTAAGGCTAAGACCTAGCCTTAAAAGAGAAAAACCATGCTGGAGGGGCAGAATGAGGAGAGGAAGAAGGTTGCAATGGCACAGGTGAAACATGACTAGATAATAAACCAGAATTACCGCTATCTCAAAGGTGAGAAAGAAGTCTCAGAGAAGAGGTAACCACCCTACGGAGTGGATGCTTAAGATCACTGTAGAACATTCTAAGATTCAAACATTTGTAAAATGGAGAAAATATGTAAACAGAGATAATCTTTATAGGAAAGCTCAAAGTTGGAAGCAAACGAAAAATAAAGGAAACAAAGATAATCTTATAAGACACCAGTGATCAAAGACGAAGTGGCTTCTACAGGAGACCCTTGTTACTCTCCATATTCCAGTTGTGACCTGGTTTTACATAAGAACTCTCTGAGTTCTAGTTAAGACCATTTGGTTTGCAACTGGTCTAGAGTCCCTAGGATAACCAAGCAGCCCACAGTATCCCAATGTCAAGCTAGCCTCTTTTAAGAGCTGTTGGAATATCCTATGATAAACCATAATGGAAAAGAATTTGAAAAAGAATATAAATATAAGCTCCTTCCCTACCTCTACTCCTACTTCTTTCTCTTTGAGAAAACCTGTTTTTGAAATAAAGAATTTTTTTCCGTTAAAAAAAAAAAAGCTGTTGGATATAGTAAAACTAAGGATCACTGCAAACCTCCTTGGTTTTCTGTTTGTAAAATCAGCACTTCTTTTTTTGGAAGCCAAGGTTACATTATTCCTTCTGGAGGAGTTCAAGGCTTCAAAAGGAATCATAGGGCTGGTCAATTCACCACAGTGAACTCCCTGTGAAAATCATGCCTGGCAGGTAAGGTCAGAGTGGAACTCTGTTCAGAGACTCTTCCATCTGCCATGCAATAGATGACTCCTGAATTAATCACAGCCACTCCCTTCCTCAGCATCCTGTTCTAAGAGCAGGCAAACTGTTGTTACAACTAACCAATGCTGACTGTAAAATAAATTAGTCGAGGCAAAGGGACCTTTGGGTAAACAAATTAAAATTCATAGTTTTCCTTGGTCATTAAAGGAGCATTTAAGGAAATTCTACTACTTTTATCCTAAATATAATCATTTGGTTTGCTATCATACCAGAAAAACCACTTTAGAATGGTGGTTTAATATTTTCTATATGTGTAGTTATTTTGTGCTCCTACATTTTATCTGTTGATTCTCCTAACACTCCAAGGTAGTTAAGGAAAGCTATTATATTCCCATTTTATAGATGAAGTAACTGAGTCAAAGAAATTGATAACGTATCCAGAAGTCCTGTAAAAGGCATAAACTTGCCAGAAAGTGGAAGTGTTTGACTCCTGGACAGTATTTTTTTTTTAATGAACCATATCACTCATTTTGATTTCTTTCACTTTGAGGAGCTACTAATCAAGGAATGCAGTACTTACACATTCCACAACATGGATAAAACTCAAAAACATTATGGTAAGTCAAAGAAGCCAGACAAGAAAGATCATGTTATATGATACTATTTACATGAAATGTCCAGAACAGGCAAATCTATAGAGAAAGAAAGTAAATTAATTATTGGTGGGGAGGGGCAGGAGGGCAAAGGAAAGGACTATTAATGACTAGGATGTTTCTTTTGGGGATGATAGAAATGCTCTAAAATTAGATCATGGTGATGGTCATACAATTCTGTAAATATCCTAAAACCCACTGGGTTGTACTCTTAAAATGCACAAATTTTATGATATTTAAAATATTTCTCAATAAGGCTATTTTTAAAAAGTTCAAATAGGATGGTAAAACATTATGTGCAAAATAATTAATATTTATGTATTATTTATTATACTAAAGAGCTTCCTGAAAGAAAAAAAATCCATCCAAAAGTGTTTTCACTAGGAATAAATATGAAACTTGGTCAAATAAATTTTAGGAAGAACATTAATGCTAAAGTGATTTTTCTGAACTGTGTCTTCCAATATTTGTGACTGCTGACAAAAAGTAAAGGACACTCTTTTCTATCAGGTGGAAGGAAAATCATTTAAGTAGACAGGTTTGTGGGTCACAATGACCTCTATGAGGAGTACTATCAATTGAGATAAACTATACATTTTGGAAGTTATATTAGTGTGAGCTAAACATAAAATTACAAAAGTTATGTGAATAAATCTTTAAAAGGGAACCAAGAATTTAGCCTCTAAAATTTCATTTTATAAGTTACTTTCCTATGAAAAAGATGAAAGTTTGACATTAATAGTTAGGCTGCTAATTAGTGTCTATGATATACTCTTAAACCACTATTAAATATATGGACTAGACTTATCATATTACTTAAGTTTTCAAGCATCTATGTCTCAAAAGACAAAAGGGAAATGTGGGCAAAACGAAGTTAAAATTTTTATGTAGAAAAGTAATGATCATAAAGACTATATTCTTGAATAAAAGTTGAAATTGTTCAGCGGTGATTTAAAAGAAAAAAGTATCAATGTAGAAATACAAATATTTATGTAATATTGGAAACAAGCAAAAGGCATCAGAGTTAGGATAAGAATTACAGCCTATGAGAGCCCGAAAGGGCCTCCGAGGTCTTAGTCGAACCCATTAGTTACTTAGATGTGGACACACACTCATCAGGGCTAAATGTCATGTCAGAGCCACCTGGCTAATATATAGAGGGTTATCATCTTCTGATTCTTGGCCTAGCATGATTTCAATTAAGACCACATTGGTGGGGAACGTGGGTAGAGGGGTAGAGGCTGGAAGACACAACAGACAGTTTAAAATGGAGAAATATAAATTTATTCTAAAAGTAGGAGGTATGGGATTATGAAATATTAGAACTTTAAACTTTATTTATAAGTAAACACAATAATGACATAGTATTCACAGGTTTAAAAATTCAGAACATATGGGGGCTTCCCTGGTGGCGCAGTGGTTGAGAGTCCGCCTGCCAATGCAGGGGACACGGGTTCGTGCCCCGGTCCAGGAGGATCCCACGTGCTGCGGAGCGGCTGGGCCCGTGAGCCATGGCCGCTGAGCCTGCGCGTCCGGAGCCTGTGCTCCGCAACGGGAGAGGCCACAACAGTGAGAGGCCCGCGTACCACAAAACAAACAAACAAACAAAAATTCAGAACATAAAAATATGTTTCATGTTACTTAAAAGTATGACGTGTTAACTCATTTATTAAGAGAACCTAAGAGAGAATAAGTAACAACTAACAGCATAAATAATAACAGGCCACAGTACAGAAGTTCAAGTGAGATGAATTAAGAGGTTGCAAGATACAGGGGAAATAGATAGTAAAGCATTTGAATACTCTGAAAGAAAAAACAGGGGACAGAAGGTGGGACAGAAAATTAGCCTAGGAAAACAGAAGGGGAGATATTCAGCTAGGACTAGAAAAGAAGCCTTATTGTGATGCTTATCACTTAAAGCTGGTTCTGCAACTGTGGAGAAGCCAGTAACATGACTTGTAAGAAAGAATATAAAGAATGCAAATGCTTAGAATTGGACTTAAGATTATTAATTATAAAAAGCCATTTACAAAGCTCATATTGAAAAGTCAATTTAAATACTTTCTATTGTATGCTTTGAACAAATAATTATGTTTCTTCAAACAAGACACAGGGAGAGTCAAGAGATGAGTCGTTTATCAGTCTGCCCTTATTTTCATTTGCCAAAAGAAAATCTAAAATGCTATGCCCATTATGTTAACCCAGTGATTTATCTGGGGAGAAGATATTCACTGTGATGCATGGTTTTTCCTCTTCTCAAATAACTGACATGATTTTGAAAAGATATTAATAAGCTGGAAAAGCTATCGATGATAATTATTGAGATAACAGAAAATCTTAAGCACATTAATTGGCTAGTAATAGAAAAATTAGGCAGGCATTTAAAAGAAAGCCAACTAAAGCAAGATTGTTGAAGTTCATGAAAATTATAAAAGTAAATGTCATAACATCGTAGAGAAAGTAAAAGTAAAGTAATTTGAATGGCAACAAAATTTGAGCTAGAGAAATTTATAGCATATTCTTAATATAGAGGAAAAAAAAAAAAAAGGCTGTTAAGAATGTCTAAAATTAAGAGTGTTGGCACATATAACCAGTATGGAGCCAGGAGGTCAGACATCCAATGAAGACCTGTGAACAGGTGGAGAGCACCTGCACACCAGAAGTCAAAGTGAAGTCGAGGCCAGCTGGCTGGCATGTGGTTAACGCTGAATAAATATTTGCTGAAAAATGAAGTTATTCTCAGGATATGGTCAGCCCAGCACCAACATATGGGAACAGATGAGTTGTGGTAAGAGGCTGGTTCAATGGATAGTGGGCAGAGATAAAGGCAGATTATAACAAATAGAAAATAGGTACTAAGAGGAGGGGAGCAGAGGGGCTGGCCTGGGCCACTGGAGGTGGGAACACCTGTGAAAGTCCCCAATAGACCCTAGAGGGGAGAAGAAAGTGTACCAAGTATGGGAATACAACACTGCCAAGACCTGAGATGGAAACTTTGCTGTCTTTCCTGCACTTGTAGTTCTATAGCTTTCCTAAACCACTGTAACCACTTTTGTAAAATGAATTGGAGAGAAACAATACATTGGTGCAATCAGTTTGCCAGAAGGTACTTGTAGATAAAGTAAGGGAGGCATATTAATAAACATTTTTCTAAATGGTCTGACATTTCTACTGAGAACTTAACATGGGAATTAGATTGTTGTGGGGTAAAACAACAACAACAAAAAAACCTGGTGCCCTTCATGGATAGGTTCATAGGAAGTGGTACTTGTCATCTTGAATTAAGAGAAACTTTAATGATCCTGTCCACTCTGACATACCAATTTTCAATGGTTTCAACCAAAAGAGAGGTGACAGATAGCCTTTTAAGATAGCTTCTTTCTCTGTTAACACAGTTTGGATATTGTTACCCATGGAGTGAATCTATTCAACACCAGCAGCAGAAACCCTAATTTAGTTTTGAAATTATGTGTCATTTTGCTCTGCAATTACACTGTCCTTTAGATGAATCTGTATTA
Organism: Stenella coeruleoalba; assembly: GCF_951394435.1. Lineage (NCBI taxonomy): Eukaryota > Metazoa > Chordata > Mammalia > Artiodactyla > Delphinidae > Stenella > Stenella coeruleoalba. The sequence continues at coordinate 37,520,121 of NC_137150.1, read as the reverse complement.
CATCTATAACTACCCAATCTCTACATGTAGAACTGAATAGATCAGCTGCACTTTATGCAGCTGATCTATTTATAACACCCATTTATGATAAAAACTCTCCAGAAAGTGGGCATAGAGGGAAACCATTTCAACATAATAAAAGCTATATATGACAAAACCACAGCAAACATCATTCTCGATAGTGAAAAACTGAAAGCATTTCCTCTGTGATCAGAACAAGACAAGGATGTGCACTTTTGCCACTATTATTCAACACAGGTTTAGCCATGGCAATCAGAGAAGAAAAAGAAATAAAAGGAATCCAAATCGGAAAGGAAGAAGTAAAATTATCACTGTCTGCAGATGACATGATACTATACATAGAAAACCCTAAAGATGCTACCAGAAAATGACTAGAGTTCATCAATGAATTTGCTAAAGTTGCAGGATATAAAATTAATACACAGAAATCTCTTGCACTCCTATACACTAACAATGAAAGATCAGAAAGAGAAATCAAGGAAACAATCTCATTTACCATCTCATCAAAAAAAATAAAATACTGAGGAATAAAACTACCTATGGAGGCAAAAGACCTACACTCAGAAAACTATAAGATACTGACGAAAGAAATAAAAGATGACACAAACAGATGTAGAGATTACCATGTTCTTGGATTGGAAGAATCAACATTGTGAAAATGACTATACTACTCAAAGCAATCTACAGATTCAATGCAATCCCTATCAAATTACCAATGGCATTTTTCACAGAATTAGAGCAAAGAATTTTACAATTTGTATGGAAACACAAAAGACCACACATAGCCAAAGCAATCTTAAGAAAGAAAAATGGAGCTGGAGGAATCAGGCTCCCTGACTTCAGATTATACTACAAAGCTACAATAATCAAGATAGTATAGTAATGGCACAAAAACAGAAATATAGATCAATGGAACAGGATAGAAAGCTCAGAGATAAACCCACGCACCTATGGACACCTAATCTATGACAAAAGAGGCAAGAATATACAATGGAGAAAAACAGTCTCTTCAATAAGTGGTTCTGGGAAAACTGAACAGCTACATGTAAAAGAATGAAATTAGAACACACCCTAGGATTTAGGATTAAAGACCTAAATGTAAGGCTGGATACTATAAAACTCTTAGAGGAAAACATAGAAGACTCTCTGACATAATTTGCAGCAAGATCTTTTTCAACCTACCTCCTAGAGTAATGAAAATAAAAACAAAAATAAACAAATGGGAGTTAATTAAACTTAAAAGCTTTTGCACAGCAACGGAAACCATAAACAAGACAAAAAGACAACCCTCAGAATGGGAGAAAATATTTGCAGGTGAAACAACAAAGGATTAATCTTCAAAATATACAAACAGCTCATGGTGCTCAATATCAAAAAAACAAACAATCCAGTTAAAAAATGGCCAGAAGACCTAAACAGACATTTCACCAAGGAAGACATACAGATGGCAAAGAGGCACATGAAAAGATGCTCAACATCACTAATTATTAGAGAAATGAAAATCAAAACTACAATGAGGTATCAACTCACGCCAGTCATAATGGCCATCATCAAAAAATCTACAAACAATAAATACTAGAGAGGGTGTGGAGAAAAGGGAACCCTCCTACACTGTTGGTGGGAATGTAAACTGGTACAGCCACTATGGAGAATGCTATGGAGGTTCCTTAAAAAACTAAAAATAGAGCTACCATATGATCCAGCAATCCCACTACTGGGCATATACCCAGAGAAGAACATAATTCAAAAAGACACATGCACCCCAATGTTCACTGCAGCACTATTTACAATAGCCAGGTCATGGAAGCAACCTAAGTGTCCATTGACAGACGAATGGATAAAGAAGATGTGGTACATATATATAACGGAATATTACTCAGCCATAAAAAAGAACAAAATAATGCCATTTGCAGCAACATGGATGGACCTAGAGACTGTCATACTGAGTGAAGTAAGTCAGACACAGAAAGACAAATATCATATGATATCACTTATATGTGGAATCTAAAAAAAGGGTACAAATAAACTTATTTACAAAACAGAAATAGAGTTACAGATGTAGAAAACAAACTTATGGTTACTGGTGGGTAAGGAGGAGGAGGGATAAATTGGAAGATTGGGATTGACACATACACACTACTGTATATAAAATAGATAACTAATAAGGACCTAATGTATAGCACAGGGAACTCTACTCACTGATCTTTAATGGCCTATATGTGAAAAGAATCTAAAAATGAGGGGATATATGTGTATGTATAACAGATTCACTTTGCTGTACACCTGAAATTAACACAACATTGTAAATCAACTATCCCCCCAAAATATTTTTTAAAAACTCTAAATAATGTTCCAAGTGATGGTATATGATAATTTATTACCCATTTCATTAGAGTTAGGAATAAATTATTCCTAATCACTCACTATTAAAAATATAATCTTTGCATATAAATAACATTCTTCTGCAGTTTTCTAAACATAAATTCACAAAGAGATTACTTGATCACAAATATTTTTATGGGTTAGAGAAATATAATAACAATTTTTTATCACCAAAGGAAGGGAAGCTTTATCACTAAAGTCTTTGTACTAATTTAAAAGGAGGTAAATGTTTTATTTTTGTTTAGTTATTGGTAATTCAATGTTTCTTGCTTGTTTACCAAATTTCCTGTGTTAATTATCTGTTTCTGTTTTTCAACCATTCGCCTGCTTGGGGTCTTGGAGTTTTCTCACACAGTTGAATAAATTCTTTATATGGTATGGATAGTAACATTTTGCATACCATATATGATACAAATATTTTTTTGTCCATCTTCTATTTTTAGGTTTGGCAGTTTTTGAATTCAGAGATTATATATTTTTATAGGCAAAATCTGTTAATATTACTCTTTGCAATTTCTGAAGTGCTGCTTTATCCCTCTGCGATTAGGGTAAGTTCTGTATCTTTTTTTGGTGCTAGTTTTTCCTGTTATTTTTTTTTCTATTTAATTCGAGGTTTATTTGGGTGTATTTTGGGTTATTTTGTTTTAGTTACCCCTACACCACTTATTACATAATTTTGCTTTTCCCATTTGTTAATGATCCTTATATTAAAATAGATTCGACTTCTGTATTTGCTATTCTGTTCTAAAAATAACATTGCCATTTTTACAGCTTCTACACACTCCTATAATAACATATTCAAAATATGCTAGAGCTAGGCAGCCAAACGTGGTTCTTACTTTCCAGACTATTTAAAAAATATGTTTTTTCCAAGATCTGACATGACTGCAATTGACACCAAGCAGCAGAAGCAGTAGAGAATTCATTCCAAGATCAATCGGTGTTCAAGACCATAGGAGTAAGTAGGGGATCGTGCAGGGTGTCCAGTGCTTTAAGGACACAGCAGCTGTACCCTTCCAGATGGTTCTTGTGGCATGATTTTGGCTGTGTTTCTGGCAGTTCTAGCTTCACGGTTTTCTAACCATCTTCTAGGCCTGATTCTTCCACCTTCTCAAAGATTCTGAATATATAAATAATATCCCTTCAGTAAATTTCTTTGATGATTAGAGTTAGTTTCTGGTACTTGCAACTAAAAAACCTCACTAATGCTTAATCTATTCTATTCTATTCTATTTATTATATATATTTTTTACAAAGAGACGTTTTATTAGCATTGTTACAGCAACGTGTCCCAGGAGCGGATGGATCCTCAGCACACAGCCCACTGAGCTGCAAGCAATGAGTCAGAGGGAAACAATTATTGTACACAGTGCAGACAAAGGATCATCCCAAGCCTCAAAGAGAAGACGTAAAATCACTTTACAAAAAAGTAAATAAAAATAACACCCATTTTTCTCTTTTAAAAAGTGCCATCTCTCGAGTGGCAGAGGATGGAAAGCCCCAGGACCCGGCGACTCAGTAGCCCTGATGCTCGAGGGGCCGGGCCTGCTCTGTTTTCTAAAGCTTAACATAAGCGTCCCAGATCTTCATCTTTCATACTCCTTCTCTACAATTTTCGTTCCTACTAATTTCTTCAGTGCGTCAGCCTCACAGCTACCAGCCTTCATCAAAACGTTAAGACCAGAGACTCCCTTTGTAAAGCTTAAATCTGAGTAAAGAGTGAAGAGACAAAACATCGAATCTTAAAAAGCCAAAGGATAGTGGAGCCAGTGCCAATGCACTTCTTTTAAATTAAGGCATTTCATTCTTTCTTTTTTTTTTTTTACTGTGCTACAATGTGAACATGCTTTTTCCTATTTTCCTTATTCTTATTGTTAAGCTAGTACCAAATTTTCCTCATCATAGGAACCACCTCGAGCACTTATTAAAAGTAGAGAGTCTTAGAATCTTGGAGATACTCAGTATGTTCCGACTGATATGCAAGAATGTACATTTTCAATACGTTCCTTTATTATCCCCACACATGCATTTCCACAGTCCCAGATGTTCCTGTGGTCAGGCAATTTTGGAAAACACTGTCCTAGCTTTAATTCCTAGAAGACTTGCTAGGCCAATGGTCCATTTTTGTGAAAGGGGTAAAATCCACCACCTCTTTTTTTTTTTTTTTTTTTTAAAGGAAAAGGAGTTCAGTGTTTTCATATGCCTTTTTGGAATTGACAGAAATGATTAATGAGCTAACAGGCTTTGTCCCAACAGAGACCTGGGTTTGAATCTCAGCAGTGTGACCATGGCCTACGTCTCTATGTCTGATAGGAAGAATAAAAGCTTTCACATTAGAATACTGTGAGGATTAGATAAGGGAAAATTAGTCAAATGCTTAGTGCTAGTCAAATGACTGATACAGAGAGAGTTCCTAGTTAGTGAAAATGTTTTCCCTTTCTTCTCTTGTCTTCATTCCCATAAATCACTTTTTTTTCAAACATAGAAAGGTAGTTACTTGACTTACCCCTTAACTACCTGTTACATGCAATATAAGATATGTTCCCTAATGTCTCACTGTTCTTTTAAGAAACTAAAACATTCAAGGAAATGGCTTATCTTAGAAACCACATTAAAATGATGAAATAAAAGAGAAATAAGGATAATAATCTTTGGGGTGAATTGCATTTTTGGGAAAGTTATGTATAACTGTGAAATGTATATTTTAGCAAATCTGTCCTAAATTTGTTCTTCTCTCTGAAGTCTAAAATAACAGCATGGCATAGTAGGAGTTTTATTTTACTTATAACTTCATTAATTTTTTATATGAGTAATACATTCAAGTGGTTCAAAATATTTTTTAAAGTATCAAATATACTGCTGAAATTGTTACACTGATATTCATAATATAAATAGGTCTATAATATTCTTTTCTTTTAATGTCTTTGTCTTGATTTTGGTAACAGGGTTACCCTTGCCTTGTAGGGTGAGTTGGGAAATATTTCCAATTTTTGGTTGTTTAGAAAATATTGTGTAAAATTAGGATCCTCTGTTTCTTGAAAGTTGGTAGAACTTGCTTGTTAAATAATCTAGCCCTTTCCTGGTGAGCAGATATTGCTGCAATTTCTTGAATAGTTATAGGAACATTTAATTTTTCTGAGTAAGTCTTGGTAAGATATATTTTTCTAATAATATGTCCGTTTCATCTAAGATTTCAAAGTTGTTGGCAAAAGTTGTTGGCAGTATTCACTTTTCTTTCTACTTTTTACCTGTAGCCACTGTTTCTGTTTCATGCCTTATATTTTTCATTTGTATCTTCTCTCTTCCTATGATCAAACTTGCTAGAGGTTTGTCTATTTTATTTTATTTTTTATCAATGTTTTGTTTTATTGATCTTTTTTATCATATTTTTGTTTTCTATTTCACTGACAGCTGCTTTTATTTTTATTGTATTTTTTCTTCTATGTTCTTTGAGTTTATTCCCTCCTTCTGATGTAAGTATTTAAAGCACCACTTTGGCTACATCCCACAAGTTTTTGATGCATAGTGTTTTTTAATACCATTCAATTCCAGATATTTTATATTCATTATAATTTCTGCTTAAACCCCAAAGTTATTTAGCAGTGTGTTTTTGTAAAATTGTGAATGGTACAAGGATGCCCACTATCCCTATTCTAGTCAAAACTGTATATGAAGTCCTAGCCAGTGTACATGTCATGAAGAAACTGAGTGATCCAACTGAATAATCCTGAGGTCCAATGAAAAAAAAAAAAAAAAAGATAGGGAAATCTAACAAGCTTTCAGGTAAATGGATGAGTTATCTTTAAAGGAAAAAGAATAAGAGCTGTAGGTAGATTTCTCATTTGCAACACTGAAAGCTAGAAGTCAAAGCATTAGCATAAACAGTCTACTGAGAGAAAAGAACTCAAGTATTCTACACCTAGCTAAGTTAGCATTACATCCATCAAGTTGAGAATTATATTTTATTTTGAATTTCTAAGGAACATTTACAAAACCTGATCATGTACTCAACATAAAGAAAAGCTTAACAAATTCATAGAGGTATTATGTCACATTATTTAATCAGAATATCCCTAAGTTAAATAAATAATAAAAAAGTAACTCCCTTGCACAACAAATTAGAAACTAAGAAATATATTCCTAGATAACCCTTTAATCTAAGAAAAAATAAGAAATACAGAGTATTTAGATAGCATTGAAAAAGAAAATAATATTAAAAGCTATGAGATACAAAGTTTACTCAAACAAAAATTTATACTTTGAAATGCCTCTATTATTAAACAAAAAAGATGAGAACTAAAAGAACTTAGTAGTCTTTTCAGAAGTCTAAAAAATGAAAACAAAAAACAAAAAGAAACCAGGAAGAAAAAATTAATAAACATAGAAGTCAAAAGTAATGTCATGGAATATAAAAGTAGTAGAAAGCATTAAAAACAAAAAACCCAAAAGCTAATTCTTTGAAAGCCTGATAAATAATAAGAGATAAATAAAAGTAGATACCATTAAAAATCAGAAATCAGGTATCACCACAGATAGAGGAGATATTTTAAAAATAAGAGTACTACATGCCATATTATGGATACAAATCTGAAATCTTAGAGAAAAATGAATGATTTCCTGTCAAAATATAAATAATAAAAACAGCTCAGAAGAACTGAAGATTTAAATAGTCAAATTACTACAGAAAACTCTGGAAACATTAAATAATTACCATTTAAAGAGGCACCAGAATCAGATGAGTTCATAATTGAATTTTACTTAATGATACTGGGTTCACATTCAAGTTTTATCTAACCTTTAAAAAACAGACAATCAAATGTTATTAAACCTATTTATTAACATCACTTAATTTTAACACAAAACTCTAATTAGTGCCCCTTAATAAAGAAAAATTATAGACCAATCTCATTTATAAATGTAGGTACTGAACTTATAAATAAAATATAACCATGTAGAAAATGATATGTAAAAAAGTAGTATCAGGAAATTTAGTAATACAAATCCATTTTACCAGCTGGTTAAAGGAGAAAAAACATGTTTAATATCAATAGATGCTGAAAAGGCATATAACAAAATCCAGAAGCATTTCTAATAAAACTTTTAAGTAAAGTTGGAATAGAAGGAAAATATTTGATTAAAAATAAACAATATTTACCAAAACCCAAACATCAAATATAATTCCAAGTGGAAAAACACCGAATGATTTCAATTAAAATCAGGAAGTAGACAAGGATGATCACTGTCACCATTATTATTTAACACAGTTTCAGAGGTTCAAATAGATTTAATAAGATATGAACAAGACAAGAAATAAGATAAAATATATAAACATTGGAAAAGAATACATGAACTCTTTTTGGGGGGCATTGGGGCTGGTCATATAAATGCACAGCTAGAAAATCCAAGAGACACTAAATAAAAACTACTAGAAGTAATATGAGAATTTTGTAAATTTAATGGATATGAGACAAATATATAAAAATCAATAGCCTTTTTTCATCTACCAATATCAGGACATTGAGATAGAGCAAATAGTTCATTCACAGTAGATGCAAATATGATAGTCATAAGTTTTAAAAGAATGGCAAAGAAACATTCAAATAAAACTATAAAATTATATTAAAGAACATAAAACAACATAAGGACATACCATATCTTGAATGAATAAACTTTTATAATATTAAAAAGACTTAGTATCACTAAAAATGTCAATTCTCTAAAAATTAGTATAAATATAATGTAATCCCAATTAGAATCCCTGTTAATATCAGAATTTAATGATATTATCTTAAAGTTTATATGGAAGAATACCTGCTGTGAATATGTAATAAAAGTATACAGACTGGAAGAGAAAAACTTTACTAGATATCTATCAGAGTCTTTGGATTAGAGGTAAATAAATGATCTTAAAATTCAAATCAAAGAATAACTGCCTTCAAATATATATTTAAAAAGTAAGAACAAAGGACAGAGAATAAACTTTACCAGCTATGAGAATATACTATTAAGTCAAATGAATATGATACTAATGGTACATCTAATAAATCAGTGGAACAGAAAAGAGAATACAATAATAGATACTAGCATTTGTGAAATTTTGACATATGACAGGTAGTAGGTTTATTTAGTGGGAGAAGGATGGATTATTTAATACATAATACTGATACAACTGGCTATGTATTTGGAAAGAATAAAACTGGAGCCCCAAATCTCACATCATATAAAAAATAAATTCCATACGTGCTACTGACTTAAATGAAAGAAAACCCAAGAGACCATATGTATAATCTAGGAATGGAATGGACTGTTTTAACCAAGACTAACCAGAAACAATAAAAGACATTAATTTGATGACACCCAAAAGAAAAACTTTGATATGGTGCAATTTACTGTGAAAAGTCAATAGACAAATTATACATTAGAAAAAAATTGAATAGAGAAGATAATTACTTTACTATACAAACTGCTCTTAAAAATTGTTAAGGAAAATTCTAGTAATATAATAGAACATTGGCAAGATCTATGAATAGGTAATTCACAAGAGAAAAAGTAAAATATCTGATTTTAAAGTTTGTATCTAGTTCCATATTGCTTCCAAGTTCATGTGACAACTTCTCTTCTCTTTCAGAATCAGTTCCTCTCCAGATTTCTCTAGTCTGTGGTGTGCTTCCATCATTAAAGACTTCCAAGCAAAGAAGTTCAGAGCCCTCTGCGACTTCTTTCTCGCCCTTGTCTACTCAGCCAGGTGTTTACCTCTCTATTCCTGGGTAGTCCTCTCAACCCTGATTCTATTTAAGCCTTCCCAGTGTGGCCATGGAGAGGGCCAAGGAGACATAGTGGGACGAGCATGAGTCTTGGAGTCCAACTAGGTTTGCTTTCACTCCCTGCCATTTACCAGCTATGTGGGAACAAGTATGTTACCTCTCTGGACCTTCATTCTCTCCTCTGTAAGATGGGATAATTATACCTGCTATTCATGATCATTGTCAGAAGTGACAGAAGTAATTTATGTACAGTGCTAACATGGTTTCTAGCACACATTAGGACCTAAAAAATGTTAGTTCTCTACCCTACTTCAGTTTCTTATGGTTAGTCTAGGGACTGGGTTACCAGCAATGATATTTTCTAAATGGCTACCTGACTCCAATTTCTTGATATTTGGAACACCTCCATATGTTGATAGTAGCTTAATTTTGCTAAAACACTGCTTGTGTTATATCATTCTCCTGATTACCAATTTTCAAAGATTCCTTACTGCCTTCAGGAAAAAGTACAAACCCCATAGCCTTACTGCTAACATACTCATTGTTCTAAGGTAAAAATTTTAAAACCTTGCCCAAGGTTTCCAAAACATAATTTTTAACCTTTTCATTTGGGAAAATGAAGAAATGCCTAAAAATTTGGAATCACCTTATATAACAGCATATGCTATATTTTCCTTCAGTACTCTAAACCACCATCCACTGGGAATAATGATATACAAAAGAAAATTCTACTTTGTTTTCCTGAAATCTCACTTTGTACTTGAAATGTCTTTAATATATTCACTTAATACTTGCCACTCTAAATGGCAGAATAGGAATGGATGATAGCAAACATTTATCACAGAAACAGTTATGGCATTGTTATTAATAATTAGGCATATTTACAACACAAACTAGTTAAAACAAGATTTTTGTTGTGATCATGAGAGAAATAAAAATTTAGACATTACTTTATTATGTCTAGTTGCTAACAGCAAAAAATAATTCTTTTACCTAGTACTTCCTTTTGCAAGTCATGGCATCTGGTTTGCAAGTTTACTTCCTGTTGTTTGAATGTCTCAATTTGCTGAGATCTCAATATGGCTGCATCTGACAACAGTTTCAGATTTTTCATTTCCTCTTCAAGGCATACGTTATTTCTCTGGGACACTGTCAAACTTTTATTTAGCATCTTTATTTCTGTAAAGAAAATTCAAAGTTTACAAATAGATAACACTGGATCATAAAACATTTCTTTAAAAATGATTATTTTCTTTTAGAAAATGAATAGTTGAAAGCCAACATGACTTCTCTGAGAGTATAGTGACACCTAACCAAAAAGTTAAGTTTTAATTTAGTAGTTATTCTGAAAAATAAATGAAAAAAGGATTGTATTGCTAAATGATGCATGAAACCTTTTAGTAGTTTTTTTAAGTCTTTAAATTGTATTAAATGGCAATCCTACCTGCTTTTTAAATACTCACATGAATGAATAAAATAATATCCATGTAATGTTCTGGGTTTTATTGAAATTAAATTGTTTTCTTGGCAACATGATTCAGAAAAGTAAATTTAAATGTGTTAGCATGAGCTGGTTGGGAAGAATTTCTAGGAGATAACTAGGGCATATTCTATACAAATTATGAAGAAAGGTGGTAGGGGTGGAGAGAAATAAAAGGATGTAGTGTCTAAAACTAATAAATTTATGGGCAGAAAGTATTAGCTAATATATCTTAATGGTTCTAATAACACTCTGTCCCCTCAAAATAAGGGCAGAATTTCATCATAGCAATCAATTCTCCTTATTCTATCTACTTAGATTAAGTTTAATAACAATATGTCTTCACAGCATTATGTAGATTTAAATGTGCTAATTTTATATAAATTTGTGAGAAATTCATGGAACATTTTATCCTTCACAATGATAATTATCAAGGTCTCCTTTGCTTAGTGTTTTCAGCACTGCTGCCTTAAGCCACCATTAAAATATACAAACACACATGCAATAAAAATACTATAAAATTTGTACAACAACAATTAACTGAACTGATGAGGATGTGATCTACATGAAAATCTGGACAGTCTGCTTTTTCAGAGAGCTCACTTGGCATTTCTTCCTTGCTTAGCTCATCCTGGACTACATGATGGGTTTAGTGTGTTGTTGGGTGTCAAAGGAGGTTGGCTTGGTTTACTGGTCTTGGAGCCATCACAGCAGAAATAGTAGCCACATGGGCCAGCGAAGACCAGAAGTAGACATCCATGGGATAGACATGGCTGCAGAGGCAATATGGCCAGTAAATGGTTACAGGAGAAGTAAAGCAGTACGCTGAACAGAGCACAGAGAAGAGGGCATGCCCCAAGGGATGGTGATGAGTAGGATCAGGAATGTGGTCTAAGGAGAGAAAAGCAAAATGCCTTTCTGTGGGAAGAAAGTACATCTGGAAGAGAAAGTGGCATTTAAGGTAGACCTAGGGCATGAACACAAGGGGTCTTGCCACCATCTTCACCTTTAATTCCTACTCAAAATGGAAAACCTAGAGAAATAAATTGGCATGGATCAAATAAGTGGGGGTCTACTATATTCCAATGGTTCCTTTATATGGGAATATTTTCCCCTAGGAATAGCTATATGCTTCTAAAAATTTATGGATATGTTCCCATTTGTGTGAGGAAAGCTACTAACACAGTAGTAGAATTTTTTAACACAGTAGTAGAATTTTTTTTTTATGTAGTTAAAGAAAATAAGGAGGTTGCAATTTTTCTTCAGGCCCAAGAAGTCTTCCTGGGTAATTTTTCTAGCCATAATGGTAGCTTCTTATGGCTGAATAAACTGTAACCTACCGTAACCATATCTGTCTATGATTAAGTCCGAATGACACTGCAGAGGAGTGCACACATGCTGTGACCTATTTATCGTTTGCCAGAATGGTACTGCTTAGGTTCACAGGCTGACTCTCTTAGTGTACACTACTATCTGTCTCTAAAATAACTCCTTGTGTCAATGTCACTTTCTATCTGACATTAAAAGCATAAGAATTTGCAATACAAATTCATTTGTGAAATATATTCTAACACATGGAAAAGTACAGTAAGATTTTTAACAGGAGGTTTCTAACATGGAAATAGGAGAGTAAAATCAATGGGGGTCAATTAACTCACCCTTGGCAAATTATATATCCCCTGTACCTATGGCAATCCTGGTGTCAAATACTTAATCCTACTTTCATCATTAATACAACCTCATAATCGCCACTTATGTGTCCCAATCTGGGTTCATAAATTATGATCAACCTATTCTGGTCATTGTACCCACCATACACTCTCCCTGTCTTTGCACCGCCCCATGAAGAAGGTCCTCCTAGCCTCATATGTTGGACCTACCACAGCTCTTAGGCTATCTCTGCCTGGAAATCTTTCCTGACCAGATCTGTAACTTGCGCCAGTTACACTATTTCTATGGCACTGATCATATGCATACATGTGACCTACTATTTGACCGTAAGTTATTTTAGGCCAGAGGTAATATCTCATTCATTTTTTATTCCTCCCATAATTTCTGCCACAACATTCTAGAATTAACAGAAGCTCAATAAATAGCTACTAAATGAGTAAAGGCATTATTGCACAAAGCTTCTAATATACCACTAGCTGAAAATCCTAAATATGTGTTTATCTTAACTCTCCCTTCACTTCAGAGGCAAGCATTTTGAGCTGCAAATTATTTAACGTAAGACTTGATAAGGCAGTAAACACACACATCTAAAAGAAGGAAACATTTTTAATAGGATAAGCAAATAGGCCTATTCTATCCCCAATTTCATCAATTTTATAAAAAAATGTGGACTACATTTCTAAACCTAATTCAGAACTTGAATTTTAAAAGTTCAAGAGCTATTCGGTCAAGAGTTATTTTGAGAGTGGAAGCAAATTGATTCTATGCTTGCTAAAATATTCTGCCTTGGTAAAAATATTATTTTTTTCTGAAATTTCTTCTACTAAAATAGCTATGCTCTGATTTGAGAAAACCTAATCTATGAAAAGTTAGACTTAAAAATATTGATTACATAAATTGATAACCACTAATTAGAAGAATAGGAAATACTTCACTTGTATCTTCTACTTAATATTCAGCATACTTTGTCAGCAAGAAAATATTAAACAATGCATTTTTCTAGAAACTTCCTTCCTATTTTGGACTTTGATTTTAAATGTAAATTAATTTTAATGTGAAAATCTTTTAAAGTATCTGAATAATGTGTGCAGTGTATATGGGGTTTACTACATTTATTAGTTTGCTAGGGCTGCCATAACAGAGTATCACAGACTGGGTGGCTTAATCAATAGAAATTCATTTCTCACAGTTCTGTTGGCTAGAAGTCTGAGATCAAGGTGTCAGGGTTGGTTTCTTCTGAGAGTCATAAAGGACAGATCTGTTCCAGACCTCTCTACTTGGCTTGTAGACGGCCGCCTTCTCCCTGTGTCTTCACATTGTCTTCTCTGTGTGTGTGTCTGTTTCTAAATTTCCCCTTCTTGTAAGGATACCAGTCATTTTGGATTAGAGCCCACCCGTTTAAATTTAATTGTTTCTTTAAGAACCCTAACTCCAAATATAGTTATATTCCAAGGTACCAGGGAGTTAGGACTTCAACATATGAATTTGAGAGAGACACATTTCAGCCCATAATGCTATATTTTAGAATAATTATTGGCGTTTATGTTGTGATTATAAATATGCAAAAATAGGTGAGCATGTGGAGTATAGAAGATAAAATTGAAAACTGAAAACAACTGAGTTAGTATAGAGGAATTAGGAGTTTATTTTACTTCTTAGAAAAATGTTTCAAGTTTTATTTTACATCAACTTTTCAAATGAAGAACTATGCCGTGCAGAATCAACTCACACCATAAGGATATATCCATGTGATAACAAATAAAAGCTAGTATTGAAAAAAAGTATGTTATTTAAAATGTTTGTAATATTGTCAAAGTTTATAGCCAATAGATGTTTTTAGCTTTTAAAGTAAGTGTGACAGAATTTGCTAGCTGATGCAAGTATAATTATTAGTATTAATCTCATACAATTTTTTTGCCTTGATAAAATTTTTCTGTTGTTCTTAGTCCTGTTAGCTTAGTCAATGAACTTAAAATTATGTTACATCATTAAGTTTTTAGGAAGCTTCTATAACCTTATTACCAAGGCAAGCTGATATAAAATAATATTAAAAAACTCTGAAACACTAGATTTATTATTTAATGAAGGAGTCATAAAACACTATATAGGTTACTTTTTTAAAAACTATTTTGAAATACTTAGAGATTTACAGGCAGCTGTAAAGAAATGTATAGGAAGGTCCTGTGCTGCTTTTATTCCTCCTCTCCCCATGTTGACATTTTGTATAACTACAGTACTCTATCAAAATTAAGAAACTGCTCTTGGTATAATCCACAGAGCTAATTCAGATTTCACCAGTTATACACACCTTTCTCTCTCTGTGTGTGTGTGTGTGTGTGTGTGTGTGTGCACGCGCACAGCTCTATGCAATTTTATCACATATGTAGCTTTGTATAACTACCAACACGACCAAAACATAGGATTATTCTATCACCACAAAGCTACCTCCTGCTACCCCTATATAGTACACCTACTCCTATCCCCACCATCATCCCTAATCCCTGGAAACAACTAATCTGTTCTCCTTCTCTATAATTTTGTTATTTCAAGAATGCTACATAAATAGACTCATATAACATGTAACCTTTTTGAGGCTGGATTTTTTTCATGCAGCATAGTCCCTTGAGCATGTATTAATAATCTGTACCTTTTTTATTGCTGAGTAGTATCCCAGTTTGTTCTTCATTCACTGAAGGATATTTGGGTTGTTTCCAATTTTGGTTATTATGAATAAAGCTGCTATGAACGTGTATGTACAGGTATCTGCATGAACTTAGGTTTTCATTTCTTTGGGACAAATGCCTAAAAGTGCAACAGCTGGGTCATGTGGTAAGTGTGTGCCTTTTTAGTTTTAGAGGAAATTGAAAAATTATTTTCTAGAATGGCTGTACCATGTTACATTCCCACCAGCGATATTGATTTGGTTTCTCTGATCCTTGCCAACACTTGCTTTGCTCAATTAAAATTTTAGACATTGTAGTAGATATGCAGTAGTATCTCATTATGGTTTTAATTTGCATTTCCCTAATGACTAATGATATTGAACAAATTTTTCTTGTGCTTATTTGCCACCTGTATATCCTCTTTGATGAAATTTCTGCTCATTCATTTTGCCCATTTTCTAACTGCACTATTTTTTGATGTAGAACTTTGAGAGTTTACAAAAAGTAGATTCTAGATACAAGCCCTTTGTCAGATATGTGCTTTGCAAACATTTTCTCCCAGTCTGTAACTTGCCTTTCCATCCTTTTAACAGGGTCTTTCGCAGAGGAAAAGTTTTTAATTTTGCTGCAGTCCAATTTACCAATTTTTCCTTTTATGTATCATGCTTTTAAGTTCAAGTCTAAGAATCCTAGGTTACAAAGATTTTCTTTTTTTCCTAAAAGTTTAATAATTTTATATTTTACATTTAAGTCTATGATCCATTTTGAGATAAATTTTTTATAAGGTGTGAGGTTTGGATCAAAGTTTTTGATATCCAGCACCACTTGTTGAAAGGCTAGGCTATCCTCTGCTGAAGTGCTTGTGCACCCTTGTCAAAAACGAGTTGGGCTGTATAAAACATATAAGCTACAAGGATATGTTGTAAAATACAGGGAATATAGTGAACATTTTATAATAATTATAAATGGAATATAACCTTTAAATATTGTGAATCACTATGTTGTACACCTGAAACTTATAAAATATTGTACATCAACTATACCTCAATAAAAAAAAAAAACCTAGTTGGGCATATTCGTGTGGGTCTAAATAAATATATATACATATATATTTAATTTTAAAATTTCATTGTGAAATAATTGACATTCATCACTGTATAAGTTTAAGGTGTACACCATGATGGTCTAATTTACATAGAGTGTGAAATGATTACCACAATAGGTTTAGTAACACCCATAATTTCATATAGATACAATAAAAAGAAAAAAAATTCTCCTTGTGATGAGAACTCTCAGGATTTACTCTCTTAACAACTTTCCTATATATCACAGAGCAGTGTTAACTATAGTCATCATGTTGTACATTATGTCCCTAGTAATTATTTATCTTATAACTGCAAGTTTGTACATTTTGACAACCTTACTCCAACTCCCCCTCTCCCTCCCCCACCTCCACCTCTCATAGCCACAAATCTGATCTCTTTTTCTATGAGTCTGGTGTATAGTTTTTCTTGTTTGTTTATTTATTTATTTAGGTTCTACATACGAGGAGATCATACAGTATCTGTCTTTCTCTGACTTATTGGGTTGGCCAAAAAGTTCATTCAGGTTTTTCCATAAGCTGTAACGGAAAAACCCGAATGAAATTTTTGGCCATCCTAATGTTTCACTTAGCATAACATCTTCAAGGTCAATTCATGTTGTCCCAAATGGTAGGATTTCTGTTTTTATGGCTGAATAATATTCCATTGTGTGTGTGTGTATATATATATATATATATATATATATATATATATATATATATACACACACACACACACACACACACCCATTCACCCATTAATGGATACAGGTTGTTTCCATGTCTTGGCTATTGTAAATAATACCACTATGAACATAGGGGTACAGATATATTTTGGAGTTAGTGTTAATAAACTTAGGTAAAAGCTTAATTGAATAGTCAAGACAACAAACTAGAAATAAGAAACAGTAACAAAATATAAGGGTGTCATTATAACTGACATTAAGCCCTTATAATTTTTGTAAATAGGAAATAAACCAAAATAAAATTATAACATTTTAACAGTTTTAAAGTATAAAAAGTTCATTTCACTATTTATACCAGCATTGTCCAATAGAAATACAATGCAAGCCACATATATACATTAAAAATTTCTAGTAGCCACATTAAAAATGTAAAAAGAAACATGTAAAATTAATTTTAACAGTGTGCTTTAATTCTACGTATCCAAAATACTACCATTTCAAAGAGAGGCTAGAGCGACATTCAAAGTGCTCAATAGCTCTGTGTGGCTGGCGGCTATAATATTGGACAATGTAGGTCTATATACTTCCTAGGCTTTTGGTCATCTTTTTGTGTAGGTGTGATAGTTACTCAAGCTTTATAAGAATTAACCTTCAAAAGTATTACACTCAAAAAAAAAAAAAAAAGTATTACACTCTATTTTCTCTGAATCTAAATTTAAGATAAAGATTATTTATTTAAAATTCTATATTGTGAAATTGGCATGTTTATATATTTACTAGAACTGCTGCTAAATTTAAAGTGTGCTCAAATTGATCAGAGATTATAAAAAGGCAAGCATCAGCATATTTGTCATTTTGCATATACTGGTACATGTTTGTATATATGTGCCCTGAGGCTTCGATTGTGCTGATAACATAGAGTAAGAAGAAATTTTTTTAAAAAGAGCGGGAAAAACCCTTACAATAATATAGCTTCACTTTCACACACCCCAACTGTTATGGTCACTAAGCTCTTGCTTGGAAATTAAATATACTGTCCTTGTGTATGTATTTCCATCTCTGAGCTTCTGCAATCACCACTGTGTAACTTCCAAACAAAGCCCTCACACTTCTGATATAAAAGCAATATGATTTATTATAATGGTAAATGTTAAAGTTAAGGGTTGAAAACTACCTCCTGTCTTCTCATGTTAGATAAAATGTAAAATGTAATACTACTTGATTCTTCAATACCACTTTTAGGAATTAACTGTGTTAAATAAAAAAAATGGGACAAGATCATAGAGATTCATGAGTAAAGATGTTCACTGAAACCTTATTTATAAAAGCAAAAACTATGATCAACCTAAATGTCCACAAATAGAAAGCCAGTTAAATAAGTTAAGATACATTCCTACAATGAGATGCTATGTCAAAATAGTTTACACAGTTAGTTGGCATGACTGTATATTTACATGATATATTATTGAGCATATATATCTATGCAGTAAAAATAAAGATTAGAAAGTTCTATATCAAAATGTTAACAGCAGATATCTTTGTGTATTGAGATTGTAGATGATGTTCACTTCCTTCCTTGTTCTTTTTCTATGTTCTATTTTCTATGTTTTAACATTGAGGCTATTTTATGTTTATAGTCAGAAAAATCCTTAAAGGCATTTGAATTTGAGGGGAAAAAAAGAATTATCAAGTTTTGCATTTCCCTCCTTAAAGTTCAAAAAATAAGTTTCAAACAAGCTTTAAAAATCAGATTGAGAATTTTACTACTGATAGTAACCCATGGCTGCAGGCACACGCAACTCATAAACAAAGCCTCTCCTTTCTCCTTACTCTCTCTCCCTAGATATAGAAGTAGTAAGTGAGCATTATCAAAAACATTTAGAAAATACTCAGAGGTTTAAAAAGGAACATAAAAATTATCAGATTTAATCTGGGTTAAAATTTGGGTGTCCTTTATTTCCATTTAAATTCTACAATGTTCACTGAGCACCTACCCTGTGACAGGCAAAATTCTCTTAAAACACTAGGAAGACAGCATTCAGCAAAGCCATCAAAATTCCTGTCTTCCTGGAGATTATAGCCTAGTGTGAGGAGTCTGGCAGTAAACACATAAATCAGTAAATGGATAAGAATATTTCTGACAGTGATAAATGTTATTAAAAATGAAACAGAAAAATAGGATAGAGAAGTGTAAGGGAAGACTACTTTAACTAGGATGGCCAGCAAAGATCTCTCTGAAGAGGTGACATCTGAACCAAGACGTAAGTCATAAGAAAGGTCAGCTACTTGTTCTGGGAGACCCTTAGCTAACCTCCCCTTCATGTACCTGCAGTACTTCCCTCTGTCCTTATATTATATGGGTCACATTCAGAGAGAATAAAGTGACTGAGCTTTTAAAGTGAGGAAGGAGTAATATTCCTCCATGCAGAGGGGTTGTCAGTACCTCCTCGCTTTTCTATCTCTTTCTGTGATTGTGACATATTTCAGTCTATGTGCTCCTCTGTGGTTTACCTAAACTAAGTCCTAAAGTTGACAATTAGCTTAAAAGATTCCCCCAAAGAAATCATGCATTAGGGAAGATACTGATAATGCAACAAAAATGAAAACAAAAACAGGTAGAGCTGATGCTTCTTCTCTTCTGGTATGACTGAGTTCATCATTACTGACATCATGAGGTAAATATTCTATAATAAGATGTGACAAGACACTCAAAAATGAGAAAGTTATTGAGAAGTGATTTGAATGTGGATTAATATCCTCTATATGTGTCCCATTAAAATGGCTAAAATTTAAAAGATTGACAACACTAGGTGTTGACAAGGATATGGAGCAACTAGAACTCTCATACTTTGCTGGTAGGGATTTAAAAGGATCAACCACTTTGGAAAACTATTGGGTAGTTTCTTAAAAAGTTAAATATAACCTACCATAAGACCCAGCCATTCTACTCCTAGGTAGTTACTGGAAAGAAACAAAGGCATATATTCATCAAAAGATACATGTGAATGTTCAAATAATGGAAATGATGCACAAAATAGAGTATATCTATATTATTAACTGTAGTGGACATTGTCAGTGACCCTCCCATATCCCTTGAACCTTTCAATGTTCTTCTACCGACTTCCAGTTCCCACTATTTGCATCTCTGTGCTGGAGGAATCTTTTCCCTGGAACTGCAGAAAGTAGCACTTCCCACCAAATGGCAGACTACAGGTGCCAAGGAGTTTACACTGTCTGGTAGCAGCCCTTAACCAATGACTCTTGGGAGTTGATGTCCAGCTCCCTCACTCCTTGAGTGAGGAATTCTGAGGCATGTGTTTTAAACCATTTCTCAGTTTCTTCATGGGATTAAGCTCCAGTTGCCCACTGCAATACTGCAACCTTTATTGGCTGCCTTTCTGCCCCTATACCTGCATGACCTTCACTTCCCAAATAAACTACCTGCAGTTATACCTTTGATTCAATGTCTGCTGAACTAAGACACTTTTTTTAAAGGTAAAGTATTAAAAATTAACAATTTTTGCAGTTGAAAACATGGTTGTTATAATATTCATCTGTATTTGTCCAAATTTAATTCTCAAAATTAGTTAAAAATTTTAAGAGTATTATCATATACAACTCATTTCTAAAGGCACATATTATATAATAAAATTAGGAAACTGAAGTTATAAGGTTAGAATGCTTTCTTTTTCTAACATTTAACTATAAAAAATTTAAAATATACAGAAAAGTTGGAAGAACTGTACTGTGAACTCAAATACACACACTACCTAGATTCTTCAATTAACATTTTACTATATTTGCTTTATAACATAGTTATTCCTCTAACCATCTTACATATTTATGCATTTCAAGATAAGTCAATATATTTGACTCCCTAAATACTTCAGCATGCACATTGTTAATTAGCGTTCAATATAGATTTCTAATTTTTGAGTGAAATTTACCCACAAAGAAATGAATAAATCTCAAATGTACCAACAGATGAGTTTTGAAAAATACATCCACTGTGTAACCCAAACCTCTATCAAAATAGAGAGCATTACTATCACCAAAGAAAGTGCCCTCATGCCCCCTTTCCATTCAATCCTCCCCTCTGAGGTAACTTCTGTTTTTGTTTTTGTTTTTTTTCCCACTATAGATTAGTTTTGCCTATTCTAGAACATCATATAAATGGAATCTTACAATGTGCATTATTTGTGTAAGGTTACTTTCAGGCAGCGTAATATTTTTGATGTTTATCCAAGTTACTGCATTACTGTAGTTCATTCTATATTCCATTGTTTATTCAGCCGTTTTTTTGATAATCCATTCTACTGATGTACTTCTGGGCTTTTACCAACTTAAGGCTATTTTGAATAAAGCTTGAATAAAGTTGCTGAATGTTTTTATGGACATATGTTTTCATTTGGGGGAGATGGTAAATTCCAAAGAGAAGAATTTCAGAGACATCAGACAGATGTATCTTTAGTTTTATTAAAAAACTGTCAGATCCTTTTTCAAAGCAGCTGTAACATTTTATACTCTCACCAATTTGTTTGAGAGTTCCAGTTGCCCTCCTTCCTCACCAAAATTTGCTGTTGTCATTTTTTTTCATTTTAGCCAACGTAGTGTGTATGTACTGGTATCTCACTGTGGTTTCAACTTGCATTTCCCTATGACTCATAATGCTGAGCACCTTTTCATGTCCTTATTGGCCATTTGTGTATCTTTCCTTGTAAAGTGTCTATTCAAATCTTTTGGCCATTTTTGGTTGGATCACTTGTCCTTTTACTATTGACTTGTAGGTGTTCTTTATGTAACCTGGACAGCAGTCCTTTGTCACAGAGTTTTGGAATATTATCTCTGTCTGTGGCTTACCTATTCATTTTCTTAATGGCATCTTTTGATGAGCGGAAGTTTTTAACTTTAAGTCTAATTCATCAATTTTTGTTCTTTTGTTATTCTTACTTCTGTGTCCTATCCAAGAAACCTTCATTTACTATCAATTCATGAAGATATTTTCCTGTTTCTCCTTTTATTGTTTTAGCTTTTATATTTAGCTCTGATTAATCCTGAATTAATTTTTATGGCGTTAAGGAGTCAAGGTATATTTTCCTATATGGCTATTCAGTTGTTCCAGCACAATCTGTTGAAAGACTTTCTTTTTCCCATTGAATTGTTTTGGTGCCTTGTCAAAAGTGAAATGATCATTATCAACAGGGGTCATTTACAAGGCTATTTTGTTCCATTGATCTATTGTTGATCCATATGCCAGTATTACACTGATTTATTTACTGTGATTTTATAATAAATCTTAGAGTCAGATGATGTTAATTCTCCATTATTATTAGCTTTTTATATAGCTTTTTGTATTTTTTTTAGTGGTTGCTCTAGGGATTATACATCCTTAATTTCTTAGTCTACATAGAATGAATGTTGCACCATGTCACATAAAATACAAAAAGCGTGCAACCATATGGATCTATTACCCCATCCCCCTGTCCTTTATGCTCTAGCTGTCATATGTTAAATCAATATACTTTATAACCTCCACCATATAATATTATAATTCTTACTTTAAATGATCATAGACAGTTTTTCAATTCAAAGAAAAAAAGAGTTTCATATTTACTGATATTTATTACTTATGGTACATTTTAACCCTTCCCTGGAGCTCTGTTCACTTTTTTCAGTGTTTATCTCTCTTCTTCAAATTGAATAATTTCTATTAATCTATCTTAAAGTTCATTGATTCTTTCTTTGGTAATCACAATATGCTATAAAAGTCTATCCAGTAAATTTTTATTTTAGATATTGTATTTTTTAATTCTTGACTTTCCAATTTTTAATAGTTTCTTGCTGAGATTTTCTCTCTTTTCATTCATTATTAGCTTATTTTCCTCTATGTCATTGAACATAGTTAACAGCTGATTTGAAACCCTAGTCAGCTAATTATATCATCTGGCCCACCTCAGGGTTGGTCTCTGTTGACTGTCTACTCTTTTGAGTAGAAGCCATTTTCCTGTTTCTTTCCAGTTCAAGTAGTTTTGGATTGTATCCTAAACATTGCAGATGTTATGTTATGGAGACTCTGGATTCTGTTATGGTCCTCTAGAGTATTGTTTTTTTTTTTTTTTTTGGTATTGCTTTGTTTTAACAGGTAGTTAACTTGGCTGAACTCATATACTAAAGACTGTTTCCCCTAGGGTAGGTAGCAGGTAATGTCAATTGCTTTAGCCTTAGATGAGCTACTTAAGAGTCTTCCCTGTACACACGTATTTTAGGGATAAGCCAGAGATTTGGGAAGAGTTTATATGCGTAATTTGAGCTCTCACTTTCTATCTCTTTTCGAGGATATCCTCTCACTTCTCAAAGCTGGGACTGCCTTGATCTCTGTCCTCCAGTCTTAAAGCCAAAAAGACTATAGATTTCTATCAAAGTTCTAGCTTCCCTGCTTGGAATAGATTGTACCCTGCCCTCAATCTAATAGCCATAAAAAAACACCAAAACAAACAACAACAACAAACAGGGAATTCACCCAGTGCTATCCCCTTCTTTCAATTAAAAAAATAATAGATTTTTTTAGTTCAGTTTTAGGTTCATAGTAAAATTAAGCAGAAAGTACAGAGAATTCCCAGATACTTCCTGCCCCCCACACATGCATAGCTTCCCCCACCATCAACATCCTGCACCACAGTGGTATATTTTTTACACTTAATGAACCTACATTGGCACATCATTACCATCCCAAATCTATAACTTACATTAAGGGTACATTCTTGGCGTTGTATATTCTATGGGTTTTGGCAAAATGTATAAAGACACCTATCCACCATTAAACTATACAAAAATTTCACTGCCCTAAAATACTCCATGCTCTATCTATTCATCCTTCCTTCCTACCCTGGCAACCACTGACCTCTTTATTATTTCCATAGTTTTGCCTTTTCCAGAATAGTCATATATTACAGTTGGAATCATCCAGTACATAACCGTTCTAGATTGGCTTTTTTCAAATAGTAATAGGGCTTCTTTCAATTTTTCTTATGTTCCCTCCATGTGCTTGGTCTTGGTCACTCTCCAGTGTTTTTAGGTAGGTACTTTGTCCAGAATTTATAGTTGTTATCTATGGGAAATCTGATCTAATTAGAGCTACTCAGCCATTAACAGAAAAAAAGTTTTAAAATACAAATTTGTACATTTAACAGGAATAACCAGACTTCTGGTCACAGTTCAAGATTGATGTATCAGAGCTTATCTTAGATCAGGCCTATAATTATTAAATTTCAGGGATGGAATAGATCTTAATGGTCATCTAGTATACTAACAAATAACAGGTTTAAAATTAATCATAATTCCCATCACATAAAATGAAGTATCATTATTTCATGACTTATGATATACCATTTACCAAAAAAAGGACGATTATGTTCTAAACATATATAACAAACCTGTCAAGGCTGTTTCACTTATGGATTTAATTTGTAGAAAAACTTCTCCTTTCAGTGAAGTCCAGTTTTGAAAATTATCATATACTTCATTTTTAATACTGGTTAGCTCTCTTTTACTAAAAGTAAGTAATGAAAGGGTCTTATTCCAGAGATACTTGTATTCTGTCAATCTCTGACTGTAAAGAAGGAAAAATTAGGATTTTTAAAAATAGCAAGCATAATAACAAATATGTATTTGAAAAAAGGTTTTCTTTGAAAAATGGTTTTAGAGTGACCATACAATCTACTGTTTAAATGGAGACAGTTATGAAAGTAAAAGTAGGTGCTATCTGCATTATGCTGAGACAACATATAAACTGGGGTTATCCCAGGAAGACTGAGGTATATGGTCACCCCAACTCATTGCCATTGTGTTATAATATTTTAACTATAAATAAAGATAGCTAACTACTTTCATACACATTTTTCTATTAATCTTTTAAAATTAATTTAACAGCAAACATTTAGTGAAGGAAATTCAGTCAAAAGTGACTTAGTCAGGACTCCCAGGGTGGCGCAGTGGTTAAGAACCCGCCTGCCAATGCAGGGGACGCGAGTTTGATCCCTGGTCTGGGAAGATCCCACATGCTGCGGAGCAACTAAGCCTGTGTGCCACAACTACAGAGCCTGTGCTCTAGAGCCCACAAGCCACAACTACTGAGCCTACGTGCCACAACTACTGAAGACCGCGCGCCTAGAGCCCGTGCTCCGCAACAAGAGAAACCACCATAATGAGAAGCCCAAACACTGCAAGGAAGAGTAGCCCCCGCTCGCCGCAACTAGAGAAAACCCGCCTGCAGCAACAAAGACCTAATGCAGCCAAAAATAAATAAATAAAATTAAAAAGTGACTTAGTCACTGAGCCTAAAAGAGAATCTCAGATTTGTAGACAGCATTCTTCCTGCGCTAGAGTCCTACAGGCAGTGTAAAACCTAGGGTAATAATCAATGAAACCTTTTTAAGTGACTGATCCAGTGCTTTTCCCACATCAAATGCCACAGCTCAAAGTAACCACATGTTTTTTACTATCTCAATGATTTTTATTACTTCAGATGTCCTGGCTATCATTTACCTAATAATCAAGCAAGATGCAGACATGGATATGAGTGTTGCCAGCAAAAAGATGATGACTGAAGCCATGGGAGTTAATATTTATCTACCTAAGTAGGCTAAGATCTATTATGCAGAGACTGTATCTGTCTTGTTCATCACAGTCTCCCTTGCACCTAGCACACTACCTACCATATAGTATGTACTCAACACATATTGATGAATGAATGAATGAGTGAAAAAAACAGATCACTCTGTTGGAGGAATAAAGAAGTAAGAAATACTGAGGATAAGATACTGGACAACACTAATATTTATGGGAATAAATCAGAAAACAAACCCTCAAAGGAGATGAGGGAGGAGCAACCAGTGAAGAAAAGCCAAAAAGATAACATCGGAAAAGCCAGGGGATAAGAGAATTTAAAGTAGAGAGTAGTGATCAGTGTTTAAGGCCTCAGACAAAGGCTGAACAGAGGCCATTATATCCGGTATTAAGGAGGTCTTTGGTGACCTAAGAGAGAGGCTTCAGGTAGGAAAAGACTGAGCAGTAAAGCAGAAGTGAGAAAATAGTTATGTGGTACCAGCAATCAAGAACCTTGATTGAGGCAGCAAGGAGAGAAAAAGGAAGATACACAGTAGAATGGTTTGTTAGGATGGGAGACACCTGAGTGTTTACAGAGCTGAGCAGACAGTATGAGTACAGTCACAGAGGCTAAAAAACACAGGCAAGAGATGTGATCATTTTTTGTGCAGAGAGCTAGAAAGAAAGGACAGACGTAAAACAAAGGCTGAAAGATTAGCCTTTGCCAGGAAGAAGAAGGGTGGTGTCATTCTGTGTGGTTAATTAATAAGGTCCACTTGAGTGACCAAAAGCCACAGGGAATCCTCAATCAGCATGCAGACCTGGGAGCTAAGAGAGATGTTGATTTCAAAAAAAAAATCAAAGAAAGGGGTGGGGGTGAGAGAGGGATGGATTGGGAGGTTGAGGTTAGCAGATGCAAACTATTACATATAGAATGGATAAACAACAAAGTCCTACTGTATAGCACAGGAACTATATTCAATATCCTGAGATAAACCATAATGGAAAAGAATATAAAAATGAATTTATATAACATGTGTAACTGAATCACTTTGCTGTACAGCAGAAATTAACACAACATTGTAAATCAACTATATTTCAATTAAAAACAAGCCAAAAAAAAAATCAAAGAAAGAGTCCAACAGATCACTAAAGCAAAGGGGAGCAATGGTGAGGATGGGAAGTTTGAATGCGAAACCAGGAAGTGGTAAGACAGAGACAAGAACTATGAACTAAGTCAAGGTTAAAGGCCTAATGGGCCCAATGTAAGGCAGCTGCTGGGAGCAAGTCATGAACATGGGGGTCAAGGCCTAAAGGGACATTTAATAGAAGAAAGACCAGATATGGATGCATGTGCTTCTGTAGGGACAAAAGGCAGGAAACAGAAAAATCAAGCCACTTAGCGAAGAGCAGATCCATCACATTTTGTGCGGCCTAGATCTTATACGATTGGTGTGGATAGAGGGATGGCTTTCTTGTAAAAGACGACTACAAAATTAGGTTTAAAAGTGTGCACTTATAGATTGAGAAAAATCATTACAAATAAAATTGTAAAAGTTAATAAATCTCATCAATATCACAAAATACAGAAAAACAGTATAACTTTTTAATAAGTAACAGCTCTACAATACTTCTTTTGTCTATAATTTTTGGTTACATGCTTTACAAGCACCTTTTCATATGAGAACCATTTTATAATAATACTTTGTGTGGAGAGAATATAAAAATTATACAGCCTTTCATCTAGCAAGGCCATTAGTTTTATTATCTGTGGTAGTTTAGAAAGATTCTTTTAGCTTCATAGCCCATTACTGGTAATATCATGTAAATATTAAGCATTGTCAAATTTGGGAAAATCCTTATAAAAATTTTTCATATATGATAGAATTTTTGGCATTTCAAGTTTTCTTGGAAAATGACATCTGAAATTGTCTTTCAAATGATGAAACTCATGAACCAGCTTATCTCAGATGTCCTTGAAGTGGTATACTATGATTTTTATGTTATATTCAGTGATGTCAGCAGTTTTGGTCAAATCAGCAAGAAACTTAAATCTTTCTCCAATGTATTCAAATAATTAACTCCTCTTCATTGAATGGATTACAAAATAATCCAAGAGATTTTATTGAAATTGTATCACTTATGATGTAATCTGAAAAAATGTTATAATTTGTTTTTTATGACAGAATAATTTCTATTGTTTAAATTGTTCATCTTTATTGCTTTTACTCCATTAATTCAAAAAAATTCATACAGGGCTTCCCTGGTTGTGCAGTGGTTGAGAGTCTGCCTGCCGATGCAGGGGACGCGGGTTCATGCCCCGGTCCGGAAAGATTCCCACATGCTGCAGAGCGGCTGGGCCCGTGAACCATGGCCGCTGAGCCTGCGCATCCGGAGCCTGTGCTCTGCAACGGGAGAGGCCACAACAGTGAGAGGCCCGCGTACCGCAAAAAAAAAAAAAAAAAAAAAAAAAAATTCATACACATCCCTATTTTTAGTCTGCAATGTCTTGTTTGTGTAATTGAAGCAGTCTAAAATGACTTTCCAAATGGCAGTTATAATGTATATTCCCAACACAACTTTCTCTCTCAGATCCCTCAAATGCCAGGGACTACTCCAAGGGCATACTGACATCAGAAGTAGGAGAAGGGAAATCAGAGTGCAAAGAGACAGAATTTTTACAATTATAATTTAAAACCATCTTACTTTGCCAGGGGCCCTCCCAGAAGCTTGGAAGGGGGTCCTGAGTGCGGGGTTCTGAAACTTAAGTATCATTTGACTCACAGGAAATATGTCTGTGTTGATAACTTTAACTCCCTTTGTGAAATACAAGGCAAGACACACAGCTGGTGAGAGATGAGTAGCACAAAGAACTTTAAGCAGAATATTGAGGATTTAGAATAGTATTGAAGAAATTGAGGGCCTGGTGTTTAACAACCTGTAAGTGGATATAAAGACTGAGGGTTTTAAGGGTAAATAAGCAGAGGTAAAAGTAGCTGGAGTATTGGTAAATTCCTCTATGCAGAAACATACTCTATGAAGAAAATACTAAAGAATACACACACACACACACACAAATACTAGAATAAATGGGTTCATCAAGATCACAGGATACATAAACCATGTGCAAAAACCAATCTGTTTACTAGCAATGATGAATCCCAAAAATAAAGTTAAGAAAAAAATCCCACTTGTCATAACATCAAAAAGAATAAAATATTTAGAAATAAACTAAATAAAAGGAGTGCAAGACTTGTATACTAAAAACAAAACATTTCTGAGAGAACTAAAGATCTCAGTGGAGAGATATATGGATTCTTGGATTGAAAAATACAACATTTTAAAAATGGCAATTCTCCCCAAATTGATCTATAGATTTAATGCTATACCTATCAAAATCCCAGTAGGCTATTTTTCAGAAATTGACAAGATGATCCTAAAATTTATATGGAAATACAAGGTTCCCAGAATAGCCAAAACAATCTTGAAAACAAAGAAATTTGAAGGGCTTACATTTCTTGATCTCAAAATTCACTAAAAATTATAATATTCAAGAGAGTGTGGTACTGACATTAAGAATAGATATACATCAATAGATGAATAAAATAGAATAGAGAGTTCAGAAATAATTCCTTCCATTCATGGTGAATTGATTTTAGGTAAAGGGACCAAGGCAACTCAATAGGGAAAGAATAGTCTTTTTAACAAACAGTGCTAGAATAATTGAATATTCACATGAAAAAAAAAGATGAATTTAGATCCTTACTTTACATCATTCACAAGAGTTAAAATGGATCACAGACCTAAAGGTAAGAGCTAAAACTATAAAACCTTTAGAAGAAACTACTGGAAAAAATCTTTGTGACCTTTGGTTAGACAGAGTTCTTAGATACATTACCAGAAGCACAATCCCTAAAAGAAAACATTGATTAAACTGTATTTCACTAAAAATAATAACTTTTGTTCTTCGAAAAGACACAATTAAAAAAATGAAAAGACTTGCCACAGACTGGGAGAAAATATTTGCAAATCATATTTCAAATAAAAGACTTGTACCCAGAACATACAAAGAACTCTTATAATCTGATAACAAGAAAACAAACCAATGAAAAATAGAAAAAATATTTTAATAGATATTTCACCAAATAACCATAAAAATAGTTAATAAGCACACGAAAAGATGTTCAACACCATTAGTCATTTGGGAAACACAAATCAAAGCACAATGAGGTACCATTTCGCAGCCTCTAGAATGGCTACTATAAAAAAAAGACAGACAATAAGAAATGTTGTCAAGAACACAGTGAAAGAAGAATCCTCATTCCTGGTAGGAATGTAAAATAGTGCAGCCACTTTGCAAAATAGTTTTGCAGTTTCTTAAAGGTTAAATATCAATTTACCATATGATTCAGTAATTCTACACTTAAGTATCTACTCAAAAGAAATGAAACATACATCCACACAAAGACTTACATGTGAATGTTTATAGCAGCATTATTCATAGGTGCCAACAAGCGGAAACAATCCAAATGTCCTTCAACTAATAAATGCATAAATAAAATGTGGTATGTTCAGACAATGAAACACTATTTAGCAATAAAAAGGAACAAAGTACTGATGCATGATACAACATGGATAAACATCAAAAACATTATTGAAAGATGTCAGATATAAAAGACCACATACTATAGGATTCCATATATTTGAATTGTCCAGAGAAATATCTATAGAAACAGAAAGAAGATAAGCAATTGCCTAGGATTGGCGGTGAAGATAGAGATTGCAAATGGCATGAGGATCTTCTAAGGATGACTCAAATGTTCTAATATTACATGTGGTAATGGTTGCACAACTCAGTAAGTTTACTAAAAATCATTACATTGTCTACTTAAAAGGGGTGGATTTTGTAGTATGTAACTTATATCTCAATACAGCTGTTTAAAAAAGACATGAGCTGATTATGGGATCAAGGCTAGAAAACAAAGTAAGGCCAGGAAATGGTTGGGAAAATCAGAAAAACAAAACAAAACAAAACTAGAAGCCTTAATGTGGCTGACGAGTTGGTGTGAAAGTGAGAGATTTGGGGAGTTGGCTTAATTTCAGAGATGACAGAGTCTGGATTTACAAACAAGAAAAATTAAAGGATAAGTATATTTCAAACAATTTATGAAAGATTTACAATAAGAATCCTATAAAAGTAAGCACTACCAAAATATTTCAAATATGGATTGATTTGGAATATTGGAGTTATACACAACTTTACATAAAGTGAAGTATACCTATATTCCATATTGTTTTTTAGTATCTATTTTACAGGCTTTCAAAAGTTAATTTCCATTCTCAAAAGACACTTTATTCTGAATAGCAGTTGTGCTGAGCCAACTGAGGCATACCACAGCTACTCCTTACAGAGGTCAGGGAAAATACAAAGCATGAAGAACACTTTGCTGGAGGCTAGGTGATTAAGCCCTATTGCAATTAAACAAATGAGAGAATAATTTAAAAAGAGCAAAGTGACTCAAAGACATAGTGCATTGATCTCTTGAAAGTTCCTTTTGGACTCCGTAAATAAAGATGATTACATCTGAGTAGCTAAAGCTCAAGCTTCTTTTCTTTACCACTTTAAGAGATAAGATTATAAGCTCCTTTTCTTTATCCACAGCAAACTCGAAGTTTTACGTTCTGGTAGATATTTTTTTTAAATAATCAGTAAACTAGTTTAAAATGAGCTTTTAGTAATGCAACAAAATCACTGAACTCTACAACTTTTGGTTTGATTTTATTTTCACCAGACTGCCTTCTCCCATGCAATGTACCTACTAGTGAGAGTATTAATAAAACATGTAATTATTTTTATTCATCTGTCACAAACTTTTATTTATACCGTCTAGTTAAATGGTTACTTCTAAAATTTCTAGTGTTACTTTTTTATATAAATCAGATCCGAAACTCCCAATTTGTGATCTTTTATCTAAAAGTAAACAAAAACCACAGATCTTTTGAAAACATTTTAAAAAATAAGCAGTAAAAGTATAATGCAAAATGATGACAAAATTACAACACAGAATAAAAATAACATTTAAATATGTATAAGCTTCTTCAAGAATTTAAAATACTACAAATTACATGTAAAATGTGAATAATAAAGACTGACTTTATCAGTCCATAATATCCTGAAGCAGCATTAATTGTCTAATCTAGTCCTAGTCTAGCCTTTAAAATTTAGTCAATCCTGCCATCCATAATGGCATCTCTGGATAAAACAAATGGGACTTCCCGAGTGGACCTGAGCCAAAGCTATTGTTGGGGCCAAGACTGAATACTGATGGTCCTGACTAAAATGGAGAGTTGGGGTCACCGGGGTGATATCCTGCTGGTTCAATACCAGATTTCTAGGAAAGGACAGAGAAGATTTCTGATGACAAAAATTGTCATCTGTTTTGTGAGTAGACTCATTCATTAATTCAAAAATTATTTATTTAGCATCAGTTATGTGCAAGGCATTAATGAAAGGTTAGATGGATAACAGGTTATCACCAGATATTGCATAAAAAAATTATTAGCCCACATAACTTTTTTAACAGAACAATATTCCCAATAATAATAAGTAGACTGGAAAAAATAAGAACATTAAAAGTATTTACCTGGCATATTTTTTTTAGTCATCCTGAACCTGTGTCTATTTATAATGTTCATTTAACTTATTTCCCTTTTCTAAGAACTAAAAGTTACTCAATTTAAAAATTAATCATTCTTTCTGATATTCTCAATATATTCAATTCCATTTTTTAAAAAGTACTTCCTATTTTCTTTAGAACATTGGGCTTTACCTTTAGTTATTATAAAGCCTTCAAAGATTATATAAAAGCAGATTTAACACCATTTATATTGGAAATTTCTAAATTTAGGAGGTCTATTACTATCCAGTTAGAAAGTTTCCCCATTCTATTCTTTTCATGTCACTGGACTGTTGGTCAGGAGATCAAGTATACCAAGAAATACTGGCCAAGAGGAAAATGAATTAGTTACTGTTCTTTCATTCTAAATGTCACTGCAAAATCAGAACAAGGTGTTTGCCTAATTTAAATGTTATTGGCAAAACTATTTAGTTGAGATAATAGTTTAAAAAAAAGTGAAGTGTTTCCATTTTTTTCAACAACACTATAATATTAAACTATATAAATATAGAAACTACATTACTAAAAGGTGTTTGAATGTTTATAAAGTTAGTATTAAATGAGTGTATATTTTCAATACTATAATATTCAATTCTTTAAAGATAGTCTTACCTGAAGATTTGTGATTGTCTTTGTTTAATTTTTAACTCATGTTGCAACTGACTCAATTCTTTCTGTACTCTCTGAAAATCATTTTGGTGACTTTTTAACTGCATGCTTGCATCTCGAATTCTAAAAATATAAACAAATAACAACTGTTATAAGCCTAAATATTTCCTCATGAGTACTTTATCAAAATTTAAATCCACTTTTTTCATTGCAGCACTATTTACAATAGCCAGGACATGGAAGCAAACTAAATGTCCATCAACAGAGGTATGGATAAAGAAGATGTGGTACATATATACAATGGAATATTACTCAACCATAAAAAAAACAAAATAATGCCATTTGCAGCAACATGGGTGGACCTAGAGACTGTCATACTGAGTGAAGTAAGTCAGACACAGCAAAGACAAATATCATATGATACTGCTTATATGTGGAATCTAAAAAAAGGGGACAAATGAACATAGTTACAAAACAGAAGTAGAGTCACAGATGTATCAACAGAAAACAAACTTATGGTTACCAGCAGATAAGGAAGGGGTGGGATACACTGGGAGATTGGGATTGACATATACACACTACTACATATAAATAGATAATTAATAAGAACCTACTGTACAGCACAGGGAGTTCTACTCAGTACTCTGTAATGGGCTATGGGAAAAAAATCTAAAAAAATAGTGGATATATGTATATGTATAACTGATTCACTTTGCTGTACACCTGAAACTAACACAACATAGTAAATCAACTATACTCCAAAATATATTTTTTTAAATTTTAAATCCATTTTTAATAAAAATAAAAGAAAACTATGGGGGGGGGGACCGTCAAGATGGTGGAGAAATAAGACGTGGAGATCACCTTCCTCCCCACAATTACATCAAAAATACATCTACATGTGGATCAACTCTTACAGAACACCTACTGAATGCTGGCAGAAGACCTCAGACTTCCCAAAAGGCAAGAAAATCCCCATGTACCTAGGTAGGGCAAAAGAAAACAGAAAAAACAGAGACAAAAGAATAGGGACAGGACCTGCACCTCTGGGAGGGAGCTGTAAAAGAGGAAAAGTTTCCACACACTTGGAAGCCCCTTCACTGGTAGAGAGGGAGGTGGATGGGGGGAAAGCTTTGGAGCCATGGAGGAGAGCGCAGCAACAGGGGTGCAGAGGGCAAAGCGGAGAGATTCCTGCACACAGGATCAGTGCTGACCAGCATTCACCAGCCTGAGACAATTTTCTGCTCACCCGCTGGGGCAGGTGGGGGCTGGGAGCTGAGTCTTGGGCTTCGGAGGTCAGATCCCAGGGAGAAGACTGGGGTTGGCTGCGTGAAGACAGCCTGAAGAGGGCTGGCGTGCTAAAACTAGCTGGGAGGGAGTCAGGGAAAAAGTCTGGACCTGCCGAAGAGGCAAGAGACCATTGTTTCGGGGTGTGTGAGGAGAGGGGATTCCTTCCATGTGTGCCCACAGGAGACAGAGCACCACCTAAGCAAGCTCCAGAGATGGGTATGAGCTGTGGCTAGCAGCTCAGACCACAGAGACAGGCATGAAATGCTAACGCTGCTGCCGCTGCCACCAAGAATCCTATGTGCAAACACAGGTCACTACCCATACCCGCCCCACAACCCCACAGGAGCCTGTGCAGCACACCACTGCCACTGTCCCCAGATCCAGGGACAACTTCCCCGGGAGAACACACAGAGCACCTCAGGCTGTTGTAATGTCACGCTGGCCTCTGCCGCTGCATGCTCCCGTCGCATTCCAATTATGACTACCATCCAGCTCCCTCTCCCTGGCCTGAGACAGCAAAAGAGCCCTAATCAGCCGCTGCTTTAACCCTCTCCTGTCTGGGTGGGGAACAGACGCCTGAGGGCGACCTACACACAGAGGTGGGGCCAAAACCAAAGCTGAACCCCAGGAGCTGTGTGAACAAAGAAGAGAAAGGGAAATCTCTCCCAGCAGCCTCAGGAGCAGCGGATTACACTCCCACAATCAACTAGATGAACCTGCATCTGTGGAATCCCTGAATAGACAATGAATATTCCCAAAATTGAGGCAGTGGACTTTGGGAGCAACTGTAGACTAGGGGTTTGCTGTCTGCAACTGAATTGTTTCTGATTTTTATGTTTATCTTAGTTTAGTTTTTAGTGCTTGCTATCGTTGATGCATTTGTTTATTGGTTTGGTTGCTCTCTTTTTTTATTATTTCTTTATTTTATAACTTTTTAAAATTTTATTATTATTATTTTCTTCCCTTTTTTTGGATCCTTTTCTTCTGAGCCATGTGGCTGACAGGGTCTTGGTGCTCCAGATGGGTGTGAAGCCTGAGCCTCCAAGGTGGGAGAGCCAAGTCCAGGACATTGCACTACCAGAGAGACGCCCCAGCTCCACATAATACCAACTGGCGAGAGCTCTCCCAGAGATCTCCTTCTCAACGCTAAGACCCAGCTCCACCCAACGGCCTGCAAGCTCAAGTGCTGGATGCCCCATGCCAAACAACTAGCAAGACAGGAACACAGCCCCACCCATCAGCAGAGAGGCTGCCTAAACTCACACTAAGTTCACAGACACCCCAAAACACAAAACCAGACACAGCCTGCCCACCAGAAAGACAAGATCCAGCCCCACCCACCAGAACACAGGCACCGGGCCCTGCCACCAAGAAGCCTACACAAGCCACTGAACCAACCTCACCCACTAGAGGCAGACACCAAAAACAACGGGAGCTATGAACTTGCAGCCTGTGAAAAGGAGATCCCAAACACAGTAAGTTAAGCAAAATGAGAAGACAGAGAAATATGCAGCAGATGAAGGAGTAACAAATGAAAAGGAAATGGGCAGTCTACCTGAAAAAGAATTCAGAGTAATGATAGTAAAGATGATCCAAGATCTTGGAAATAGAATGGAAAAAATACAAGAAACGTTTAACAAGGACTTAGAAGAAATAAAGAGCAAACAACAATGATGAACACCACAACAAACGAAATTAAAAATTCTTTAGAGGGAATCAATAGCAGAATAACTGAGGCAGAAGAACGCATAAGTGACCTGGAAGACAAAATAGTGGAAATAATCACCGAAGAGCAGAATAAAGAATAAAGAATGAAAAGAATTGAGGGCAGTCTCAGAGACCTCTGGGACAACATTAAACATGCCAACATTCAAATTATAGGGGTCCCAGAAGAAGACCTGGATCTGATAAAATATTTGAAGAGATTATAGTTGAAAATTTCCCTAATATGGGAAAGGAAAGAGTCAATCAAGTCCAGGAAGCAAAGAGAGTCCCACACAGAATAAATTCAAGGAGAAACACGCCAAGACACATATTAATCAAGCTATCAAAAATTAAACACAAAGGAGAAACATTAAAAGTAGCAAGGGAAAAGCAACAAATAAAATACAAGGGAATCCGCATAAGGTTAAGAGCTGATCTTTCAGCAGAAACTCTGCAAGCCAGAAGAGAGTGCTAGACATATTTAAAGTGATGAAAGGGAAAAACCTACAACCAAGATTACTCTAGCCAGCAAGGATATCATTCAGATTCAACAGATAAATTAAAACCTATACAGACAACGAGAAGTTAAGAGAATTCAGCACCACCAAATCAGCTTTACAACAAATGCTAAATGAACTTTGCTAGGCAGGAAACACAAGAGAAGGAAAAGACTTACAAAAACAAACCCAAAACAATTATGAAAATGGTAATAGGAACATACATATCGATAATTACCTTAAATACAAATGGATTAAATGCTCCAATGAAGAGACACAGACTGGCTGAATGGATACAAAAACAAGACCCATATATATGCTGTCTACAAGAGACCCACTTCAGACCTAGGGACACATACAGACTGAAAGTGAGGGGATGGAAAAAGATATTCCATGCAAATGGAAATCAAAAGAAAGCTGGGGTAGCAAGTCTCATATAAGGCAAAATAGACTTTAAAATAAAATTACAAGATACAAAGAAGGACACTACATAATGATCAAGGGATCGAACCAAGAAGAAGATATAACAATTGTAAATATTTATGCACCCAACATAGGAGCACCTCAACATATATGGCAAATGCTCACAACCATAAAAGGGGAAATCAACAGTAACACAGTAATAGTAGGGGACTTTAAAACCCCACTTTACCCAATGGACAAATAATCCAAAATGAAAATAAATAAGGAAACCCAAGCTTTAAATAACACATTAGACAAGATGGACTTAATTGATATTTATGGGACATTCCATCCAAAAACAACAAAATACACTTTCTTCTCAAATGCTCATGGAACATTCTCCAGGATAGATCATGTTGTGGGTCACAAATCAAGCCCCAGTAAGTTTAAGAAACTTCAAATTGTATCAAGTACCTTTTCCAACCACAATGCTATGAGACAGGAAAAAAACTGTAAAAAATACAAACATTTGGAAGCTAAACGATACGCTACTAAATAACCAAGAGATCACTGAAGAAATCAAAAAATACCTAGAAACAAATGACCATGAAAACACAATGAGCCAAAACCTATGGGATGCAGCAAAAGCAGTTCTAAGACGGAAGTTTATAGCAATACAATCCTACCTCAAGAAACAAGAAACATCTCAAATAACCTAACCTTACACATAAAGCAGTTAGAGAAAGAAAAACAAAAAAAACCCCAAAGTTAGCAGAAGGAAAGAAATCATAAAGATCAGGCAGAAATAAACGAAAAAGAAATGAAAAAAACAAGAGCAAAGATCAATAAAACTAAAAGTTGGTTCTTTGAGAAGATAAACAAAACTGATAAACCATTAGCCAGACTCATCAAGAAAAAAGGAGAGAAGACTCAAATCAACTGAATTAGAAATGAAAAAGGAGAAGTAACAAATGACACTGAAGAAATACAAAAGATCATGAGAGATTACTACAAGCAACTATATGCCAATAAAATGGACAACCTGGAAGAAATGGACAAATTCTTAGAAAAGCACAACCTTCCAAGACGAAACCAGGAAGAAATACAAAACATGAACAACTAATCACAAGTAATGCAATTGAAACTGTGATTAAAATTCTTCCAATAGACAAAAGCCCAGGATCAGATGGCTTCACAGGTGAATTCTCTCAAACATTTAGAGAACAGCTAACACCTATCCTTCTCAAACTCTTACAAGATATAGCAGAGGGTGGAACACTTCCAAATTCATTCTACGAGGCCACCATCACCCTGATACCAAAACCAGACAAAGATGTCACAAAAAAAGAAAACTACAGGCCAATATCACTGATGAACATAGATGCAAAAATCCTCAACAAAATACTAGAAAATAAAATCCAACAGCACGTTAAAAGCATCATACACCATGATAAAGTGGGGTTTATCTCAGGAATGCAAGGATTCTTCAATACACACAAATCAATCAATGTGATACACCATATTAACAAATTGAAGGATAAAAACCATATGATCATCTCAATAGATGCAGAAAAAGCTTTCAACAAAATTCAACACCCATTTATGATGAAACTCTCCAGAAAGTAGTCACAGAGGGAACTTACCTCAACATAACAAAGGCCATATATGACAAACCCACAGCCAACATCATTCTCAATGGTGAAAAACTGAAACCATTTCCTCTAAGATCAGGAACAAGACAAGGCTGCCTACTCTCACCACTGTTATTCAACATAGTTTTGGAAGTTTTAGCCACAGCAATCAGAGAATAAAAAGAAATAAAAGGAATCCAAATCAGAAAAGAAAAAGTAAAGCTGTCACTGTTTGCAGATGACATGACACTATACATAGAGAATACTAAAGATGCTACCAGAAAATTACTAGAGCTAATAAATGAATTTGGTAAATTAGCAGGATATGAAATTAATGCACAGAAATCTCTTGCATTCCTATACACCACTGATGAAAAATGTGAAATTAAGGAAACACTCCCATTTACCATTGCAACAAAAAGAACAAAATACCTAGGAATAAACCTACCTAAGGAAACAAAAGACCTGTATGCAGAAAACTATAATACACTGATGAAAGAAATTAAAGAAGATAAAAACAGATAGTGAAATATACCATGTTCTTGGATTGGAAAATCAACATTGTGAAAATGACTATACTACCCAAGCAATCTACAGATTCTATGCAATCCCTATCAAACTACTGATGGCAGTTTTCACAGAACTAGAACAAAAAATTTCACAATTTGTATGGAAACACAAAACACCCTGAATAGCCAAAGGAAACTTGAGAAAGAAAAATGGAGCTGGAGGAATCAGGCTCCCTGACTTCAGACTATACTACAAAGCTACAGTAATCAAGACAGTATGATACTAGCACAAAAACAGAAATATAGATCAATGGAACAGGATAGAAAGTCCAGATATAAACCCACACACCTATGGTCACCTTATCTTTGATAAAAGAGGCAAGAATATACAACAGAGAAAAGACAACCTCTTCAATAAGTGGCACTGGGAAAACTGGACAGCTACAAGAAAAAGAATGAAATTAGAACACTTCCTAACACCATACACAAAAAATAAACTCAAAATGTATTAAAGTCCTAAATGTAAGGCCAGACACTATAAAACTCTTAGAGGAAAACATAGGCAGAACACTCTATGACATAAATTACAGCAAGATCTTTTCTGACCCACCTCTTAGAGAAATGGAAATAAAAACAAAAATAAACAAATGGGACCTAATGAAACTTCACAGCTTTTGCACAGCAAAGGAAACCATAAAGAAGAGGAAAAGACTACCCTTCAGAATGGGAGAAAATATTTGCAAAGGATTAATCTCCAAAATATACAAGCAGCTCATGCAGCTCAGTATCAAAAATCAAACAACCCAATCCAAAAATGGGCAGAAGATCTAAATAGACATTTCTCCAAAGAAGATATACAGATTGCCAACAAGCCCATGAAAGGATGCTCAACATCACTAATCATTAGAGAAATGCAAATCAAAATCACAATGAGGCCATCCTCACACCAGTCAGGATGGCCATCATCAAAAAATCTAGAAACAATAAATGCTGGAGAGGGTGAGGAGAAAAGGGAACCCTCTTGCACTGTTGGTGGGAATGTAAATTGATACAGCCACTATGGAGAACAGTATGGCGTTTCCTTAAAAAACTAAAAACAGAGCTACCATACGACCCAGCAATACCACCACTGGGCATATACCCTGAGAAAACCATAAAGTGAAAAAGAGACATCTACCACAGTGTTCACTGCAGCACTATTTACAATAGCCAGGACATGGAAGCAACCTAAGTGTCCATCTACAGATGAATGGATAAAGATGTGGCACATATATACAATGGAATATTACTCAGCCATAAAAAGAAATGAAATTGAGTTATTTGTACTGAGTTGGATGGACCTAGAGTCTGTCATACAGAGTGAAGTAAGTCAGAAAGAGAAAAACAAATACCATATGCTAACACATATATATGAAATCTTAAAAAAAAATGGTTCTGATGAACCTAGGGGCAGGACAGTAATAAAGACGCAGACATACAGAATGGACTTGAGGACACGGGGAGGGGGAAGGGTAAGTTGGGACAAAGTGAGAGAGTAACGCTGACATATATACATTACGAAATGTAAAACAGATAGCTAGTGGGAAGCAGCTACACAACACAGGGAGATCAGCTGGGTGCTTTGTGACCACCTAGAGGGGTGGGATAGGGAGGGTGGGAAGGAGATGCAAGAGGGAGGGGATATAGGGATATATGTATACATATAGCTGATTCACTTTGTTATACAGCAGAAACTAACACAACACTGTTAAGCAACTATACTCCAATAAAGATGTTAAAAAAAAAGAAAAGAAAAAAAACCTATGCTTCTCTTATATGCTAAATGAATGTACAGAGAAAGTATAGAGAGACACATACCAAATAGCCATTTTTCCTGGGGAGGAGAGTGGAATTCTCAGGCAAGGAATAGGCAACAAATATTGAAGGGAAGCATAACTTTATATCTTTTGTATTGTTTGAATTTTTGCAATGAACGTGTATTTTTACTTGTAATACTAATTAAAATGTACCTGGACAAATAATTTAACTTTTATCAAAGTAATACATGTACATAACTTAAAATGTCAAATATTTCTAAAAGAGTTATAAGAAAAAATAGTAATCATTTGATTTTACCCCAATTCTCACTGCCCAAAATAACTTTCAACTTTTTTCTTCTAGTATTTAACTCTGTATTATTAAATAACATGCTTATACTGTTATTTCTTAAATTTCATTTTAGATATTGTCTAGTGAATAAATCAGTTAAATCTGGTTCTGCTACTTAATATAACTGAGACCTGAATATGATGACTTAAATATACAAAGGTATCAATATATTATCTTACATAAAACAAATGTATTGTTAGCCAGTCCAATGCTGATATGATAGCTTTAGAGTGTCATCAGGGCCCCAGGATCCTTCCAGCTCTATGGTCTACTATCTTTGGTGTGTGTCCATTATTCTCATGGTCTATGATAATGGCAGAAATGCCAACTATCACTTTCCCATTCCAGACCATCAGCAGTAGAAGACTCCTCTGTCCCTTTCAAGGATATTTCCTGGAAGTACCACAGTATACTTCTGCTGAACCTAGACACCTGGCTGTACCTAGCTGCAAGTTAAGCTGAGAAATGTAGTTATTTTAACTGGAAAGATTACCCCCCAGATATATCCATAGTTCTATTTCTAAGGAAGAAAGAAGAATGTACGCTGGGATAAGTACCTTGCAGTCTCTAACACAATTGCAATAAGAATTAACCCTCCTATACATATCTACACACCTATACAGATACACACACACACATGCACACACATGCACACACACACAGCCTTCCTCCCCTCATCCTCCCAATATAGTTAAATCACTCTTTTTATCCAGTGTTGATATTATTCTTCACTATGGGCGACATGTTATGCCATGATCACATTTCTTTTTTTGTACAACTTTTTGTTGCCCCTGGATTAAAAAACATCTCCTTTTCTTCCTTCTTAGTTTTTTGTGTGCCTATCACTTCTGAATCTTACAGAGGTGTAATCCTCCGCTCTCGATACCTTCAGCACAGCAAATAATCCTTCCATATCATTTCTTTTCCAGAGGCAGCCTTCCTAGAGCTCTCCACTCCCCTGCTCTAGTCTCATTATGCTCTGGTTTGACTATACAACTGTCATTCTGGGACTTCCCTTCCTTATTATTTCAGCTTGCTTTCATGTCAGATCTCCTGTATCCTGGTTCTAAAGTCTTCCTCCTCCTTGGTTTACTCCTTTTGGTGGAGTAAATCCTCCAAGAGCTTTTTGTGCACAAGAGGTAAATCTGAGACCTTGATAATCTGAAAATATCTTTATTTGATCTCAGACTGAACAGTTTGGCTGGATGTAGAATCATAGATGAGGAAAGTAATCTTCATCAGAAAATTAGGGCTTTGTTCTGCTGTTTCCTAACTCTTAATGTTGCTTCTGAGAAGTCCAATGACATTCTAATTCCTACTGCTTTGTGTGATACATGGTAGGTGCTCCCCACCCTGTCTCCACCCCAGTTCAGAAGGTTTAAAAGTTTCTCTTTTCACTTTGTATTCTTAAATTTGATCACAATATATCTTCATGTTAGTCTTTTGTCATTCTCTGTACTGGGCGCATGGTGAATACTTCCTTTGGAAATGGATGTCTTTGAATTCCAGGAATTTTTCCCTAGGAAAAGGAGAAAGATTCCTTCCCCTCCATTTTCTCTATTTTATTTCTGGAGTATCTTTCTATTTTTTTGAATGTGGTGCTTCCCAGAGAGATCTAATTTTCTTACCCTTTCTTTGCCATCTTACCACTTTTGACATTTTGTTCTACTTTCATTATCTTCCATCCTGCCTATGAAATTTTTAATTTCTGCTATCATATTTTAATTACCAAGAATTCTTATTCTCCAAAAGGTCCTCTTTTTACTGTACCTGGTTTTTGTTTCATTGATACCATTTATTCTGTTTATTTTTTTGAGGTTATCAATTATAATGTGTTTTTAAAGTTTTCTTCAGCTCACTGCATTGCTTCTGTTTCCTTTGGGTTTGTTTTTTTCTCTCTTTACTTTCTGTCTTTCACATTTGAGGCATCTCTCAAAAGTCTGGAGATCCTTTATTGTCTATTCATATTTAAGATTGAGGCACTTAAAATGATATTTGGTCCAGTTTCTACAAGTTAATGATGACAAAGGGAGAAAAGGGGGGAGAGAATTTTCAAGATAAAAGAGAAGAAAAGTGACAGTCAAATGGGATACATAGACCTTGTACAGAATCAGATTCAAACAAATAAACTGTAAAAAATTATACTTCTTTTTTAAGAAGTGAGGAAATTTGATTATGGACTAGGAATTAGATAATACTGAGGAACTGTTACTAATTTGGGGCTAATAATACTGTTGTTATATAAGAAAATGGCACGTCAAACTGAAGTAGGGACTTCCCTGGTGGCGCAGTGATTAAGAATCCACCTGCCAATGTAGGGGACGTGGGTTCAAGTCCTGGTCTGGGAAGATCCCACATGCCATGGAGCAACTAAGCCTGTGTGCCACAACTACTGAGCCTGTGCTCAAGAGCCTGCGAACCACAACTACTGAGCCTGTGAGCCACCAGTACTGAAGTCTACGCGCCTAGAGCCTGTGCTCCGCAACAAAGAGAAGACACCACAATGAGAAGCCCGCGCACCACAATGAAGAGTAGCCCCCATTCTGACAACTAGAGAAAGCCCATGAGCAGCAACAAAGACCCAATGCAGCCAAAAATAAATAAATACATTTATTTTTTTTAAAAAAACAAACTGAAGTAAACAGGGATGAAAACAGTATGGAGTCTTGGATCTGCCTTGAATTACTTCAGCAAACAAGAATAGGAACAGATGAAACACATATAACAAAATCTTGGTTATTTTTGAATCCGTGTTAATGGGTATTTATTATACTATGTTCTCTTTAGAAAAATGAATGGGGCTTCCCTGGTGGCGCAGTGGTTGGGAATCCGCCTGCCAATGCAGGGGACACGGGTTCATGCCCCGGTCCGGGAAGATCCCACATGCCGCAGTGCAGCTGGGCCCGTGAGCCATGCCCACTGAGCCTGTGCGTCCGGAGCCTGTGCTCCACAACAGGAGAGGCCACAACAGTGAGAGGCCCACAACCCGCAAAAAAAAAAAAAAAAAAAAAAAAAAGAATGAATGAGAGAAATGGAAATAAAAACAAAGATAAAAAAATGGGACCTAATGAAACTTCAAAGCTTTTGCACAGCAAAGGAAACCATAAACAAGACCAAAAGACAACCCTCAGAATGGGAGAAAATATTTGCAAATGAAGCAACCGACAAAGGATTAATCTCCAAAATTTACAAGCAGCTCATGCAGCTCAATAACAAAAAAACAAAAAACCCAATCCAAAAATGGGCAGAAGACCTAAATAGACATTTCTCCAAAGAAGATATATAGACTGCCAACAAACCCATGAAAGAATGCTCAACTTCATTAATCATTAG
The DNA here is from genome assembly GCF_951394435.1 of Stenella coeruleoalba. Lineage (NCBI taxonomy): Eukaryota > Metazoa > Chordata > Mammalia > Artiodactyla > Delphinidae > Stenella > Stenella coeruleoalba. The sequence goes on along the minus strand of NC_137150.1, from coordinate 37,475,969 downwards.
AGAAATGCAAATCAAAACTACAATGAGATATCATCTCACACCAGTCAGAATGGCCATCATCAAAAAATCTAGAAACAATAAATGCTGGAGAGGGTGTGGAGAAAAGGGAACCCTCTTACACTGCTGGTGGGAATGTAAATTGATACAGCCACTGTGGAGAACAGTATGGAGTTTCCTTAAAAAACTACAAATAGAACTACCATATGACCCAGCAATCCCACTACTGGGCATATACCCTGAGAAAACCATAATTCAAAAAGAGTCATGTACCACAATGTTCATTGCAGCTCTATTTACAATAGCCCAGAGATGGAAACAACCTAAGTGCCCATCATCGGATGAATGGATAAAGAAGATGTGGCACATATATACAATGGAATATTACTCAGCCATAAAAAGAAACGAAATTGAGCTATTTGTAATGAGGTGGATAGACCTAGAGTCTGTCATACAGAGTGAAGTAAGTCAGAAAGAGAAAGACAAATACCATATGCTAACACATATATATGGAATTTAAGAAAAAAATGTCATGAAGAACCTAGGGGTAAGACAGGAATAAAGACACAGACCTATTGGAGAACGGACTTGAGGATATGGGGAGGGGGAAGGGTGAGCTGTGACAGGGCGAGAGAGAGGCATGGACATATATACACTAACAAACGTAAGGTAGATAGCTAGTGGGAAGCAGCCGCATGGCACAGGGATATCGGCTTGGTGCTTTGTGACTGCCTGGAGGGGTGGGATAGGGAGGGTGGGAGGGAGGGAGACGCAAGAGGGAAGAGATATGGGAACATACGTATATGTATAACTGATTCACTTTGTTATAAAGCAATTAACCTCAATAAAGATATTTAAAAAAAAAAGAATGAATGAGGCACTGAAATGCTCTCTGTAAGCTTGTGTGTGTGTGTGTGTGTGTGTGTGTGTGTGTGTATGTGTGTACAGTAGTTGTTAAATGATGGGCTTCACTGTGGGGAAATCAGGTGAGGAACTAGCTGTTTTGATAGTACCTATGCCATCTGACCGAGTCAGGGAAGGGTAATTATCAGCCTTTGGGAAGGTATACTGGGAAGAAGTTCTGAAAAGCCTAAATGCACCTTTAAAATATTTTTCATGAATCGTACTATTTCCATTCCCACTTTGTACCCTGAAAGTATTTCCCTAAGCATACTAAGAGGAAAAAAATCAGCTGAATTTGTTTTCAGGAGTCACACCTTAAAAAAATAATTTAACAGAGGAACGTAGAAAAAAGGTTAAGAAAATATATACCGGACAGATGCTTTAAAACGATAAAAGATATATATTAATGTTAATAACTAGCAAGACACTAAATGGAACAACACTTTTATTTTGATAAAAAGCCTAATTTACCACGAAAAATACGAATTATAAGCCTTTGTATACCCAAAACATAGCCTCAAATTATATAAAGGAAAAATCTGTTAAAAATCCAATAAGAACAAATTAATAATCATAATAAAAGGTATTAACACATTTCTCACAGAAATGGTCACAATGACATGAAAAATAGGTAAAGATATTGAGGATCTGAATAACATAATTAACAAGCTTAATGTATGGCCATAATCGGAACTTATATCTAATAATCATTTCTTCCAAACACATGGTATAACCACAAAAATTGACCACGTAATCAGCCACAACTGACATTTTAATATATTCATAAAAAGAAAAAAAATTACACCCACATTCATTGTCCACAATAAAATCACATGAAAATCGACAACAAACGGTAGTCAAAAACCACATACATGGAAACTTCAACATACATCTGATAAACCTTGGGCCAAAGAGGAAATAGAAGTCGAGTTATAAACTATTTAGAAATAAATGATAATGGAAGCACTATTTATCAAAGTATTTAGAAGAAAATTTATAGCTTTAAATATTTACTTTAAAAAAAACAATGAATGTGTACTCTGAATGTCATAAGCCAGGAGAAAAGCATAAATGACAAAAAACAATGAATGTTCAGAAGCAAGGCAACCCCAGTAGCAATGAGCACACCCAAAGCCAATATCTTGGTTTCTAAATACTATTCTCCAGTAAAAGATATCAGAAGATCTTAGAGAACTGGTTGATTCCAGGGGTGGGGCAGGAAAAATTTAAGATGAGCCTAGAACATTTTATGATGCCAGAAAGTAAGGAAGAGTTCAAAGGAAGACAGAGGCATGTTGAAAGGGCACAGGTACCACCTCAAAGAGCTCCTAATGGCTAAACTGGAACAACTGAGCAACAAAATAAATAACTGTAGTACTGGATTATAACCCACAAAATAAAAGTGAATGAGTCCATACTGACATTAACAAATAACTGAATAGTTAAACAAATGGGAGAGAAGGAACAGCTGTTCCTTACAGAGAAATTCCAGTTAATAAACATAGAAGGAATGAGAAAAAAAAAAATTGTTAGAAGAGCACAGTAATAACTGTTGCAAGCAAAATCTATGCTAAAAGTAGGTGAAAGTTTGAGGAGAAACAGAATATTTGAATATTCTCAAAGTTTCTACCCCAAGATATTTATTAATTGTAAAGGGAAAAATAATAATTTTACAGTGGAGGAACCTGGCATACATCACCTTAGCCAAGTGATCAACATTTAACATGATCTGTATTAAGACATATTGACATCACATACACTCTGACATGATACACTGAGAAGGGCATATCACTTCTGTGGTATTCTTGCCAAAAATGAACAATCTCTATTAAATTATGCGTAAACATCAGACAAACCCAAATTGAGGGGATTCTACAAAATAACTGACCAGTTCTCTTCAAAAACCTCGAGTCATGAAAGACAAAGAAAGACTCAGGAACTGTCACAGATCAAAGGAGACTAAAAAGATATGAGGTCTAAATGCAATCAGTGATCCCAGATTGAATCCTGGAGTGGGGGAAAAAAAACATGTCAGTGAAAAAACGGATAAAATCAAATAAAGTCTGTAGGTTAGTTAATAGTAGTATACCAATGTTAGTTTCTTAGTTTTTATAATTGTACCATAGTTATGAAAGTTGTTAGCATTAGGGGAAGCTGTGTATATGGGAACTCTCCATACTATTTTTGCAACTTTCTATAAATCTAAAATTATTTCAAAGTAAAAAGTTAAAAAAATCACTTGTACATATTTAATGAATAATTTGTACATGTCAAATGTATCTGTTATAAACTATGGTGTAAAAAGGTAGGTATACTTTAAATTTTGGAAGTTATGCATTTTTATATAGCAAAAATAAAAGAAAACACCTTCACGGTCAATATTAGAGAAACATTAAGTAACCTATATTCCTATGGAATACCATATATATATATATTAAAAAAAAAAAGAATGAAGTAGATCTCTATGTCCTGACATGGAAAGAATACTAAGACTTAAGAAGAAAAAAGAAAAGCAAGTTGTAATTTACAGATCAACAAGAGTTTTCAAACACTCCTACTGGGAATGTAAATTAACATAGCTACGTTGAATAAATAGTAGGATCTACTAAGCCTGGCCATATGCACAATGCCATGACCCAGAATTTCCACACCTGGTACATACCCAACAGAAAAATGTACTCAAGTATGTACCAAAGACATGCACACAAATGTTCATGGCAGCACTGATTTTAATAGCCCCAAATTGGAAACAGCCAAATGCTCACCCACAGTAGAATAGATAAATCCATTGTGGTATATTCATACCATTGAAAACTGAACAGCAATAAGAGTGAACGAACAGCAGCTACCCATAGCAAGATGAATGCTTCTTGCAAACATAAGGCTAAGTGAAGTAAACCAGACAAGAGAATACACACCATATGATTCCATTCACATAAAGTTCAAAAATAGGCAAAATTAATCTATGGTGTTATAATTCAAGATAGTAATTTCCTTTGGGTGGGTGACAGTAAGATAAGTACAAGAGCGCTTCTAGGGGGATGTATCTTCAGTTTCATGATCCGGATGCTGATTACATGGGAAATTCACTTTGTGAAATTTAGTTTAGTCATACATGTATTATTTGTGCATTTTTCTCTTATATATGTTATACTTCAATAAAAATTTAGAAAAATAAAAAATTAAATAAAGTAGAATTAAAAAAATCACCTAGAGAGTCTCATTACGTGTAAGTACATCTAAGGTTGATAAATAGGGAAAAAAGTCCAGAAATATTAGAAGGATTTTAACCTTATATAGTACATTGTGGGGTTAAATGAAATTTGTATTAAACATTCCTTAATAAAACACGAGGAATACAGCCAATCTCTTGTGATAATTGTAAATGGAGGGAGGAGGCAAGATGGCAGAATAGGAGGATGCAGAATTTGTCACCCCTCAGAAGTATATCAAGAATACATCCATAAATGGAACACTTCTCACAGAGCACCTGCTGAACATTAGGGGAAGACTTCAGACACCTAAAAGGACAAGAAAAATCCCCTCACAACTCGGTAGGACAAAAGAAAGAAGAAAAAAAAGAAAAGAGGAATCAAAAAAGGGACCAGCAACCCTGGTGGGAAGCTGAGGGTGAGGGGAGGTCCCCGCACTCAGAAAATCCCTCACGGTGGGGAAATCAGCTGGGACGGAAGGAGACCTTCAGGAGATCAAAGGAGAATGCAGCGGACGGCCTGTGGAAGGCAGGACAAAGCAAGAACTGCGTGCATAGTCTGCGCTGCAGCTCTGCGCATCCCAGCCTGAGTCGTGAGTCGCCTGTTGCTGAGGGGGGCTGGGTGCTGGAAAGTGGCGTTTGGAGCCCAGACACAGGTAGGGGACAGCTGTTGGCTGTATAAAGATAGCCTGAAGCGACAGGAATAAGGGACTGCACAACCGGGAAAGTTTGTGGAAAAAAGCCCAGGACACCATAGAAGCAAGGCATCATTGTTGAGTGGTGCCCAAGGGGCGGGGCCGCTATTACAACTCCTTTCCCTACCCGCCAGCTTCTTCGGCCTCCATGGTAACTGGAAAGGGCTCCCATCTGAGTAGTTCGCCTGTCCCTCAAGCCAAGGCCTCCTCCGCCCGCATAGGCTCTGGGGTCCTGAGTGCCCCTGCATGAGATGGAAATCTGCCAATGCTGGTGGGGGCTGAGTACTAAAGTGAGGGGTTAAGGAGAGGATCTGGGGAGACGAATGCTGTTGGCTGTGTGAATTCAACAGAGGGGATGGGAGCGAGGGGCTCCATGGCTGGGAATGCCCCTAGAGGAAGCGTGATCTGCCGAGGAAATGAGGCACCATTGTTGAGAGGTGTGCAGGGGATGGGGATGCCACTGCCCCCCCCACACCAGCTCTTGCCTCCATGCGCACTGGGAGGGACTCCCACCAGACCGAGCATGCCACAGTCTGTTGCAACTGCCTGCTGGTCCCTGCCACCACAGGCAACTTGCACACACCCCAGGTGTGGCTGCTGTACCCCTCCCTAGGTGGAAGGAGTAAGTGTGCCCTAATCAGCCACTGCTTTCTCTCCCTGTCACCTGGGCAGGGAACAGATGCCTGAGAGTGATGCACATGCAGCGATGGGGCCAAAGCCAAAGCTGAGCCCCAGGGGCAGGGAGACTAAGAAAAAGGAGTGGAAATCTTTCCGTGAAGGTGCACAAGCTGCAGATTAAATCCCTGAGATCGGCTTGGTAAATCCTGCATCTGAGGAATACCTGAACAGACAATGAGTGTTCCCACAATTGAAACTGGTCTAGCCTTAGCAGCAGTGGACTTTGGGGACAAGTACACGTGGGAGTTGGGGCAGGGCATTGTCTGAGCTGGTCCCACAGTGCCCAGAGCCAATCCCCACCTCCCCAGGAGGCCCTCCAATACCTCCAGGTAGGTCTTTGGACTCTGATGGCCAGAAGGGAGTAGCAGGACATATTTAAAGTGATGAAAGGGAAAAACCTACAACCAAGATTACTCTACCCAGCAAGGATCTCATTCAGATTCGAAGGAGAAATCAAAAGCTTTACAGAGAAGCAAAACTAAGAGAATTCAGCACCACCAAACCAGCATTACAACAAATGCTAAAGGAACTTTGCTAGGCAGGAAACACAAGAGAAGAAAAAGACCTACAAAAAATACCCCAAAACAATTAAGAAAATGATAATAGGAACATACATATCAATAATTACCTTAAAGGCAAATGGATTAAGTGCTCCAACCAAAAGAGAGAAACTGGCTGAATGGATACAAAAACAAGACCCATATATATGCTGTCTATAAGAGACCCACTTCAGACCTAGGGACACATACAGACTGCAAGTGAGGGGATGGAAAAAGATATTCCATGCAAATGGAAATCAAAAGAAAGCTGGAGTAACAATTCTCGTATCAGACAAAATAGACTTTAAAATAAAGACTATTTCAAGAGACAAGGAGGGACACTACATAATGATCAAGGGATCAATCCAAGAAGATATAACAATTGTAAATATTTATGCACCCAAGATAGGAGCACCTCAATACATAAGCCAAGTGCTAACAGCCATAAAAAGGGAAATTAACAGTAACACAATAATGGTGGGGGACTTTAACACCCCACCTACACCAATGGACAGATCATCCAGACAGAAAATAAATAAGGAAACCCAAGATTTAAATGACACAGTAGACCAGACAATTAATACGTATAGGACATTCCATCTGAAAGCAACAGAAAATACTTTCTTCTCAAGTGCACGTCGAACATTTTCCAAGGCAGATCACATCTTGGTTCACAAAACAAGCCTCAGTAAATTTAAGAAAATTGAAATCGTATCAAGCATCTTTTCTGACCACAACGCTATGAGATTACAAATCAATTACAGAAAAAAAACTGTAAAAAAAACATACGGAGGCTAAACAATACGCTACTAAATAACCAGGAGATCACTAAAGAAATCAAAAAATACCTAGAAACAAATAACAATGAAAACATGATGACCCAAGAACTATGGGAGGCAGCAAAGGCAGTTCTAAGACAGATGTTTATAGCAGTACAATCTTACCTCAAGAAACAAGAAATATCTCAAATAAACAACATAACCTTACACCTAAAGCAACTACAGAAAGAAGAATGAACAAAACCCAAAACTAGTAGAAGGAAAGAAATCATAAAAATCAGAGGAGAAATAAATGAAATAGAAATGAAGAAAACAATAGCAAAGATCAATACAACTAAAAGCTGGATCTTTGAAAAGATAAAATTGATAAACCTTTAGTCAGACTCATCAAGAAAAAAAGGGAGAGGACTCAAATAAATAAAATAGAAATCAAAAAGAAGTTACAACTGACACTGCAGAAATACAAAGGATCGTAAGTGACTACTACAAGCACCTATATGCCAATAAAATAGAAAACCTGGAAGAAATGGACAAATTCTTAGAAAAGTACAACCTGCCAAGACTGAACCAGGAAGAAATAGAAAATATGAACAGACCAATCACAAGTAATGAAATTGAACCTATGATTTAAAATCTTCCAACAAACAAAAGCCCAGGACCAGATGGCTTCACAGGCAAATTCTATCAAACATTTAGAGAAGAACTAACACCTATCCTTCTCATACTCTTCCAAAAAATTGCAGCGGGGCACTTCCCTGGTGGTGCAGAAGTTAAGAATCCACCTGCCAATGCAGGGGACACGGGTTCGATCCCATATACCGCAGAGCAACTAAGCCCGTGTGCCACAACTACTGAGCCTGTGCTCTAGAGCCCACAGGCCACAACTACTGAGCCTGTGTGCCACAACTACTGAAGCCCGTGCACCTAGAGCCTCTGCTCTACAACAAGAGAAGACACAGCAATGAGAAGCCCATGCACCACAATGAAGAGAAGCCCCACTCACTGCAACTAGAGAAAGCCCGTGTGCGCAGCAATGAAGACACAACACAGCCAAAAATAAATAAATAAATTTATTTTTAAAAAACCCCACTATACTCTTTAAAAAAAAAAAAAAAAACTGCAGCGGGAGGAACACTCTCAAACTCATTCTACAAGGCCACCATCACCCTGATACCAAAACCAGACAAACATACCACAAGAAAAGAAACTTACAGGCCAATACAACTGATGAACATAGATGCAAAAATACTCAACAAAATACTAGCAAACCAAATCCAACAACACATAAAAAGGATCATACACCATGATCAAGTGGGATTTATCCCAGAGATGCAACGTTTCTTCAATAAATGCAAATCAATCAATGTGATACACCATATTAACAAATTGAAGAATAAAAACCATACGATCATCTCAATAGATACAGAAAAAGCTTTTAACAAAATTCAACACCAATTTATGATAAAAACTCTCCAGAAAGTGGGCATAGAGGGAACCTACCTCAACATAATAAAGCCTATATATGACAAACCCACAGCAAACATTATTCTCAAAGGTGAAAAACTGAAAACATTTCCTCTAAGATCAGGAACAAGACAAGGGTGTCCACTCTCGCCACTATTATTCAACATGGTTTTGGAAGTCCTAGCCATGGCAATCAGAGAAGAAAAAGAAATAAAAGGAATCCAAATCAGAAAAGAAGTAAAACTGTCACTGTTTGCAGATGACATACTATACATAGAAAATACTAAAGATGCCACCAGAAAACTACTAGAGCTAATCAATGAATTTAGTAAAGCCACAGGATACAAAATTAATACATGGAAATCTCTTGCATTCCTACACACTAACAACAAAAGATCAGAAAAAGAAATCAAGGAAACAATCCCATTTACTGTTGCAACAGAAAGAATAAAATACCTAGGAATAAACATACCTAAGGAGATGACAGAACTGTACGCAGAAAGCTATAAGATAATGATGTAAGGAATAAAAGATGACACAAACAGATGGAGAGATATACCATGTTCTTGGATTGGAAGAATCAGTATTGTGAAAATGACTATACTACTCAAAGCAATCTACAGATTCAATGCAATCCCTATCAAATTACCAATGGCATTTTTCACAGAATTAGAACAAAAAATTTTACAACTTCTATGGAAACAGGAAAGACCATGCATAGCCAAAGCAATCTTGAGAAAGAAAAACAGAGCTAGAGGAATCAGGCTCCCCAACTTCAGACTATACTACAAAGCTACAGTAATCAAGACAGTATGGTACTAGCACAAAAACAGAAATATAGATCAATGGAACAGGATAGAAAGTCCAGATATAAACCCACGCACCTATGGACCCCTAATCTATGACAAAGGAGGCAAGCATATACAATGGAGAAAAGACAGTCTCTTCAATAAGTGGTGCTGGAAAAACTGGACAGCTACATGTAAAAGAATGAAATTAGAACACTCCCTAACACCATACACAAAAATAAACTAAAAATGGATTAGACACCTAAATGTAAGTTCAGACACTATAAAACTCTTAGAGGAAAACACAGGCAGAATACTCTTATGACATAAATCACAGCAAGATCTTTTTTGACCCATCTCCTAGAGTAATGATAATAAAAACAAAAATAAACAAAGGGAACCTAACTAAATGTAAAAGCTTTTACACAGCAAAGGAAACCATAAACAAGATGAAAAGACAACCCTCAGAATGGGAGAAAGTATTTGCAAATGCAGCAACTGACAAAAGATTAATCTCCAAAATATACAAACAGCTCATGCAGCTCAATATCAAAAAACCAAACAACGCAATCAAAAAATGGGTGGAAGACCTAAATAGACATTTCTCCAAAGAAGATATACAGATTGCCAACAAACACATGCAAGGATGCTCAACATCACTAATCATTAGAGAAATGCAAATCAAAACTACAATGAGGGGACTTCCCTGGTGGTCCAGTGGTGAAGAATCCACCTTCCAATGCAGGGGACACCGGTTTGATCCCTCGTCGAGGAACTAAGATCCCGCATGCCATGGGGCAACTAAGCCCACGCGCCACAACTGCTGAGCTCGCACACCTCAATGAGAGAGGCTGGTGCTGCAACTACAGAGCCCATGAGCTCTGATGCCGGCATGCTCTGGAGCCCATGCACCATAATTAGAGAGAGAAAAACCCACACGCCACAACTAGAGAGAAGCCTGTGAACCACAACAAAAGATCCTGCACGTCTCAACGAACAGATCCCATGTGCCGCAACTAAGACCCAACGCAGCCAAAGAAAAATAATAATAATAAAGAAAAAAAAACCTACAATGAGGTATCACCTCACACCAGTCAGAATGGCCATCATCAAAAAGTCTACAAACAATAAATGCTGGAGAGGGTGTGGAGAAAAGGGAACCCTCTTGCACTGTTGGTGGGAATGTAAATTGATACAGCCACTATGGAGAACAGTATGGAGGTTCCTTAAAAAACTAAAAATAGAATTACCATATGATCCAGCAATCCCACTACTGGGCATATACCCAGAGAAAACCATAATTCAAACAGATGCATGCACCCCAATGTTCACTGCAGCACTATTTACAATAGCCAGGTTATGGAAGCAACCTATGTCCATTGACAGAGGAATGAATAAAGAAGATGTGGTGCATATATACAATGGAATATTACATAGCCATAAAAAGGAACACAATTGGGTCATTTGTACAGACATGGATGGACCTAGAGACTGTCATACAGAGTGAAGTAAGTCCGAAAGAGAAAAACAAACATTGGATATTAATGCATATATATGGAATCTAGAAAAATGGTATAGATGATCTTATTTTCAAAGCAGAAGTAGAGACACAGACATAGAGAACAAATGTATGGATACCAAGGGGAAAAGGGAGTGGGTGGAAGGAATTGAGGGATTTGGATTGGCATATATACCCTATTGATACTCTGTATAAAATAGATAACTAATGAGAACATACTATATAGCACAGGGAACTCGATGCTCTGTGGTGACCTAAATGGGAAGGACGTCCAAAAAGGAGGGGAAATATGTATAGGTATAGCAGATTCACTTTGCTGTGCAGTAGAAACTAACACAACATTGTAAAGCAACTATACTCCAATAAAAATGTTTTAAAAAGTCAAATCACTATGTAGTACACCTAAATCTAGCATAATATGATACATTAACCATATTTAAATAAAAATTAAATAAATTAAAAATTCTAGTTTTTTATTGGAGTATACTTGATTTATAATATTGTGTTAGTTTTAGGTGTACAGCATATTGATTCAGTATATTTGAAAATTATATTCCATTATAGGTTATTACAAGATAATGGGTATAATTACCTATGCTATATAGTATATCCTTTAAATTAAAATTAAAAAAAATAAAACTGACTGGAGCTATCGTCAGTGCTACCACTTAAAAAAAAAAAACAACTGTTAATGGAGTGTAACCTTTAAAAATTGTATAAAAATAAAATTCTTTTAAAAAGCCCACTTCAACTATTAGGATTTACCCAGAAAAGAATTCTAAGCCTGTTTTTTAACAAAACATTTTTCTTTTCATAATTTAAAAAGAAAAAAAAACACACATTAAAACACTTTCCAAGGTCACTTATTTTGATATATTCCCCAAATGAATGTTACATATAAATAGCATCTCAAGCCCTCTGACAACACTCCCTGAGAAGTTAGGTCACATTAGTTCACTCTGTTCTGGCTTTGCTAACTCCACTTCTTTCAAATCAAACTGATACGGTTAAAAATGACATGCCTGAAAGGTCCTTATGTTCTCTTTTACTGTATATATTATATCAACTTTATGAAATAAATAATTCACAAAATATTGCAATCCAATATGCACTGTGCAAGCACACGGATTTCGCTAAGAGTCATAATTCTTCTGCACAGAATTTGAACACTACGTTGACTGATGTGAGGACATGCTGTTGTCTAGTCAGAGGGTGTTCCAAAAACAGTGGGACTAACAGCATGTTCTAGTGGACAGAGTCCTGTACTGGAATTAGATGACTTGTATTATAACCCTCTTGCCAACGCAACCATGAGAACAACACATTTATTACTGTTATCTATTTTCCAGTTTTTCCTGTAGCCAACTTGATCAAAACGGATTGTGGTAAGAATCACAGAGTTGTAAAACAAATTTGGGAAAGGTATTACTGTCTCTTCTTAATTATTTTCATTTGGATCATCTATTGACATTATTCGTAATGAAAATATTATAAAGGAAAATACTTTAAAATGTCCTTTTAACTTCCCTCCACTCTGTAGTCAAACACTTTAGAAAAGACAACCAGAAAGCTGATCGCGTCATTGGGTATTTTACCACCTGAAACCTAAACTCTTTTTTGTTAAGCTCCTGGTTCTAAGGATTCATTTATTTTTAGTCTTTCCATCAAACTGGTTTTGCAGCAATCTGAGATGACAGGTGGAAGTTCAGGGTCTGAAAAAAATAAAGTGGGGGATTTTCAGGATTGTATCCTACCAAGATCTGACAGGCAAAGGCATCTAACTATCAAGGGGAAAATTAGAACTGCAACAAAGAAATCAATCAAAACAAGATAGTACTTCAAGGGTTCTTGGGAAATGGATTTTAGACACTGACATACGACTGCCAAGAAGTGGCTTCTGTAACCACTTTTTTGGAATCAATCACTACCTAAATGCATCCAGAAAATTAAATTACCTTTCTAGAAAATAAAGAATGGGGGTGGGAAGCCCACATATACAGGTAGATAAATCACTCAGGATTCAATAAAACTAGAAAGAATTCTTATTTCGCAGAGAAAAGTCATAAGTACTTTGTGAAACTCCAGAGGCAGAACCCAAACTTCTTTACCTATTATCAGGACCTATGGCAACTTCAAAAGTGTCAACAGGAGATTGCACAGGACCAGAAATGTCACTAACATACAAGGGTATAGAACAGTAGCAATATTCAAGACAAAATTATTTGTGAATACAAACACTTAATTTCCTCTTGAGTGGCATTCTATTGGTTTTATTTTAAAAATTTATTTTATTTTAAAAATTTTATATATAATATAAAAATATATTCTTTTGCTAAAGTAGTTTTAAATTTATCCTGAAGAGTCATTACCCTGTACAATGTACTCCTTTAGTTTGACTCCTTCTAAAACGTGCTTGCCTTATTGAGTTAAGGGTCAGGAATATTTAGCTTTGCTAACAGGTAGGGGTTTCAAAAGTCTAACATTAATAAGCCATCGCTTGACTTTGATACACATTCATATTCATTCCCTCCTCTCTCCTCTCCCCTCTGTCTCTGTCTCTCCCCACCCTCTCCCAATAAGGCGAGGGAATGGTACCTTGCATTGGACTGAATCTACATTGCTTGTTAAATTAACCTCATTTAATTAACCTCATTTGAGCTTTATTCAGTCTTTGATTATTCACTTATTTCCCCCCGGTCTCTTTAATATGTAGAGAGTCTATTAAAATAATAGATCTTCCCTTGATTAAATACGATAATGTTAAGCTTTACTAGTGCAGAAGCAGAAGTTAAAACTCTTAACCCTGACTTAATAAAAAACCGATAAAATACACACAATTCTGTATTTTAGGGTTGATATATATAGTTCATAAAATGGAGGCAAAATGTTTTACTGTATTTTTCTTGAAAGTAAAGAAATAAAAGACAATTTAGAGAAAAACTGAAATCTCCATTGTTTTAAAGTGCTCTTAATAAAATCACGTTGTTTATATAAAATACTGTCTTAAATATTGCTACCATCACTTTAAAGTACTCTGAATAAAAATTACCTTATTTATTCTTTAATGCAAGACCTTATGTTTCTTACTTCCCTAATTGTTCTCTCCTGAGAGTTCTAGTAGCATAGTAGGCATTGATAAATATTCTTCTATTGATTAACTCTAAAGGATGAAAAAGCATATAAAATCCTTGGATATCCTCTCTTTTTCATGTAGTAGTTAGCTACTATTTTGTCCACCTAACATATTCCTTTTCTTTTGGGAATCATCAATGCTTCCTTCCACCCCACTCTTACAGATCCAACCATTCATATGACTGCCACAGACAGAAGTTTCCATGTTTATGACCCAACCCCAGTGGCTTAGTGGACGAAACACCTGCCCCAAACTGGGTCAGAGCTCTTATCCAGGATTATTTTCTTGGAACTACAGAAAACAGCAGACAGTCCCTCTCAGGTGGCAGTAGATGTAAGAAGTAAAACTTAGGCATTGTGGGCAACAATTTTTCCTTTAGGTAAAGAAAGCCAATCAGCAGTTTAAGAGAATAAAGGCAAAATGCAAAGAAAGCAGAAATGAAAGACAACAAAAGGAAAATCTTAGGGCTGGTCATGTCCTTTGTTCAGGTTACTCCTGAAGCCTAGCTTCATAGACCCTTCCACCGTTCAAATTTTTCCTTGAAATCTGTGATCTATTAAACACTTTCTGCCTATGCCAGTTCAAGCTAGATTTTAGTCCTTACAACCAAGAGTCCTAACTAAAAGTGTTTGAAGACTGAATGCTTTCTACCAGTCCTTAAGAATGAAAAACATATAGTTAAAGAAGCAAATGACAATAAATGGGCAATTCAGAGGAAAGTAATATTCTGAGTAAAACACCCAAAAAAATGTATATCACTAAAATTCAGAGAAATGGAAACTGAAACAATAGTATTTTAATCTAATAAATTAACAAAGCTTTAACAAAAATGAGCATATCCAATATTGGCAAGTTACAATGAAACAGCATTCTCTTACATCATTTGTGGAAGAATAAATTTTTATAAACTGTTTTTATAATATATTTTGAAACTATGCATTAAGAAGCTTAAAAGTATTCATATTCTTTGACCCAGAAATTGCACTGCTCGGATCTAGCGCTAATATAGAAAACCTTTTTCTTTGCTTTGGCTTGGAAGAAAGCCAATCACCCAGTAATCTGCAGTAGCAAAATTCTGAGAGTAATACAAATGCTTGGTAAGAAAGTGATTTATTAATTTATTCAATGCAGTATTAGTCATTAGAAATAATTTTATAGTCAGTGTGTGTAATAACACAGAAAAATGCTTATATTATGGTACTGGATTTTTAAAAATCAGAATATCAGATTGCAAAATTAAATGTTTTTAAAACTATATATATAAACAAAATAATTCAGGCATGTCTTTGACTGTAAGTTTTTATAATATAAGCTAGATATTATTCAATAGGTTAACAGGGAACATAATTTGCATTCTGAAGACTGATTTTACTGAAAAGTTGATGTCTACAGGTATTAGCACCTTGTGTGAAGGGATAAAAGCTGTTCTCCAAATGCTGGAACACACGGCTACTCTGTGTAAGGGGCTGGCTGTTGAGTCGGCTGCCTCCTTTCTTTACTGTTGGTGGTTCTGACGCACAATTCCTAGAAACCCAATTTCAGTACAGTTTTACAGGCTGTTCAGGATGTTCTCGGTGATATTTAAGTATATGTTTGTCCCTTAGCTAAACTATAGTTATTATTTTTATCCTGCAGTAGTAAAATGTCTATAAAAGATTTTTAAACTTTTATTAAAATTCTTATAGAAAAAGCAATGTTTTCATTGTGAAATTCTCAGCTTCTAAATCTCTTTTTCTCATTGAAATATCTTTTTTTAAGTGTGATTTTTAAAGTTTTGGGGGGTAATACAATGAACACATTTTTTTTTTTTTTTTTTTTTTGGCAGTACGCGGGCCTCTCACTGTTGTGGCCTCTCCCGTTGCGGAGCACAGGCTCCGGACGCGCAGGCTCAGCGGCCATGGCTCAAGGGCCCATGGGATCTTCCCGGACCGGGGCACAAACCCATGTCCCCTGCATCGGCAGGCGGACTCTCAACCACTGCGACACCAGGGAAGCCCCCAATGAACACATTTTAAAAGAAGAAACTGACTCTAAAAGTTAATATCAGCTATCATAGGAAGTAAAATTAAGGTAATCTTTTTCATCTACTTTCTTTTTTTGGTGGGGAGGGTTGGCACACTGCATGCCTCGCGGGATCTTAGTTCCCTGACCAGGGATGGAACCCGTGCCCCCTGCAGTGGAAGCGCAGAGTCCTAACCACTGGACAGCCAGGGAAGTCCTTACTTTCTACTTTCCTAATATTCCATAATGTGTACAGCAAAAATATGACAGATAATTTTTTCTAAAGAATAGATCTAGATCAGCAAATCATCTACAAATTAACATTTGAAATGATGAAAAAATGAGTATATCTGAAACACAGTATGATAACCCATTTATTAATGTGCCCCAAAATATCATTAGATTACATCAGTTGTTTTAAACACTAGTCTAACATCTATTTTTCTTTGAAGAGGTTCAAGAGAGTTGTACGTAAGCTTCTAGAAATAACATATACAACTATAAGATGTTCAAAGAATCATTAAAATTTAAGGTTTCCTTTTCTTCCCACTTTTAGGTTTGAAATAGTAACCTTGGTTCAATAAAAGGAAAAGAGAGGATGTGAGAGCTTCAGGTCACTATTTGTATCTTCTGATAAAGCTGTAATTACACTAAGGAGAAAAAAGAAAGATGAAAGTCATTCATTTTAAACTATGTATTACATGCCCACGATGTGTATGATACCACACCAAACACCATTTATTTATTTGGATAGAAAGGAATGGTACCTGTCCTCGAGGGACTCATGGTTAGATGTGGCAGAGAGCAAAAAAGAAGGTAGTTACATTGCAGTGCTATACCAATGGTAAAGGAAAAAGGCAGATGAGAGGAGGCAGAGAAAGGCAAGTAATCAGCTGCTGTTTCTGTGTCCTGGAAAGCATGAAGAACTTTCTGATTAGAGAAGTCTCTCTGATTTCATCATAAATGCTGTTGTAAACAGGCAAGGAGGGAGGGGAGAGGAAAAGAGGGAGGAGGTCCGCCAAGCGTAATGGAGGGAAAAAATGAAGGTTTGTTAGAAAGACTTAATTTCCTTCTCAAAATATTTAATGATCACAAAAAAAAAAAAAGTTATTGTGGTTACTCCCAAATCAAAGGTCATTCAAAGAAGTTCATTAATACTGCAGTGACATTTAAAATGCATGAAAAATCTTTTCAACAAGGTATTACATGTTCTTCATTTCACCATTCAAAGAGAATAAGAAAAATAGGAAAAAAAAATTTAAGTAGTATTTATTTAAAATTCAACTTATTGCCTGCCATATTCTGAGGAAATAAAGTTATGAAATATTCTCCAACTGAAAATTATTAAATCACATAAAAATATAATAGCCAAAATATTCTTGCAGTTAAGAAAACTATTTTACTTTTGGCCACTTTTTCTGCTATCATTGTTTTACTAAATATTTTCTAACTCAAATCCTACAACCTTAAATTGAAAGTTTCCTAATGGCAATGCCAGTAGGAAATGTGACTCTTTTCGATCATCATATAATGGTACTGTGGCCTCAAATTAATTTTAAGCAGATGCTTATAAGGTTCACAAAAGACACCTCAGCTATAGGGTTGGCTAGGAACATTGTTACACTAGTTTCTTTGTAAAGGGTTCAGCTATAGACAGAACAGAGAACTAAGCTGGTGTGAGGACTTGCCCGGGTTCTGCTGTGAACAATCTTACATTTGCCTAATTTAGAAGCTCCAAACCAGTTCCTGAACACGTTTTATTTGACTTGCAGAGTGGGTTTTTTTTTTTTTAATGAGCACCAGTTGAAAATTTGAGGGATTTTACATAAAGATCCAGATTCTCTGCTTTTTCTGTAAAAATCAAGTAATTCAGAAACAGTGGCCCACATTTCTATCTCCTGGAGCAGCTGCCTCATTTAATGAGCCTGTACTTTTCCAATCACTGTAGTTCACATCCAGCCTGTTTTGTTCACTTACTCTGGATACCTGTTTTGCTCCATAGGAATTTGATTTGCCATTCTGCCTACTTCTAAAATGAGCCCAACTGAATGAGCATTTGGCTACTTCAAATATTTTTTTCTCTGAAAATTACGAAAGGTGGTTGCCTGCCATTCACTTGAGGAATTCCGTAGAATAAATGAACTCTATTTTTATTTTTAAAAACAAAAAAGTATATATCTATCTCTATCTATCTATCTAGAGAGAAAGAGAGAAAGAGAGGAAGAGAGAGAGAGAGAGAGAGAGAGAGAGAGAATGGTAAAACCATAGAGAAAAATCTAAATTTATACGGACAGTTACCAAGATATTAAAACTTAAAGGCAAGGAGAAACCATGACTGCTCCAAAACTGCAATGGTTCCTTAATTGAAAGATTAGCTGATATCTACCACACTGACAGCAATTTGGTTCAACCACAGCTGGCAAGAATAGGCCTTTTTCATCTCCTTTCCCTTTAAACAATAAAAACAAAAACAACTGCAGCAAGAAGTGGCCCAGCACCAACTATACAAAAGGCCCACGCAACATGCTTTACAGATATTCTGATTGCAATCTTTTGGGGTTTAGCTCCAGCTTCTCAATTTCCTTTCAGTTCCAATCAAGGGATTTTCACCAGATATTTAGCAGTTTCTTCACCAGATCAAATGTTTCATTAACCCTTATTTTAATGTTGTCAAGGTGTGTTCTACAGTAAGCCCCCACCACAATTATAATGGTTTCATAGTAAACTAAGATTAGAAAAAACAGATTTCTTTACTGTAAGACTTCTCACAGCTTTTACTATGCTAATGTGTAAAGAGAATCACCGAGAAAAGATAAATGTAGAGAATGTTCTAAACTTAAAATTTGACCATAGAATACTTTCTCAGTAACATTTCTCAGGAATCCCTTGGAACACACTTTGAGCGTGTTCTATTTTCAGTATTAATTTAATAATCATTCTAAGTGGTTACTTTTATTTAAAGTGATGTTCATTTCAATAGGGTATCAGAATATATCAGCAAAAGGCAGAAAGTCAAGCAGATAGCAGCTACTCCCAACAAGAACAGAGATTCTTCTTTTCCTATTGAGTCCTGAAGAGGACTCACATCTGGCCCCATAAGCTGTCCCCTTCAGAGGGACTCCTGCCCAGGATGTATTCTGCCCCATTAAAGGCTTCCCTTCCCTACATACTATTTCAGGGGTGGTCTGAGGCTCTGCCTTCCAAGCTTTCTTGATAATCAAACTGGTTTCCAGTTCTGAATCCTTTGTTTCACCTCTAAGTTCACCCTTGGCCCACTGTTTTCAACTTGGAAGACTCTTTGAGCAGGCCAATGTGCCCAATCCTGTCCTCCACCTGCAGGGGGCAACTGGGGCATGTTCCCTTCCCCAAAACCAAATTTCTTCCTCAGACCTAGATACTTTCTTTGATTTTGAGAGAAGAGCTATAGGACCGTATCTAAATATGCCGTTCCTCAGATTGGTTCAAGATGGCAGAGTAGAAGGACATGCTCTCACTCCCTCTTTCGAGGACACCAAATCACAACTAACTGCTGAACAATCATTGACAGAAAGACACTGGAACTCACCAAAAAAGATTCCCCACATGCAAAGACAAAGGAGAAGCTGCAATGAGACGGTAGGAGGGGTACTATCACAATAAAATCAAATCCCATAACTGCTGGATGGGTGACTCACAAACTGGAGAACACTTATAGCACAGAAGTCCACCCACTGGAGTGAAGGTTCTGAGCCACACGTCAGGCTTCCCAACCTGGGGGTCTGAAAACGGGAGGAGGAATTCCTAGAGAATCAGACTTTGAAGGCTAGCGGGATTTGATTGCAGGACTTCGGCAGGACTGGGGGAAAGAGTGACTCCACATGTGAAGGGCACACACAAAGTAGTGTGCGCATCGGGACCCAGGGGAAGGAGCAGTAACCCCACAGGAGACTGAACCAGACCTCCCTGCTAGTGTTGGGGGGTGTCCTGCAGAGGCAGGGGGCAGCTTTGGCTTAACAAGTGACAAGGACACTGGCAGCAGAAGTTCTGGGAAGTACTCCTTGGAATGAGCCCTCCCAGAGACCACCATTAGCCCCACCAAAGAGCCCGGGTAGGCTCCAGTGTTGGGTTGCCTCAGGCCACAAAACCAACAGGGAGGGAACCCAGCCAAACCCATCAGCAGACCAGCAGATTAAAGTTTTACTGAGCTCTACCCACTACCAGTCCCTCCCATCAGGAAACTTCCACAAGCCTCTTATCTAGCCTCATCCACCAGAGGGCAGACAGCAGAAGCAAGAAAAACCATAATCCTGCAGCCTGTGGAACAAAAACCACATTCACAGAAAGACAAGATGAAAAGGCAGAGGGCTCTGTATCAGATGAAAGAACAAGATAAAACCCCAGAAAAACGACTAAATGAAATGGAGACAGGCAATCATCCAGAAAAAGAATTCAGAATAATGATAGTGAAGATGATCCTGGACCTCGGAAAAAAAATGGAGGCAAAATCGAGAAGATGCAAGAAATGTTTAACAAAGACCTAGAAGAATTAAAAAACAAACAAACAGAGATAAACAATACAATAACTGAAAGGAAAAATACACGAGAAGGAATCAATAGCAGAATAACTGAGGCAGAAGAACGGATAAGTGACCTGGAAGACAGAATGGTGGAATTCACTGCTGCAGAACAGAATAAAGAATGAAAGGAAATGAAGACAGCCTAAGAGACCTCTGGGACAACATTAAAGGCAACAATATTCACATTATAGGGGTCCCAGAAGGAGAAGAGAGAGAGAAAGGAACCAAGAAAATATTTGAAGACATTATAGTCAAAAACTTCCCTAACATGTGAAAGGAAACAGCCACCCAAGTCCAGGAAGCACAGAGAGTCCCATACCAGACAAACCCAAGGAGAAACACTCCGAGACACATAGTAATCAAATCAGCAAAAATTAAAGACAAAGAAAAATTACTGAAAGCACCAAGGGAAAAACAAATAACATACAAGAGAACTCCAATAAGGTTAACAGCTGATTTCTCAGCAGAAACTCTACAAGCCAGAAGGGAGTGGCATGATACACTTAAAGTGATGAAAGGGAAGAACCTACAACCAATATTACTCTACCCAGCAAGGATCTCACTCAGATTCGATGGAGAAATCAAAAGCTTTACAGACAAGCAAAAGCTAAGAGAATTCAGCACTACCAAACCAGCTCTACAACAAATGATAAAGTATCTTCTCTAAGTGGGAAACACAAGAGAAGAAAAGGACCTACAAAAACAAACCCAAACCAATTAAGAAAATGGTAATAGGAACATATATATCAACAATTACCTTAAACGTGAATGGATTACATGCTCCAACCAAAAGACACAGGCTTGCTGGATGGATACAAACAAGACCCATATATATGCTGTCTACAAGAGACCCACTTCAGACCTAGCAACACATACAGACTGAAAGTGAGGGGATGGAAAAAGATATTCCAAGAAAATGGAAATCAAAAGAAAGCTGGAGTAGCAATACTCATATCAGATAAAATACACTTTAAAATAAAGAATGTTACAAGACACAAGGAAGGACACTACATAATTATCAAGGAATCAATCCAAGAAGATATAACAATTATAAATATATATGCACGCAACATAGGAGCACCTCAATACATAAGGCAACTGCTAACAGCTAAAAAGGAGGAAATCAACAGTACCACAATAATAGTGGGGGACTTTAACACCTCACTTACACCAATGGATAGATCATCCAAACAGAAAATTAAGAAGGAAACATAAGCTTTAAATACACAATAGACCAGATAAATTTAATTGATATTTATAGGACATTCCATCCAAAAACAGCAGATTACACTTTCTTCTCAAGTACACATGGAACATTCTCCAGGACAGATCACATCTTGGTCACAAATCAAGCCTCAGTAAATTTAAGAATTGAAATCATATCAAGCATCTTTTCTGACCACAACGTTATGAGATTAGAAATCAATTACAGGGAACAAAACATAAAAAACACAAACACATGGTGGCTAAACAATACGTTACTAAATAACCAAGAGATCACTGAAGAAATCAAAGAGGAAATAAAAAAATACCTAGAGACAAATGACAATGAAAACACGATGATCCAAAACCTATGGGATGCAGCAAAAGCAGTTCTAAGAGGGAAGTTTATAGCTATATAAGCCTACCTCAAGAAACAAGAAAAATCTCAAATAAAACAATCTAACATTACACCTGAAGGAACTAGAGAAAGAACAACAAACAAAATGCAACGTTAGCAGAAGGAAAGAAATCATAAACATCAGAGTAGGAATAAATGAAAGAGAAACAAAGAAAACAATAGCAAAGATCAATAAAACTAAAAGCTGGTTCTTTGAGAAGATACACAAAATTGATAAACCATTAGCCAGACTCATCAAGAAAAAGAGGGAGAGGACTCAAATAAATAAAATTAGAAATGAAAAAGGAGAAGTTACAACAGACACTGCAGAAATACAAAGCATCCTAAGAGACTACTACAAGCAACTCTAGGCCAATAAAATGCACAACCTGGAAGAAATGGACAAATTGTTAGAAAGGTATAACCTTCCAAGACTGAACCAGGAAGAAACAAAATTTGAACAGACCAATCACAAGTAATGAAATTGAAACTGTGACGAAAAATCTTCCAACAAACAAAAGTCCAGGACCAGATGGCTTCACAGGTGAATTCTATCAAACATTTAGAGAAGAGCTAAGACCCATCCTTCTCAAACTCTTCCAAAAAATTGCAGAGGAAGGAAAACTCCCAAACTCATTCTATGAAGCCACCATCACCCTGATACCAAAACCAGACAAAGATACTACAAAAAAAGAAAATTACAGACCAATATCACCAATAAACATAGATGCAAAAATCCTCAACAAAATACTAGCAAACAGAATCCAACAACACATAAAAAGGATCATACACCATGGTCAAGTGGGATTTACTGCAAGGATTCTTCAATATACACAAATCAATCAATGTGACACACCATATTAACATATTGAAGATGAAAAACCATATGATCATCTCAATAGATGCAGAAAAAGCTTTTGACAAAATTCAACACTGATTTATGATAAAAACTCTCCAGAAAGTGGGCACAGAGGGAACCTACTTCAACATAATAAAGGCCATATACAACAAACCCACAGCAAACATCATTCTCAATGGTGAAAAACTGAAAGCATTTCCTCTAAGATCAGGAACAAGACAAGGATGTCCACTCTCACCACTATTATTCAACATAGTTTTCAAAGTCCTAGCCACAGCAATCAGAGAAGAAAAAGAAATAAATGGAATACAAATTGGAAAAGAAGAAGTAAAACTGTCACTGTTTGCAGATGACATGATACTATACATAGAGAATCCTGAAGATGCCACCAGAAAACTACTAGAGCTAATCAATGAATTTGGTAAATTGCAGGATACAAAATTAATGAACAGAAATCTCTTGCATTCCTATACACTAATGATGAAAATTCTGAAAGAGAAATTAAGGAAACACTCCCATTTACCACTGCAACAAAAAGAATAAAATACCTAGGAGTAAACCTACCTAGGGAGACAAAAGACCCATATGTAGAAAACTATAAGACACTGCTGAAAGAAATTAAAGATGATACCAACAGATGGAGAGATATACCATGTTCTTGGATTGGAAGAATCAATATTGTGAAAATGACTATACTACCCAAAGCAATCTACAGATTCAATGTAATCCCTATCAAATTACCAATGGCATTTTTTATGGAACTAGAACAAAAAATCTTAAAATTCGTATAATTCAAAAAGACACATGCACCCCAATGTTCACTGCAGCACTATTTACAATAGCCAGGTCATGAAGCAACCTAAATGCCCATTGACAGACGGATGGATAAAGAAGATGTGGTACATATATACAATGGAATATTACTCAGCCATAAAAAGGAACGAAACTGGGTCATGTGTAGAGATGTGGATGCATCTAGAGACTGTCATACAGAGTGAAGTAAGTCAGAAAGAGAAAAACAAATATCGTATATTAATGCATATAGATGGAACCTAGAAAATGGTACAGGTGAACCGGCTTGCAGGGCAGAAATTGAGACACAGAAGTAGAGAAAAAACATATGGACACCAAGTGGGGAAAGTGGCGGGGGTTGGGAGTTGTGGTGTAATGAATTGGGAGATTGGGATTGACATGTATACAGTGATGTGTATAAAATGGATGACTAATAAGGAAAAAAAAAAAGTAAAAATACACTCCCCCCCCCAAAAAAAAAGCACCACAGAGCTGATCCAGTCAATTCCCAGAACAGTGAGAGATAATAATAAATGATTGTCATTAGGTACAGTTAGTGTGAATTAGTTCCTGTAAAAAAATGATCAATTCTTGGACTCTGGCAAAAAAATAAAATAAAATAAAATAAATAAAATAAAGATGCTGTTCCTATAAGTTTGGTGAAGTTGAATATTAATATTTTTCTTGTTAAAGATCAGTAAGGCCAATCCAAAAGATACATGAAGTGAGCTAATGAAGAGTATATTGTCATACCCACAACTTGTCACGTTGTCAAATCCACAAAATCTGATCTATCTGATCTTCACATATTTCCCAAGCAGCCCACACCATGAACTTCAAGATCCATGGATAAAAATTATAGCCAAGGAAGGTTTTTCCAATGCCATTCCTTCACCAGCATCTTGAAGACAGAAACTACATTATTTCTTTTAGACTTCTCCGCTCTCCAAAATATAGAACTTGAAACCTCCCCTGATAGCAAAGGCATAGTTAGAATTCCTGAGCCCCTCAATAACAGAGATTCTCCTATGTATCTTGACCTAACAAGGCTCCAGTGTCCCACAAAGGGCTCTATTGAGAAACAGAAGCCAGCTAAGGGAGACCTCTTGAAAGTTTTTGGATAGTTCCTTCACTGCAAACAGGAAGCTATCATTAGTAGGCCTGAGGTGCTTCAAACTAGCTGACCATCAAACCAGGCTAAATCTTAGCAGTAATTCTCTCCACTCAGTCTCACCTATTCATTTATTCATTCATCAAAGAACAGTTAATTTAGAAAACTGGTTGGTTGGTCAACCTGCACTAAAGGTAAGTACTATAGCAGCAGGCATGCACAGAATTTTTTGTGAGCACAGAGGAGGATTCAGTCAAGGAAGTTAGAATGGTAAAGGATGAGTTAGGGTCAGTATGGAGCAGAGGAGGGCATAATAAGCAAGTAATTTCAGAAGGGCATTAGCCAAAGCAGAGAAGCTTGAGAAAAACTGGCATATTGTGGTTAATTCTTAGTGGTTTCCATGGAGTGAAAACAATTAAGGGCAAACTGAAGATCACGTGAGCCATGTTATGGAA
The DNA here is from genome assembly GCF_951394435.1 of Stenella coeruleoalba. NCBI lineage: Eukaryota > Metazoa > Chordata > Mammalia > Artiodactyla > Delphinidae > Stenella > Stenella coeruleoalba. The sequence goes on along the minus strand of NC_137150.1, from coordinate 37,450,889 downwards.
TGTACACTTTTCCCTCAGTGCTATGGGGCCCCTGAGGGATTTGAGGCAGGAATCAGATTTGCCTTTTAGAAAGATTGCTCTGCCAGAAGTCACCTAAAAAACTTCCAAAAAGACTTAGGCTCAGGAATATTTGAGGGGGAGAACCCCCTCCTCCTATCAGTATATCCTCCAGTTGAGTCCTCTCCTTTAGAATCTTGTTTCTCCTATACAGCTCAACTTATAGATGCTCTCATTGATTGATAGCATCAATCAGTGCTTATTCTACTTCACAACTACTGCCACATGATTTCCCCACTTAGAGACTCGAACTCCTGCCCTCATGCCTTTTTCCTCTCTCCTCCTCTCTTTCCTGCTTGTTAGGACACCAGTTCTGACTCCAGGCCTGAGTTCAACAGCCCTGCACAACTCTCTGCACCAATTCATTCTTGTTGTTGAATTTCTTATGCTCCATTAATAAATAGGCTTCTATCTTGGTTTCTTGTCATCTTTTCTTCTGTTGGTAACCCCATCTAAGACTACATCCTTAATATTCTCTTTCCAGGCCAGGATCACAGTCTTACAATTCAGTTTCTCTAATTGTCACTGACTGAGTGATTAAATCAACTTTTGGATTCCCCAACATGAGCCCTGCTATCTGTTGGGGAAACTTATTAGTTATTAGTACTTTGACTTGAACTTCTCATGTTAATTTTTATCCAACACATCAACTTAGAAATTCAAGGGATGTGTGTGGAAGGAGAGCAAGTATTAAAAGTCTACACCTATACAGTACATAAGGCTGAGGCTGTTTTCCTTAGCACCTGTTCTAGCCAATGGATGAGCGTAATTCCAGGTCCCAACCCCTTCTAGTAAGCTATATGCTTGTCATGAGAAACCAAGCCAACCTTCACTTGAGCTCAGGAAGGTGATAACTGCCATTTATTCTAACTGTTCTCTCAGATGATAACCTGGCTCCTCAGACTGATCCTCACTGACACCTAAATCTTACGTTGCATGCCATAAAATAATCATGTTATACTTCTCCTTTGCTACCCTTTAAGTGTTTCCTTCCCTTATCCAGATTTAAAAGATTCATAAACGCTTCAATTCTTCCACTCTTAGAAACTAGATAGGACTTCCCTGGTGGTGCAGTGGTTAAGAATCCACCTACCAATGCAGGGGACATGGGTTCAAGCCCTGGTCCAGGAAGATCCCACATGCTGTGGAACAACAAAGCCCGTGCACCACAACTACTGAGCCTGAGCTCTAGAGCTCATGAGCCACAACTACTGAAGCCTGTGCGCTACAGCCCGTGCTTTGCAACAAGAGAAGCCACCGCAATGAGAAGCCTGCGCACCACAACAAAGAGTAGCCCCTGCTCACCGCAACTAGAGAAAGCCTGCACTCAGCACAATGCAGCCATAAATAAATTAATTAATAAAAAAAAAGAAACTAGATAGTATTGGGCCTATGCTGTAGGACTTATAATCTATTGAATATGGAATCATGTAACCCAGAAGGCAAAAGCGAATACTTTTTCTTACCCTTTAGTAATTTTGAATTTATTTCTCAAAATTAAAATTCTCCTGAACAAAGCTGGTGGTATAGTGCTCCTTGATTTCAGACTATATTACAAAGCTATAGTCGAAACAGTATGGTACTGGCACAGAAACAGACACATAGATAAATGGAACAGAACTGAGAGCTCAGAAATAAACCCACACATATAGGGACAATTAATTTACAACAAGGGAGCAAAGAACATACAATGGAGAAAGGATAGTCTCTTCAATAAATGGTGTTGGGAAAACTGGAGAGACACATGCAAAAGAATGAAATTAGACTACTGTCTCACACCATACACAAAAAAATAAAATGGATAAAAGACTTGAACGTAAAACATGAAACCATAAAACTCCTAGAAGAAGACATAGTGGTAACAGCATTGCATCGGTCTTAGCCATGTTTTTGTGGATCTGTCTCCAAAGACAAGGGAGACAAAAGCAAAAATAAACAGATGGGATTACATTAAACTAAAAAGCTTCTGTACAGTGAAACCATTATCAAAATGAAAAAACAACCTATGGACTGAGAGAAAATATTTGCAAACCATATATCCAATAGGGAATTAATATCCAAACTATATAAGAAACTCATACAACTCAATACCAAAAAAACAAATAACCTGATTTATAAATGGACAAAGGACTTGAACAGACACTTTTCCAAAGAAGACATACAAATAGCCAAAAATATATGAAAAGGTGCTCAATATCACTAATCATCAGGAAATGCAAATCAAGATATCACCTCTGTTGACTGAAAAAAAAATGCACAATGTGAGAGCTGTGAGTTAAGTTTTAGTTGGGGCAAAATGAGGACTACAGCCCGGAAGACAGCATTTCAGATAGCTCTGAGAAACTGCTCCAAAGAGGTAGGGGGGAAGGTCACTGTGTATGTGATGTTGGTAAAGGGGGAGTACATGTAATCAAGCACATATTTTTTGCAGAAGGTTTTTGCTAGTCTCATGAAGGTTACTGCTAGTCACAAGGAGCAGACATCACCATGAAGGATTTAATGCTTTTCTAGATATGAGGAGATGCAAGAATAGGGCTCATAAAATCATCTCCTGAAAATATCTAACTATCTGAAGACCTATTCTGCCAGTTTTTCCCAGATCACAGAGTGCCTCATTCCTGATCTCCACCCTGAACTCCTTTCAGGGGGTGTTGAAGGTCAGCAGCTGCAGCGGCTCATAATTTGATTCTTGTACAGGTAGATGGCAAGTGCCAATTTGTAGGTGACAGGGCCCCCTCATGGTCATAAATTCGACCATGGTTTGGGAGGCATTACATGACCATTTCAAGTGCCAATTTGTAGGTGACACTTCACACCTGTTACAATGGCTATTATCAAAAAGACAAGGAATAACAAATGTTGGAGAGGATGTGGAGAAAGTGGAACCTTCCTATTCTTTTGGTGGGACTGTAAATTTGTGCAGCCACTATGGAATGGAGATTCCTCAAAAAATTAAGGAAAACAGAATGGAGATTCCTCAAAAAATTAAGAAAACAACTACCATATGACCCAGCTATTCCACTTCTGGGTATTTATCCGAAGGACACAAAAACACTAATTCAAAAAGATATACGCACCTCTATGTTCACTGTAGTATTACTTACAGTAGCCAAGATATGGAAACAACCTAAGTGTCCACTGATGGATAAACAGATAAAGGAGCTGTGGTATGTAAACACAATGGAATACTACTCAGCCACTAAAAGAATGAAATCCTGCCATTTGTGACAACATGGATGGACCCTGAGGGTATTATGTTAAGTGAAATAAGTCGGCCAAGACAAATACAAATTTCACTCACATGTGGATTATAAAACAAAATAAACAAACAAAACAAAAACAAACTCATAGATACAGAGAACAGATTAGTGGTTACCAGAGGGGAAAGAGGTTGAGGGGTGGGCAAAATGAGGGAAGGGGGTCAATTGTCTGGTGATGGATGGTAACTAGATTTGTGGTGATGATCACTTTGTAGTGTATATCGAATTATAATGCTGCATACCTGAAACTTGTAAAATAAAAAAAATTCTCCTAGAGTGTCATAGTGTAAACAAGCAAAAAGATACTTATCTAGCTTCCCATAAACACTGCTGTCATCTTTGATTAAAAAAAGAAACACAACTTTTAGAAAATAACTGTCCATATCCAAGGTTGCTGCCTCTCTTCTTATCCACCCTCTGTCAAAGTAATGCTCTATCAGGGGTAGGCTGATAGTGCTGATCTCAATCAACAGCATAGAGACACCACAGAGTTGCCTGGTAAATATAGTGCAATATTACAATTTAATTGACTCCAAATATACTAACGGGGAATTTCTGATAGTTGGAACAAAAGACTGGGCTAAAGTTTGTCTGCATTATTTATGAGGGAAATATTAATTTAATAACCACTTACAAACTTCAGAAAAATACTTAAGTATGAACTGTTTACATTTAGAAATAATTAAAAAGTTTAACATTAGGTTTAAGGGTTATTAAATCAAATCGGTGAAGTATTAAATCACACAGTGCTTTGTCATCCTGGTTTTATTACTTATATATATTTCAATGAATTAAAACTACATATTAAACATTCTCTCATTTAGATATTTAGTAATCTAGATTGCTCTTGGCAAACAATACTGAATTTTGAGGTCAATTACCACTTGTGAGATTTTACTTCTCTTAATTTTGGCATTTAAATATATGAGTTAGTTCAGTATGCTGCTTTATATGTTGCTATTTTATTGATAGTAAAACGTTTATTTTTCAAAATCATATCTTCCTACAGTTCAGAAAACTTTTATAACAATGACAATAATAACAACAAAAATAATAATTAACTCTACTGAGTGCCAAACACTGTGCTTAATAATTTGCATGAAACATCACAATATTCCTATGAGATTAATTCATAACCAGCCCCATTTGACAGGTAAAGGAATGAAGAGGCAGAGAGGTAAACAAGCTGAACGAGGCCACACAACAAGCAAGGATGGAGCCAGGATTTGAACCCAGGCAGCCTAACTCTCATCCTGCTACTAACGTGGAATTGACCATACTTTGCTCTGATTTGTACATTTGATTATTTATTTGCATATCACTTTAGAAGATGGATTTTTATATGCATATTGTACTTTGACTTCTGTCTTGATTGAATTGATACTTAATGGGGACTGACATGAATCGAGGAGTAGGAAATGGCCTTATTAAGAAAGGGGGGTGAGCGGCAGCTAAAAATGTTATGCGCATGAAGTTAAGCAGAAGATTAACTTTACACATATTCCCAAATACACATTTTTTTTTTAAATCCCCTCACAAAACCCAGGAGTTCACAGAGGGAAAGAGTTCACTGGTAATTCTCACGAACCTTTGTTTCATAGGCATAAAATGTTTTCAGAATCAACCCCAGTTAGTCTCTGTCTTTCAGCACGGTAAGAATTTGGCATGCTGCTCCTTTCCTCCTTAGAGAGAAATCCAAATGCTTGCCAAAGCGCTTAATATTCTAGCTTCCACAGCAAATCTCTTTCATCTCCTTCTAACTTCCTCCAAATTGGCTTCAGATTTGGGCAAAAGAAAGAAAGGCACTGGAGGAAAGGGGCATAAGGGGGGTTGTTGGTGTTGCTATCTTTTTCTACTGCAACAAACAAAACATGCTTATAATTATGTGAAACATATTTTTTTAGTATAATTCTTGCTATCAACCCTAGAAAGCTCTCGAGCTGCAGCTTCCCTCTCACAACAGCATAAAACCCAGGCCAATATTATAGTGTAAACGAGGTACTAAATGATTGGCTTCTAACTCATTGACAATTTTGAGTTTTACTTTCTATAGCTAACTTCTTTTTTCCTCTAAAAGTGATAGGAAATAGAGAAAATTATAACCTATTCTTCTAGATATAAAGATATGAGTGAATAAAATATCTAGCCAAAGAAAACAAGATTAATAAAGAAATCTAGGATTTAACATTTACAAGAAGATAAGCTTTCCATTTCAGAAAATAAGAGCTCTAAAACAGGTTATACTAATGTTTCTTTTTTCAGAGGCATAAACATAATATGTTTTTCTGCTCATATTCTAATTAGCTTTTCATTAAGTTAAAAAAAAAAAAAGGAAAAAAAGACAGGCTTGTGTTTGGAATGTGACACTGCTGAGAAAGACCTGAAAACACTGGATAAAGTCTGACACAGAACAATGGTGACAAATATTCCAAGAAAATTCTGCCTTTAACAGACACAACTTAAAAAGAAATAAAAGACAGCAAAAGGCTAAAAGCAAAAGATTAAAGAAAGAGAAAACAAATAAATCTAAGCAAAAGGAAAGGAGCAATAGGACACAGCACATTTAATTAGCTATCCCTTTCCTCAGATTAGCAGCCCCGCAGATCTGCTGGATATTCTAACTAGGCATTTGCAATCTTTTTATTTTTGTTTCTCTCTCTGTGCCTCTCCAAAACCTTCTGACTTAATATCAAAAGAAAGCTATTAACCTCATTTCACAAAATTACTTATTTTACAAAACCAAGGTTATTAACAAAAGGATAAGGACAACATAAATCACAGATCTATGCACGGCTCAGTGAGTGTTGTGAATTTGGCACTAGTTTTTTTCTTGGCCATACTGTATTTCCAATCTAAGCCTGAGTCTAGGATATATTCTGCTGTTAAGATTGGCCATACATACTACCTTGCCTCCCTATTCCCTGATTGTATCATTATGTTCACTGTTATCACAACTCTATCTGCATGTTAATGACAGAACATGGACTGAACAACTCTCTTGAGTTTGTCAAAATAATAACAGAATGATGCAAAATATATACAAATGAATATTCATATGTCTTTCTTAAGATATACCACCGGGAAAAAATTAGAAAACGATCAGTCATTCATGAATAAATGAGTGAACAAGTTAACCTAAATCTTTATCTACAGATTTTTTTTCAAATGGCAAGGGGAGGGTCCGAAGAATTACCCTGATTCCAGCACCTTACCACAATAATTATGTTCCATTTAAAATTTTTAAAAAATTTCCAGTAGATAAAAATGATTCTAAATTAGATCAACATTAGGATTATAACTCATATAAATTATATGAGTTGCTATTTGAGTGCTCTTCCCTGAGCAATAACCAGGGGACTTTCATTAATATACCAATAAAGCAGAATATAGAAAGTATCATTCAAATATTTTTCAATAGAGAAATCGGAATTCAAAGCTACCATTCTGATGGCCACACAAAACATCTAAAAAATAATCCTAATATTTATGAATACATGTTTTTAATTATGAAGTCTTGTTCCCTGAAAAAAAAATCTATATCATTTTACTAACATATAATTTGAAAAAGAATGTTCTCCATGAAAATAAATGTGATTTTCTTTTACCTTTATCTCGTGTACAACGTGAGTCTTTGAACACAAAGGGTCCTGACGAAAAAAAAAGCTTTAAAAAAATGTTTAAGTTCATCTACATAATTACTGACACATGAAAAATGTATAATTATTACAAAGTAAAAATTTTTGTCTTGTTCTCTGAGCCTTGATTAAAAGCTAATACCACATTTAAATATGCATTTTCCTTCTTCCAAGCTTCCTTGCAACACTCCATCCCCAATTTGGATAAGGAAAATGTCATAAATCATTTTCCATTTTTCCTTTCTCTCTGTTTCTCTGCTCCCCTTTCTGAACTCAGGCACAGGTATTCCACAAGATGCTGGCTGGTAGCAGGTAAAATATATCCCTCCTCTTCTGAGAGCAGATGATAACAAAACCCACGAGTAATCATATACAGGCGACAAAACTCAGTATAAAAACTCATGTCCATTAACAGAAACATGGAATATAAATTCTAGCAAATTGCTATGATTCAATATTTTAAATAATATTGAATGATGTGCTTTCCAACGTGTCATTGACATTCATCTGAAACCATGAAGAAGCAAAGTGAGAACATCTTTCATAGCAATCTAAGCATTTATCTGGGTACAAATATCAGAGGATTCAGCATGAGTGAGGTTGCCTGCTGAGAACAGAAACTGAAATGCCAGGAGGCATATTAAAAGCCACTGTAAATGATGCAATTCATAGCAGACAGCCATCTAGAGGCCTACATGCATTTACTGTTAACGGAAAACAAAGGTGGCAGCAAGAGATATGTTCCATTTCTCCATCCTTGACATGAATATCATTTATAATACAGAACAACGCATAAGCTTGATTACTTTCCAGGAGGTGTGTAAACATTTCTTTTTTGTGGACAGTGGTAAAATCAAAATGAAATGTAATATGAAAACCTTGGCTTCATGATTAATATCATGCATTTCAATCACTCAGCAAACTAGCAAACACCTCCCATGCAACCACCACGAGGTGCTAGATCCTATGGGTAATATAGGGGAAGATAAAGACAGTTACTGCCTCAAGGATTTTGACATATTAAAAAGGCAAGACTTAAGAACAAACATCTACAAAAATACAAAATAAGACTGTACCTACTCAACTGCTAAATGGTTTGCTTGAAAATGTAAGTGCTATATTATATCAAAAAGATTATTATGGGCTGGAGTAAACAGAGGTAACATCATAAAAAAGAAAGATCTTGAAGAATCAAAATAATGTAAGCAAAAAGAAAGAAATGAAATGGGTAGTTTATTTTGGCTTGGGAAAAAATATGTGCAAACACACAAACGAGAATGGCCTCAGAAAGTTTTATACTAATTCATATCTGTATCAAAATTACAGACTTTTTAAATATGCAAATGAGTTATTTTCCCAAGATTAATCGTAAGTCCTAGGATAGTTCCAGTTTAAGATTATTCAAGAATAATTACTGAGGGGAGGAAAACCTAAATTGCAAATGACAAACTGCTGAAGGCTCACTGTGGACAACTCTGAAAGGGACCTAGTCATAGCACTGCCTCCATAATATTGTGCAATTTACCTCTAGGAACTTGACTGGGTTCCCATAGTAGATACTGAAGAAAAAACCCCTTCTCCTTCTGATTCTAGTAGAGGGAATGGAAAATGAATATGCCAGAGCACTTTGTTCTTAATAAGACCTGCACTCAGGGGAAACCAGTCAACCAGAACCTAACCTGCTGAGGTATTATCAGAGGCCTTGCTAAGGGAGATACCCAACTCCAGCTCACTCCAGCCATCCTGTCCCAAATAAGGGCTGGGGATGGAAGGTGGGCAGGGGTGGAGGTGGGAAACCTTATGAAGTTCACAGGACAAAGGCTCACTACAAGACTGAGACTTAATCACAGGACTACAGATCACTTCCCTTCCCTCAACACCTCACCACTACATTACTAAAGGCCTATTGAGAGCAGTTCCTTTTACCTTGTACATTATGTCCAGCCATCAAGAAAAAATTATAAGGCATACCAAAAGGCAAAAAAACACAATTTGAGGAGGATACAGAGCAAGCATCAGAACAAGGCATGGCAGGGATATTGGAACTATCAGACTGTGAATTTAAAACAACTATGATTAATATACTAAGGTTAATATGCTCGGATGTACAAAGTAGATAGAATGCAAGAGCAGATGGGCAATGAAAGAGAGATGGAAATCCTAAGAAAAACCTAAAAAGAAATGTTAGCGACAAAAAAAACTATAACAGAAATGAAGAACACTTGATGGGCTTATTAGTAGACAGTACAGTTGAGGAAAGGATCTCTAAGTTATCAATATATCAATATATATTTGATATATCAATAGAATACTTGAACCTAAAAAAGCAAAGAGAACTAAGACTGAAAAAAACAGAACAGAATATCTAAGTATTGTGGGACAACCATAAAAGGTATAACACATGCATATTGGGAATAAGAGAAGAGGAAAAAGAGAAGGAACAAAAGAAATATTTGAAAAATAATGACTGAGAATTTCCCCAGATTCATGTCAGATACCAAAGCACAGATCCAGGAACCTCAGAGAACACCATACAGGATAAGTGAAAACAAACAAACAAATAAAAAATAAACAACAAAAAAAAAACCCCACAATGCATACTCAGGCACATCATCTCCAAACTAAAGAAAATCAAAGATAAATTTAAAAATCCTGAAAGAGGCCAGAGGGCAGAAACACTTATCTATATAGGAACAAAGATAAGATTTACATGTGACTTCTGCTCAGAAACCTTTGTGAACAAGAAGAGAGTAGATAAATATTCAAAGAGTTAAGAGAAAAAAACCCACCAACCTAGAATTCTGTATGCTGTGAAACTATCCTTCAAAGGTGAAAGAGAAATGAAGGCTTTCCAAACAAAAGTTGAGGAGATTTGTTGCCAGTAGACTTGCCTTGCAAGAAATATTTTAAAAGTTTTTTAAAGAGAAGGAAACTAACATAGGTGAGAAACTAGGATCTACATAAAGACAGGAAGAGCATCAAAGAAGGAATAAGTTAAGGTTAAAAAAAAAACTTATGTTTTTCTTATCCTTAATTCATCTAGCAGGTCACAGTTTGCTCAAAATGATAATAGCAACAATGTATTTGATTATGAATGCTTATGTATATAACTTATCAGTATATACATGCTTATGTACATATAAGTGAAATGAATAACAGCAATGATACAAGGGATCGGAGGAAGAAATCAGGATTATTTTGTTATTATAAGGTATACATAATACTACTGATGAAGAGGTATAGTGTTATTTGAAAGTGAACTTGGATTAGCTGTAAATATATATTGCAAACCCTAAGGCAACCACTGAAAATGTAAAAAAAGAAGTAGAATTGATATGTCAAAAAGAGGAAAGAAAAGAGCATCATATAAAATGTTCAGTTAAAAACACAAAAGATAGGAAAAGAGTAGAAGATTTAAAAAAAAAGAGCAAGGGCAATAAGTAGAAAGCAGTACAAATACAGCAGAAATTAATTCAACTATATCAATAATCACTTTGAATGGGAAAGGTCTAAGTACACCAATTAAAAGACAGATCATCAAAATGGATCCAAAAAACAAAAAAATAAATCAACTATATGTTGTCTGTAAGAAACCTACTTTAAATATAAAGACACATGCAGATTAAAGGATTAAAAATAAACAAATGAGACAACATGAAACTAAAAAGCTTTTACACAGTGAAGGAAACTATCAACAAAACAAAAAGGCAACCTACTGAATAGGAGAAGATATTTGCAAACAATATATCTGATAAAGACAACAAATAACACATGTTGGCAAGGTTGTGCAGATAAAGGAACCCTTGTACACTGTTTGTAGGAATGTAAATTGGTGCAGCCACTATGGAAAACAGTATGGAAGTCCCTCAAGAAATTAAAAATAGGAGTACCATATGATCCAGCAATTCCATTGCTGTGCATGTATCTGAAGAAAACAAAAACGCTAATTCAAAAAGATACATGAACCCTAATGTTCATAGCAACATTATTTACAAATAGCTAAGATATGGAAGCAATATAAGTGCCCATCAATAGACGAATGGATAAAGAAGATGTGAGACACACACAAATGCACAATGAAATACTTCTTAATTTCTGTTTTTGATAGTTTGTCATTAGTGTATGGAAATGCAACAAATTTCTGCATGTTAATTTTGTAACCTACAAATTTACTGAATTCATTTATTATTTCTAACAGTCTTTCTGATGGCTTCTTTAGAATTTTTTACATATAGTATGTCATCTGCAAACAATGAGTTTGATTTATCCTTTTCCAATTAGGATTCTTTTCATTTCTTTTTCTTGTCTGACTGCATTGCCTAGGATTTCCAATACTATGTTGAATAAAAGTGGTGAGAGTGGGCATTCTTGTTTTGTTCCTGATCTTAGAGGAAATGCTTTCAGCTTTTCACTGTTGAGTATGATGTGAACTGTGGGTTTGTCACATATAGCCTTTATTATGTTGAGGTATGTTACCTCTATACCCGCTTTGGTGAGAGTTTTTATCATAAATGATTGTTAAGTTTTGTCAAAAGTTTTTCCTTTATCTATGGAGATGATCATATGATTTTTATTCTTTGGTTCGTTAATATGGTGTATCATATTGATTTGTGAATATTGAACAATCCTTGCATCCCTGGGATAAATCCCACTTGATTGTGGTGTGAGATCCTTTTAATGTATTGTTGAATTTGGTTTGCTAATATTTTGTTTTTGCATCTATGTCCATGAGTGATATTGGTCTTTAACTCTCTCTCTCTTTTTTTTTTTTTTGGTGGTATTTTTGTCTGGTTTTGGTATCAGAGTGATGATGCTAGCCTCATGGTATGAGTTCAGAAGCATTTCTTCCTCTTCAGTTTTTGGAAATAGTTTGATAAAAATAGGTGTTAACTCTTCTTTAAATGTCTATTCAAATTCACTTGTGAAGATATCTGGTCCTGGACTTTTATTTGTTGGGAGTTTTTTCGTTTTGTTTTGTTTTTTTACTGATTCAATTTCATTACTGGAAATCGGTATGTCCATATTTTCTATTTCTTCCTGATGTAGCCTGGGGACATTGTACATTTCCAGGAATTTATCCATTTCTTCTAGGTTGTCCAATTTATTGGTATATAATTGTTCATAGTAATCTCTTATGATCTTTTCTTATTCTATGTTGCTTGTAACTTCTCTTTCATTTCTGATTTTATTGATTGGATCCTCTCCTCTCTCTTTTTTTTTCTTGATGAGTCTGTCTAAAGTCTTGTCAACCTTGCTTATCTTTTCAAAGAACCAGCTCTTAGTGTCATTAATCTTTTCTATTGCTATTTTCAGTCTCTATTTCATTTATTTCCACTCTGACCTTTATTACTTCTTTCCTTCTACTAACTTTGTGTTTTTTCTTCTTTTTCTAGTTCCTTCAGGTGCAAGATTAGCTTGGTTAATACTGTAATTGTTTCCTGAGGTAGCCCTGTAACGCTATAAACTTCCTTCTAAGAACTGCTTTTACTGCATCCCATAAATTTTGGATTGTTTTGTTTCCATTTTCATTTTTGTCCAGGCATTTTCTGATTGCCTTTTGGATTTTTTCAATGACCCATTGTTTATTTAGTAGCATATTTTTTAGCCTCCATGTATTTGTGTTTTTTACAGTTTTTTTTCTTGTATTTAATTTCTAGTCTCACACTTTTGTAGTCAGAAAAGATGCCTGATATTTCAATCTTCTTAAATGTATTGAGACTTGTTTTGTGGCCTAGCATGTGATCCATCCTGGAGAGTATTCCATGTGTAGTTGTTTTGGGATAGAATATTCTGTATATGCCTATTAACAAGATTTGAAATAATGTTTCATTTAAGGCCAGTGTTTCCTTATTAATTTTCTGTCTGGATGATCTGTCCATTATATAAGTGGGGTGTTAAAGTCCCCTACAATTATTGTATTACTGTCTACTTCTCCCTTTATGTTTGTTAATATTTGGCTTTATGTATTTAGGTGCTCCCATGTTGGGTGCATATATATTTACAATCGTTTTTTCTTCTTCTTGGATTGATCCATTGATCATTAGGTAATGTCCTTCTTCCTCTCTTGTTATAGTCTTTGTTTTGAAGTCTCTTTTGTCCGATATAAGCATTGCTACCCCACCATTCTTTTCATTTCCATTTCCATTGAATATCTTTTTCCATCCTCTTACTTTCAGTTTGTTTCTTTGGGTTTGAAGTGAGTCTCTTGTAGGCAACATATGTATGAGTCTTTTTTTTTTTAATCTATTCAGCCATTCTATGTCTTTTGATTATTTAGTCCATTTACATTTAAAGTAATTATTGATAGGTATGTACCTCTTATCATTTTGTTAACTGTTTTCTAGTTGTTTTTGTAGTTCTTTTTGTTCCTTTCTTCTTCTTATGCTGTCTTCCCTTTTGATATGATGACTACCTTTAGTGTTAGGTTTGCATTAATTTCTTTTGTGTGTGTGCATCCATTGTAAGTTTTTGTTTTATGGTTACTCTGAGGTTATACAAATATAACAACCTATATTTACAGGTGACTATTTTAACTCGAAACTCTCTTAAGTTTGAACACATTCTAACAAACCTCCCTCCCCCCATATTTAATGTTTTTGATGTCACGTTTTACATCTTTTTATTTTGTGTATCCCTTAAATACTTATTGTAGATACAGATGGTTTTACTTGTTTTATCTTTTAACCTTCCTATAGCTTTATAATTGATTGATCCATTACATTTACTGTATGTTTGCCTTTACCAATGAAAGTTTTCCTTTCATAATTTTCTTATTCCTAGTTGTAGCCTTTTCTTTTCCACTTAAAGAAGTCCTCTTAACATTTCCTGTAAGGCCAGTTTAGTGGTGCTGAACTCTTTTAGCTTTTGCTTGTCTGTGAAACTCTTTATCTCTCCTTCAATTCTGAATGATAAACTTGTTGGATAGAGTATTCTTTGTTGTAGGTTTTTTCCCCTTTTAGCACTTTGAATATATCATGTCACTCCCTTCTGGCCTGCAAATTTTCTGCTGAGAAGTTAGCTGGTGGTCTTATGGGAGTTCCCTTGTAGGTAAGTAGCTTTTCTCTTGCTGTTTTTAAGATCCTTTCTGTAATTTTTGCTATTTTAATTAAAGTGTCTTGGTGCAGACCTCTTTGGGTTCATCTTGTTTGGGACTCTCTATCCTTCCTGGAATTTAATGTCTGTTTCCTTCCCCAGGTTAGGGAAGTTTTCAGCTATTATTTCTTTAAATGAATTCTCTGCCCCTTTCTCTCTCTTCTTCTGGGACTCCTATAATTTGTATGTTATTAAGATTAATGTTGTCTCTGAGGTTTCTTAAACTATCCTTATTTTTTTTAACTCTTTTCTCTTTTTCCTGTTCAGCTTGGGTGATTTCCACTTTTCTATCTTCCATATCACGGGCCAGTTCCTCCGCATCTTCTAATCTACTGTTGATTCCTTCTAGTATATATATTTTTTATTTCAGTTATTGTACTTTACAGTTCTGTTTGGTTCTTTTTTATAGTTTCTAACTCTTTATAAATTCTCACTGTGTCTATCCATTCTTCTCCTGAGTTCAATAAGCATCTTTATGATCATTACCCTGAACTCTTTATTGGGTAGACTGCTTATCTCCATTTCATTGGTGCATTTTCTGAGGTTTTGTCTTGTTCCTTCATTTGGAACATATTCCTCTGCCTCTTCATTTTGCCGAATTCTCTGTTTATATCTATGCATTAGGTAGGTCAGTTATATGTCCCGATCTTGGAGAAGTGGCCTTATGTAGGAGACTTCCTATGGGGCAAAGCAGCACACCACCTCTAATCACCAGAGGTATATGTTATAGGGATATTACCTATGGGAACTACATCACCCTTCTGTTGTGGTGGGGTCAACTACTGTGGGCACATTGGTAGGTAGGGTTTGCCCCCAGCCCGGCTAGCTGCAAGGCCCTGCCTTGTGTGGTGGCTGTGGTCCACTGGTGGGTGGCCCAACAGCACGTGGTTGCTGGGGGCTAACTGGTTCATGAAACCAGCTCCTTCCATGGCTATTTGTGCATCTTGGTGGCACATGGCAGCTGCTAACCCACTGGTAGGCAGGGCTGGCTCCCTGTGCATCTGGCTGGCCCAGGGGCATGCAGCTGCTGCAGGCCTGCTGATGGGCAGGGCAAGTCCCCAGCACTAATTGGCTAGAGAGAGAACTCCAAAATGGTGCTTCCCAGCACCAGTGTCATCACAGTAGAATGAGCTGCCCAAAATGGCTGCTGCCAGTGTCTCCAACACCAGGGGGAGTCCTGCCTTTCTATGAGGGTCTCCAAAATCAGCAAGTGGGTCTGATCCAGGCTCCTTTCAAGCTATTGCCTCTGTACTGGTACTTGGAGCACGTGAGATTTTGCACCTGCACTTTAAAGGGTGGAGTCTCCATTTCCTATATCCCTCTGGCTCTCCTGAATTTAAGCCCTGCTTGTTTTCAAAGCCAGACATTCTGGGGGCTCATCTTCCCAGTGCAGGACCCCTAGGCTGGGGAGCCCAACTTGAGGCTCAGGACCCCTTGCTCCTCAGGCAGGACCCCTGCAGTTGTGATATCTCTCTCATTTTTGGGTTGCTGACCCAGGGGTGTGGTTCTTCACTATAACTGCATCTCTACCCCTCCTACTCATCCTGTTGTAGTTCATTCTTTATCTCTTTAGTTGTCAACATCTTTTCTTCTACTCTTCGGGTCATCTCATAAATAGTTGTTCTGTAAACAGTTGTAATTTTGGTGTGTCTGTGAGAGCAGGTGAGTTCAGAGTCTTCCTACTCCACCATCTTGGGGAAGCTCCCAAGACATAACAATTCTTAACATGTAGGTGCTAACAACAGAGCACCAAAGTACCTGAGACAAAAAGTTATAGAACTATAATGGGAAATAGATGCATCCACTATTATAGTTGCAGATTTCAACACCCCTCCATCAGAAATGAATAGATCCAGTAGATAGAAAATCAGTAAGGAAATAGTTGAACTCAGTAACACCATCACAACTATATAATTGATATCTGTAGACAACTTCATCCAACAGGAACAGAATACACATTCTTCTCAAGATCAATGGAACATTCATCAAGATACACTACATTCTGGACCATAAAACACATCTTAACAAATGTAAAAGAATATTAAATCATACACGAGAGTAGAGTCTGCTCTAAGGCTACAAGAAATTAAACTAGAAATAACAGAAAAATATCTGGAAAATCCCCAAAAATGTGAAGATTAAATTACACACTTCTAAATAACATGAGTCCAAAAAGAAATCTCAAAAGAAATGTAAGGATATTTCAAACTAAATGAAATGAAAACATACCTTATCAAAATTTGTGGGATGAAACAAAAGCAGTGTTTAGAAGCAAATTTATAGTATTGAATGCATATATTAGAAAATAAGAAAGATCTACTAACCAATAATCTAATCTTCTAACTTAGAAAACTAGAAAAAGGAGAAAATTAAATCCTAAGTAAACAGAAGAAAAGAATTAATAATTAGAGCAGAAATGAAATTAAAAACAGAAGATCACTTGAGAAAATCAATGAAAACAAAAGCTGTTCCTTTGATAAAAATCAATAAAATCAATAAGTTTCTAACTAGGCTAACTATGAAAAAAAGAGAGAGGATACAAATTACTAATAGCAGAAATGAGACTTCACTACAGATAACATAAAAAAGTAAAAGGATAATAAAGGAATACTATGAATAACTCTATGCCCACAAATTTGATAACCTAGGTGAAACACACCAATTCCTTGAAAGAACTGTCAAAACTCACACAAGAATAAATAGCCAATCTGGATAGGACTATACCTAGATAAGAAATTGTATCAATAATTAACAGCCTTCCAAAAGAGAAACAACAAGGCCCAGATGGGTTCTTTGGTGAATTCTAACAAATATTTAAGAAATAAATTATACCAATTCTTCATGATCTCTTTCAGAGGATAGAAGCAGAGGGAATACTTCCGAGTTCATTTGACAAGGCCAGCATTACCCTAATACCAAAATCAGACAAAACATTACAAGAAAAGAAAACTACAGAGTAACATTTCTCATAAACACAGATGCAAAATTTTTCAAAAAATTATTAGCATATTGAATCCAAAAAAGTTTTAAAATATATAGACCACAGCCAAGTAGGATTTATCCCAGGTATGCAAGGTTAATTCAACATTTGAAAATCAGTTAATGTAATCCATCACATCAACAGCCTCAAAAAGAAAAATCACATAATCATATCAATAGATGCAGAAAAAAACATTTCACAAATCCAACATCCACTCATGGTAAAAATTCATAGTAAACTAGGAATAGAGGGGAACTTTCTCTACTTAATAAAGAAAATCCACACAAAAAAACTATAACTAAATCATACTTAATGGTGAGAAACTGAAGATTTCCTTCTAATATCAGGTACAAGGCAAGGATATCACCCCTCATCACTCCTTTTCAACATCACATTGAAGTCCTTGTTAATGCAATAAGGCAAAAGAAGGAACTAAAAGGTATACAGATTGGAAAGGGAGACATGAAACTGTCTTTGTTCTCAGATGACATGATCGCCTACGTAGAAAATCTGGAACTAATAAGCGATTATAGCAAGGTTACAGGATGCAAAGTTAATATACAAAAGTAAATCACTTTCCTGTATACCATGAACACATGGAATTTAAAATTAAAAAACACATTACCATTTACCTTAGCACCCCTCAAAATGAAATACTTAGGTATAAATCTAACAAAATACATACAAGATCTATATAAGGAAGACTACAAAACTCTGATGAAAGAAATCAAAGAAGAATTAAATAAATTAAGAAATATTCCACGTTTATGAATAGGAAGACAATATTGTCAAGGTGTCAGTTTTCCCCAACTTGATGTATAGATTCAATTCAATGTCAAAGTACCACAAGTTATTTTATAGATATCAGTAAACTGATTCTGAGATTTATATGGAGAAACAAAAGACCCAGAATAGCCAACACAGTACTGAAGGCAGAATAAAGTTGAAAGAGATACTACCTGACTTCTGGACTTACTATATAACTACAATAATCAAGATAGTGTGGTACTGGTGAAAGAATAGATAAATAGATTAATGGAACAAAATAGAGAGTCCAGAAGTAGAACTACATAAATATGGATAACTGATCTTTCTTTTTTTTTTTTTGGTGGGGGGTGGGCATGCCACACGGCCTGTGGGATCCTAATTCCCAGACCAGGGATCAAATCCCGGCCTCTGGCAGTGAAAGCACCGAGTCCCAACCACTGGACTGCCAGGGAATTCCCTATGGTCAACTGATCTTTGACAAAGGAGCAAAGGCAATACAATGGAGCAAAGACAGTCTCTTCAAGACATGGTGCTGGAACAAGATGTTCACTTGCAAAAAAATGAATGGAGACACAGACCTTAACACCCTTTACAAAAATTAACTCAAATGAATCATACACCTGACATAAAATACAAAACTATAAAAATCCTAGAAGATAACATAGGAGAAAACCTAGATGACCTTGGTTACAGCAGTGACTTTTTAGATACAACACTAAAGGCAAGATTCATAAAAGAAACAACTGATAAGTTAGACTTCATTAAATTTAAAAACTTCTGCAAAAGGCAATACCTAGAGAATTAGAAGAAAAACCATAGAATGGGAGAAAATATTTGCAAAAGACACATATGATAAAGGTCTGTTATCCAAAATATACAAAGAACTCTTTAAACTCAACAATGAGAAAATAAACAACCCAATTAAAAAATGGACCACAGACCTTAATAGACACCCCACCAAAGAAGTTATGGCAAATGAGCATATGAAAAGATGCTCCACATCATATGTCATCAGTGCAAATTAAACAAAAATGAGATGGCCTATTAGAACGCCAAAATACAGAACACTGACAACACCAAGAGCCGGTGATGATGTAGAGCAACAGGAGCTGTCATACATTGCTGATGGGAATGCAGGCACTTTGGAAGACAGTTCAGCAGTTTCTTACAAAACTAAATATACTCTTATCATATGATCCAGCAATCATGCTCCTTGATACCTACATACGAATATTTATAGCAGCCTTATTCACAATTGCCAAAACTTGGAAGCAACTAAGATTTCCTTCAGTAGGTAAATGGATAAATAAACTGTGGTACATCCAGACAATGGAATATTATTCAGAGCTAAAAGAAACCATGAAAAGACATGGGGGAACCTTAAATGCATATTACTAAGTGCAAGAAGCCAATCTGAAAAGGCTACATACTGTATGATTCCAACTATATGACATTCTGGAAAAGGTAAAACTATGGACTCAAGAGAAAGATCAGTGGTGGCTGGGGGGAGGGGTAGATGAACAGGTAGAAGACAGAAAATTTTTAGGGCAGTGTTAACTATTCTGTATGATACAACAGATGGATATACATCATTATACATTTGCCAAACCTACAGAATACAACACCAAAAGGGAACCCTAAGAAAAACTACAGACTTTGGGCAATTATGATATGTAAATATAGGTTGATCCTTGGAAAAAATAAATGTACACTTCTGGTGAGTGATATTGATAATGGGGCAGGCTATGCATGTGTGGAAGAAGAGAGGATATGGGAAGTCTCAGTATCTCCCTATCAATTTTGTTGTGAACCTAAAACTGCTTTAAAAAATAAAGTCTCAAAGAATAATTCTTAATAACATCCATTTGACTCTCATAAAGTTCCCAATTTGGATATGAATCTTATGGTCCTCTTATAATGTGCTGTTTCAGCAGAGAATTACACTACTTGACATCCTTTCATTTAATAAAGGTTGTTTTGTTTTAAACACCATTGAGAAGAACCTTTGCCAAGATATATCCTTGATTCTGACTTTTATAAAAACATGTAAATTTCTAAATTATCTGGGATGTACCACCACAAGATTGATCCAAATGTCTATGAGCATCTTTAGATTGTGAAAGTATAGAAGCTACCATTTTACGGGATTGCATTGTTAGAAACCAAATTAAACCTTATTCATAGCCTTCCCTAATGAAATAACATCTTCAATCCACAATCAACATCATCATCGATGAACATTTGTTGGGCATCTACTATATGCAGTGCAGTATTCAGGGTG
The DNA here is from genome assembly GCF_951394435.1 of Stenella coeruleoalba. Lineage (NCBI taxonomy): Eukaryota > Metazoa > Chordata > Mammalia > Artiodactyla > Delphinidae > Stenella > Stenella coeruleoalba. The sequence continues at coordinate 37,430,816 of NC_137150.1, read as the reverse complement.
GATAGGGTTGGGTGGGGAAAGGGTGACACACAAAAAATAAGATATGGTCTTGATTCTCCAGCAGTATAATCTATTGGTTGCTGTTTATCCACCCATCTGTCCATCCATCTCATCCATCCAAACCACCCATACATCCATGCATTCATCCATCCATTCATCCACTATCATAAAAGAGCACATGCTAGGTACCAAATAAGTGATGTAGGTAGCAAGTTTATTTATCAGGGATTGTATCTGGTTACATACAACAGAAAACAGACTACAGTATACTAACCATATAGTGGTTAATTGTTCTCATATAACAAGAAGTCTGGGGAGAGGCATTTCAGGGACAGTAGAAGGGTACTAAGATGTCATCAATGACCCAGACTCCTCCTGTCTTTCTTAGAATGTCATGCTCACCCTCCTCAAAGTAACCTCACCATTACAGAAGGCTGATCTGCCTCCAGCCTGTCCTCTGACTTTCAGGTAGGAAGAATAAAAAGGAAACCACAAAGGGGAGGAGGAGTATAAAATTTCCCACAAACCCCCAGCAGATTTTCACTTACATCTAATTGATAGTATGTTCATAGACAGTCCCCCTTAATTGCAAGTGAGGCTGAGAAAGTGAGTGTCTAGCCTTTTCAGCATCTATAGAGAAAGGTCAGCTCTACGGCTTACAAGAATCAGAGTGGAGAATTTTTCCAACACAGGAAGCCACTATACATTTTTCCTATCTGCTTATAAATTAATGAAATCAAAAAAATATTTGGGAGTGCTACTATGTGCCAGATACTCTGTTAGGTGCTGGGGATAGATAAAGCAAAGAATAAGACTGGTTTTCACAGAACTCACATTTAAGCCAGGAATGCAAACGTTAAACAAATAACTATAAGTATGAAGAGCACTATAAAAATGGAAAACAAAGAATATCATGGAGCTCCATCACGGGTCAGGGAATTCCTGAGGACCTGGAATTTTAGCTGAGACCTGCAAAAGGAAATAGAAGAACGTGGAAGGGGGAAGAGTCCCCAGGAGAAAGTACAGTACATTCAAAGGGTATGGTTGAGAGTATGGTACATCTTAGGAACTGAAAAAAAAAGTCTAGGATGACTGGAACAAAGCAGGTGAGGCTGGGATATAACCAAGGGCCACAGATCATATAGAGTCTCAAACCATAGAGAGGATTTGGACTTTATTCTAAGGCAAATGCAAACCTGTGGCAGGTACAGTGGTAGAGTGTAATAGTCAGATATGTATTTTGACACAACCATCTTGGGTACAGACTAAAGAACAGATTCATTCAGGTCATGTAGGGAGACTACTGTAGATGTCCAAACAGAGAATGGACCAGGATGGTGGCTGTGTGGATTGAGAAACATATAGACAGATTGAAGAGATATTCAGGAAGAAGGTGATAAAATAGGAAAAATCAAGGAATGCCCAGGAATGATAATAATCATAACTTGTTATATAAGTAATTTATGTATTTTATTAAATGTACACATATATATAAACACTTCACAACAACCCTATTTAATACTCAGAATAACCTTGTGATATATGTAGCAGCATTACTCCCATTTTAGACTAGGAAACTGAAGCAAGTCCATAACACGAATAACCTGTGGAGCCAAGATTCAAACCCAGTCAATCTGATTATAGAACCCAGATTCTCAACACTACCTTAAATGCTGCCTAGTAATAATGGGGGAAACATTTCCTGGCATTAAGAAGACAAGAGTAGCAGATGTGGACAGAAGACGACCAGTTCATCTTGGGGCACTGTTGAAGCCTGTGATGCAGCCAGGTGGAAATTTTGATTGGAGAGTCGAATAGATTAGCCTGGAGCTCAGAGGATAAGTTAGAAGTAAAAGTGGAGATTCACAAGCCCACAACACAAAGAGAGTAACTGAGGCCTTGGGCTTGGATAAGAACAGCTGGAAACTGAAGAGAAAATGTAGAATCAAAATAGAAAAGAGCAGGTCTCCAATGACAGTGTCTTCATGCCATCGCTTGCCATAGCCATATTTGTGTGGTTTCTTCAAGTAACCCAAATAGTGATGTTACAGAAAAGACAACGAATTTAATCAACTGTGTGAGCACTGTTATTCAATCTTTTTGTTTGCTTATCCATCTATAAAATGGATATGACAGGAGTTTCTAATCATACCTCACCCAATGAGTTAATTCAGTTTTCTCCAATTTGAAAGTGTTCCCATTTAGAAATATGTAAATCGTGAAGAATCTAAGAAGAAACAAAAATGCACACTTTTTGAAGATGCATTAATTCGAACCCACAACAAATAAATATCATTCTATTCCTAAGCTAAAATAACATGTCCTGACTTGTTTGTTCAGGCCTGGTGGTGAGGCAGTAAGGAGCTGGGTGGAAAGGTGAGGATAGAAAGAAAACTAACGGAAAGGTAAGCAGGGCTGGGTGGTTTAGAATGGTCTTGCTGCCTCCAGCGTTAGAGGGCAGCTACCTAGCACCTGATAGGATTGCCCTCAATAGGGCAGAAAGTGCGGGTTCTCACTAGGGCCTCACTGCCCTCCTGAATTACTTCCGTAGAGCTCTCATAGATTTCTTCTAGTACTAAGTCAGCCTTGCTTAAATAAATAAACGTAAAAAAGAAAGAAAGAAAATCCACCTCCCCAAACCCTTCTTCCAATCCTACTCCTACAAAAAGCCTTTCAGAAATCCCTAAAAGCTCAGGTAGAAGGATTTGCAGGAAAGCTGCACTTAACTGTTGACCCTCAGGATTTACATATTCCGTTTCTTGGTTTTTATCCAGCAGCTCCCTCCGTTTTTCCCCTATGTTGTTAATTTTATTATGTCCTTTTAAAACACCTCACACCCTTTTTGGAAAGAAGGGTGTATGATAAATAAAAGTAACAATTAAGCTCTAAAGTTATGCTTTCTACAAAATCTCTACTCCACCGAGCAGAAAACACAGGGTATGAACCTAATCAAAGTTGGGCTAGGCATTTTAAAATCCCCAATTAAACTGAAATTAATTGTCATGATAGAGCTGAGATCAGGATATTTCCTAGATACAAGAACTTCCCTTGTGATATTGGGCAATGTTTAGATATCCAAAGTAGGTGGGAATGTGATGCTATCTATGGTGGGGGGGAGGGGGGCGGGGGACTGTATGCTATTAACCTTAGTTAAAAAACACAGGAAGGAAAAAAAAAGGAAGGTGAGGGAAGTGAAAAAAACTGAATTCCTGCCAGGCACAGAGTAATGTATATATCATCCCAGTGAAGTAGCTATGTCTCTGACCACTTTATAGATGAAAAATCAAAAGTACAAAAAGAGGGAATCCCCTGGCGCTCCAACGGTTAGGACTCAGTGCTTTCACTACCAAGGGCCCAGGTTCAGTCCTTGGTCGGGGAACTAAGATCCCACAAGCCCCACAGTGCGGCCGGAAAAAAAAAAAAAAAAAAAAGCTATATGTTAAAAGTACAAAAAGATTACGAGGCAAGGTCATGGGGCTAAGCAATAGCAGAGCCTCTACTGTTTATACTATATCATACACTGCTTCGCTTCATTTATTCTTGTAATTCCACTAGGATTTAGTCCAATACAAACTGTATTTTATGTTATAATGATAACTAATTTTAAGTAAGGGAAATTCAAGGAGGAAAGATAAATAGAAGGAATACTGAATGTCTGGGACAGAAACTCTATAGCAGGGGTCCCCAACCCTGGGGACTGGTACCAGTCCATGGCCTGTTAGGAACCGGGCCACACAGCAGGAGGTGAGCGGCAGAAGAGTGAGTGAAGCTTCATTTGCCGCTCCCCATCGCTCCCTATCACTTGCATTACCACCTAAACCATACCCCCCAAACCCCCCCCATCCGTGTAAAAATTGTCTTCCACCAAACTGGTCCCGGGTGCCAAAAATGTTGGGGACCGCTGATCTGCCGTGTTGATTAAAAAGCTTGAGGGAGGGCTTCCCTGGTGGCGCAGTGGTTGAGAGTCCGCCTGCCGATGCAGGGGACGCGGGTTCATGCCCCGGTCTGGGAGGATCCCACATGCCGCGGAGCGGCTGCGCCCATGAGCCATGGCCGCTGAGCCTGCGCGTCCGGAGCCTGTGCTCCGCAGCGGGAGAGGCCACAACAGTGAGAGGCCCGCGTACCGCAAAAAAAAAAAAAAAAAGCTTGAGGGATTAAAAAGACCTCCTTTAAAAACACAAAGCAGAAAAAAATGTACTTTATTTTGGTAAACATGTTGCTATAGCAACAACATAATGATACACAGAAGAGCTTTCAAAGTTATACTGGTAATAAAAGATATACATGAATACACAGGTCTATCAATGTTGTTGAGTAAATACCAATCTCCATAACCTTGCCAGATCTGGTAACGAGAAACCCATGTAAATATTATTTATATCAATAGTAAAAACCAGCTGTCAACTTCTAGTATTTACTGTTTGTATGTGTCCACAAGGAAAAGGAGTAATGGAAAACAGTATGCTCTATACCTAAGTACTTTGGTCTGCAACACAATTAGTGCTGGTACAGGAGAAAAATGAAAAGATAATAAAAGGATGAGCTGGTCTTGGAGCTACATGGTATGAATAAAACCTGTTTAGGTTTCTCAAAGTTTAAGTAATACATAGTACAAATATCAATATAATAAATTCATATCCATACATCTAGAATAAGAGAAACATGATATAAACATCTAGGTTTAAATTATTTGCTACTAACACCCTGTGTCTATTGGAGTCATTTTTCAGTAGCCTGACAAAGAACCAATGCTCTTCCAAATGGTACTCAACCTTTTTTTTCCTGCCTTCCCCATGTTCATATGCCCAGTCACACTCTCATCAGTAACAGCTTTTATTTCACTGCGGAGATTCCCACTTGGCCCCAAAAGGCAAATCAGAATCTTAGGAGAGAGGTGAAGGTTTGAGAAAGCTCCTAGATATGTGAAATGAATGCCTAGGAAGTATGCCCAAACCATGAGAGCTATAGTTCTGCATCAGTTCTTTGTTCTATAAAATCTTGATTATTCAAAATTCAGTTGTCACAAACATTTTTAACATGTATGCCTCTTACACTACTTCCATAGACAATAGAGAGTACTGTACAAGTAAAAAAGCTGAGCCTGAGTAAGACGTGTGCAAAAGACAAGACCTTTAAAAAAGGGAGGCCCTGATAGGTTTCTTTCCTTGAGATAACTATTTTTTCCCCCCTCTTAAGGAAATAAAGTAAGCAGCCATGTGTTATTTTCTGGAGGGAAATGTAATGTCCAGAGAGGCAGGCCCTGCTAGTGTCTTCTTCCTTACAACAGACCCTGTTATTTCAGGAAGCAATGAGCCAACTCCCTGAAGTCAGTTCCCCAGATTCCCCTGCAGTTGTGGGAAAGCTTTGGACCTCCTGTCACTGGCATTTCCCCTGACTGCTTCCCCCTTCATATTTCTGCCTAGAAATGTACTTTTGACAGTGCAGAAGCCATCTTGAGATCATGAGGAGATCAGCATGAGACTGAAGGCCTACTCACTGAGAAAGACGGAATGAGAGATGGAAAGGGGCTGGATCCCTGGTGACATTCTGAGCTGCCTACACGCCTTATTTTTGATTCAAGAAACAAATAAAACCTTGTCCATTCGAGCCACTTGCTCCAGAATGCATTCCTAACTGACATAACTGGTCTATGAGGGAGGTAGTTTTGGCAGAGGAAGATAATGACTTACAAAATCTGCCTGTTTGCCCCATTATCCTCTACTCCAGCCAGGTACATCTATTTCCTCCAAGTGTCTTCATTTATAAACTTGCAGACGCTCTGTTAATTTGATCCCAAATTGTGGACTCAATCTGGCTCTCTGAACCCTTGGTGTGTACCTATGCCCCTTTCTTGGGCTGACTGGTCTAGATTTGACTTCTACAGCTCATCTGATTTGTGAGAGTGGCCAATTATGATCAACAGAACTCTTAAGTCTAGTTCCTCATGGACAGGCCTAGCCTTCCACTGCTTAAATTTCCATGCACCATCTCAATTTGGCATAAGCAAAAGAGAAATCAAAAAGGAAATATTTAGCAGGCACGTAGAGATGCATATATCTAACTACTAACTTTTGTGAGCTACCTATTAACATTGTGAGAATTTAAGCCATTACTTTAAAAAAATGTTCTTAGTTACTCAAAGCAATATTTAAGTTGACTAACAAATCAACACAAGGTCACAACCAAGATGGAGGAGCACTGCTTCAGGACTTGAGAAATGCCAAGGCAATGAGATCCCTGAGTTTGCTTATTGTCTCCCATACATCTCACAGAGTGCTACAGAAGTTTCCAACCCAGAACCACCAAAAGCCACAGACAAAAAAAAAAAAAAATAAGAAAAGTCTGATCTACTTAGCTGATCAGGGAAAGCCTGACTAAACAATAGAAAACAATCTTGGTAATAGCTGCCTTCTCTCACCAAATATCAACTGTAAAACTGTACCCCCCTCCCCACCTCACGGTTTAAGGGCAGACACAACTGAGCAGAGAGTTGATCTTCCACACCACCACAGCCCTGCTCCATAGATGCAGGTGATGCACTCCAGGTCACCTGGCCGGTATAGTATCAGTGGGGTAAGCTGAGAGCCGATCTTCCGTTCCCCTCTGTAGAAGCAAGATATGCTCCCATTCCCCCACACGGTAGTGTCAGTGGGGCCAACGGGGAGCTGAGCCTCCACCCCAACCCTGCACCAATGAATCTGAACAAAGTGGTACAAGTTGTTAGTAGTAAGCACTCACTCTCCTTACACTCCTTGTGTCAGTGAGGCCCAGTGGGGAACTAAACCCAACTGGCAGCAAAGAGACCAAAGGAAGCAGTGAAAAACAGGACTGGTGGCACTCTTATTCTGACTCCCTACCCGTATCCTGTTTCAGAGGGTCTCAGTCAGAAGCCTCCAGCTGCACGCAGTATCAGTGAGGTAGAAAAAGGTAGTGACACAGAGTAGTCAACACCCTGCTTCCCCTCCTCTGATGCCAGTGGGACATGCAGGGAGATGAGCCTCTACTCCTAGCTGGCATCAATGAGGCAGAATCAGGGCTGGTTGGCACCCTACTTCTCCCATCCTTTGGTGTCAGTGGGGCACAGAGAGAAACCAAGCTTCTGCCCCCACCCTGCTGCAAAAAAGCAGTGTGAGACAGCTCTCTGGTTCCCCCCTCCCTGGTGACAGTGAGTTCAGTGGGGAACTGATCTTATATCCCCATGCAGAGACACAAGGCTGTGCAAGTTGGTGACCTACTTTTGCCAGAAAGGTGTGAATGGGGCCAAGGGCAATATGTTAACTTCAACTTCACTAGTCTTATACAAGGCAGTGTAAGTCAAAACCCAACTTTTGCTAAAGTAGTGACACTGGACCTAGCAGGAAGCTGAACAAACATACCCATTTGGCTTTCACGCTTTATCTCAACAAGGGGAATGTGTGCTAAAAAAAAAAAAAAGATTGAATAGGATCCAGAGTCTCACAGTATAACCTCCAAAATAATCAAAGCTCAATGGAAAATCACTCATCATGGAACCAGGAAAATCATAATGTTCACGAGAAAAGATAATCAACAGACCCAACACTGAGGTGAATCAGATGTTGGAATTATCTGACAAGGATTATAAAGCAGCCATCATAAAAATTCTTTTAAAAGCAATTAAAAATTCTCTTGAAACAAAAGAAAATCTCAACAAAGAAATAGAAGTTACAAAAAACCAAACAGAAATGATAGAACTGAAATATATAATAACTGAAAGAAAAAAAGAAAAAAACCTCACTGGAGGGGCTCAACAGCAGAGTTTAAGGACAGAAGATAGAATCAGTGAATGTTAGGATAGATCAACAGAATTCACCAATCTGAACAAGAATGAAAATAGACAGAAAAAATAATTAACAGAGTCTCAGAGACCTGTGTGACAATAACAAAAAAGCTAGCATTCATATGATCAGAGTCTGAGAAGGAGAGGAGAGAGAGGAAGTAGGATTAAAAAATATTCAAAGAAATAATGGTTGAAAACTTGTAATCATGGCAAGAGATATAAACCTACAGATTCAACAAGCTGTAGGGAAGATCCCATTCTATCTTAATAGAATAAACCCAAAGAAATCCACGTTAAGACAGATCATAACTGAATTATGATAAATTATGCATCTATATTGCAATAACTAGAGCAACCACTAAGAAATCTATACAAAGCAATATACTTAAAACACTATGTCAAGATATAATCCTAAAAATGCTCAACAAACCAATCTGAAGGTAAGAAAGAGAAACAGAAGAGAACCAGAAGAAACAAACTGAACACAAATAAAATGGCATATGTAAACCCTAACATATCAACAATTACCTAAATATATATGTAAATCTAAATACACCAATTAAGAGGCAGAGTGGATTAAAAAAAAACAAACATACTTTAACAATATGCTATAAGACCCACTTCAAATTCAATGACATCGGTAGGTTGAGAGTAAAATGGAAAAAATATACCATGTAAACAGTTTTTTGTGGTTTTTTTTTGCGGTATGCGGGCCTCTCACTGTTGTGGCCTCTCCTGTTGCGAAGCACAGGCTCCGGATGTGCAGGCTCAGCGGCCATAGCTCATGGGCCCAGCTGCTCTGCGGCATGTGGGATCTTCCCGGACCAGGGCACAAACCTGTGTCCCCTGCATCAGCAGGAGGACTCTCAACCACTGCGCCACCAGGGAAGCTCTAAACAGTTTTTTTTTTAAAAAAAGCAGGAGTCGCTATATTAACATCAGACAAAGTAGACTTCAGAGTAAACAATTTTACTAGAGACAAAGAAGAATATTACATAATGATAAAAGGATCAATCCACCAGGAAAACATAACAATCCTAAATATGTTCACACCAAACAAAACAGCTAGAAAATACGTGAAGCAAAAATTATATTACTCAAAGAGAAACAGACAATCCACAATTAGAGTTGGAGACTTCCAATACTCCACTCTTAGCAACTGACAGAATCACTGGACAGAAGATCAGCAAGGAAATGAAAGAACTCAAAACCATCAAACACCAGGTTTTAACTGCCATATTTAGAAAACTTCACCCAACAACAGCAGTGTACACATTTTTTTTCAAGTACCCATGGAACAGTCACCAAAGCAAGTGCCTATCTTTGTCCATAAAACAAGTTTCAACAAAAATTTAAAAGTTGAAATCATACAGAATATGTTCCCTGACCATAATGGAATCAAACTAGAAATCATTAACAGAAAAATGACAGGGAAGTCTACAAACACTTGGAAACTAAACAGCACACTTCTAAATAATCTGTATATCAAAGGAAAGCTCTCAAAGGAAATGTTAAGAATTATACACAAACACAGAACTGAATGAAAATGAAAATACAACATATCAGAATACGTGCAGCATAACTAAAGCAGTGAAGAGAGTAAATTTATGAGTGAAATTTTCTAATATCCAAAGAAAAATCTACTTGGGCTTCTGTCAGGGGAAGGGGAAAAGCAAATATTTTAAATAAGCCAAAGCTTGTTTAACAAGACCTGCCCTCAGGAGAAACTATTTTACCAGAACTTAACCTGCTGGGATATTATCAGAGCCTAACTAACCTGGCAAACGGAAAAACCCAGCCCTAGCCCAGCTCTAGAAATCCTGTCCCACCTAAGGTCAGGGGGGTTGGGGATGGAAGATATGGCAACTGAGAAATATCTGTGTTCACAGTCCACAGGCAAAGGCTCACTACAAGACTGAGACATAATCATAGGACTGTACAACAGTTCTCCTCCCTTGACACTACCACCACATTACTAAAGGCCTATGTACTGCAATTCCTTTTACTAGTATTTCATGTCCACCTATCAACAAAAACTTAACAGTGTATACTAAAAGGCAAAAAAACAGTTTGAAGAGACTAAACAAGCATCAAAACCAGAGTGAGATATGGCAGGAATGTTGGAATTATCAGACCAGAATTTTTAAAAAATTATTATTAATATGAAAAGGGATTTAATAGAAAAAGCAGACAACATGCAAGAACAGATGGATAATGTAAGCAGAGACATGGAACTTCAAAGAAAGAATCAAAAAATGCTAGAGATAAAAAAACACCATAACAGAAATGAATAATGCCTTTGATTGGCTGATGAGTAGACTAGACATCACTGAGGAAAGAATCTCTCTGCTGGAGGATATGACAATAGAACTGAAAAGCTACTGAAACTGAAAAGCAAAGAAAAAATTTTTTTTTTTTTTTTTTTTTTTTTTTTTTGCGGTACGCGGGCCTCTCACTGTTGTGGCCTCTCCCATCGCGGAGCACAGGCTCCGGACGCGCAGGCTCAGCGGCCATGGCTCATGGGCCCAGCCGCTCCGTGGCATGTGGGATCTTCCTGGACCGGGGCACGAACCCGTGTCCCCTGCATCGGCAGGCGGACTCTCAACCACTGCGCCACCAGGGAAGCCCAAAGAAAAAATTTTTAAAAATAATAGAATATCCAAGAACTTTGGGACAATTATAAAAAGTATAACATATACATAATAGGAATACCAGAAGGAGAAGAAATAGAGAAAGGAAAAGAAGAAATATTTGAAACAATGATTGACAATTTCCTCCAAATTAATGTCAGACACCAAACAACAGATCCAGGAACTTCAGAGAATACCAAGCAGGATAAATGCCAACTAAGATTTAACATCTCCAAACTACAGAAAATCAAGGATAAACTCCAAAAAGAACTGAAAGGATAAAAACACTTTACCTATGGAGGAACAAAGATGAAACATATCCAACTTCTCCACAGAAATCATGAAAGCAAAAAATAGTGGAGTGAAATATTTAAAGTTTGAGAGAGAAAACAACCATCAACCTAGAATTCTGTACCCTGAGAAATTATCCTTCCAAGGTAAAGGAGAATTAAGACTTTCTCAGGCAAACAAAAATTGAAGAAATTTGCTGCCTGTAGATCTGCTTTGCAAGAAATTTTACAAGAAGTTCTTCAGGAAGAAGGAAAACAATATAGGACAGAAATTCAGATCAACATAAAGAAAAAGAGCATAAGAGAAGGAATAAGTGAAGGTAAAATAAAAACTTTTCCTTATTCTTAATTGGTCTAATAGGTAACAGTTTATTCAAACTAATAGGAGCAACAATATATTTGATTACCTATGAGATATCTATATCTATCTATATATAGATATTTATGTGTGCTTACTTGTAAGTAAAATGCATGGCAGCAGTGATGCAAAGGATGGGAGGGAAGAATTAGGAATATTTTGTTATTATAAGGCACTTGCACTACCCATGAAGCAGTGAAGTGCTATTTAAAAGTAGACTTGGATTAGTTATAAAAATATATTACAAACTCTAAGGCAACACCTTAAAAAAGTGAGAAAAAGAAGTATAACTGATATTCTAAAAAAGAGAAATGGAATTGTTGTATTAAATACTGTCAAGTCCACTAAAGGCAGAAAAAAGTGTGGAAGACAAAAATAAGAACAAAGAAAAAGGGCAGCAAATAGAAAACAATAACCAAAAAATGGTAGATGTTGATCCAATTATATCAGTCATTACTTTGAATATCAATGGTCTACAGACACCAATTAAAAAACAGAGACTGTCAGAGTAGATCAAAAAGCAAGACCCAACTATAATGCTATCTTCAAGAAACACAGTTTAAATATAAAGACACATACAGACTAAAAATAAAGGGGTGGAGAAAGATATATCATGTTAACACTAATCAAAAGAAAATGAGAGTATATTAGTTTCAGACAGAGAAGACTTCAAAGCAAGGAAAGTTATCAGAAATAAAGATGGGGAGCTTCCCTGGTGGCGCAGTGATTGAGAATTTGCCTGCCAATGCAGGGGACACGGGTTCAAACCCTGGTCTGGGAAGATCCCACATGCCACGGAGCAACTAGGCCCGTGAGCCACAACTACTGAGCCTGTGCATCTGAAGCTTGTGCTCCGCAACAAGAGAGGCCACGACAGTGAGAGGCCCGTGCACCACGATGAAGAGTGGCCCCCGTTCACCTCAACTAGAGAAAGTCCTCGCACAGAAAGGAAGACCCAACACAGCCAAAAATTAATTAATTTATTAATTAATTTTTAAAAAAAGAATGCATTGCTTTAAAAAAAACAAAACAAAGAGGGGTATTATAAAATGATAAAGGGGTCAATGCTCTAAGAAGAGATAATAATCCTTAAGAAGACAGCCTAACAATAGAGCATCAAAATATGTAAGGCAAAAGCTGATAGAGCTGCAAGAAGAAACAGATTAATTCACTATTACAGTTGGAGACTTTAACACACTTTTATCAAAAATGGACAGATCCAGGAGGCAGAAAATCAGTGAGGACATAGTTGACCTCAACAGCATCATCAATCAACTGATATAACTGACATCTACGGATGACTTCACCAAACAACATCAGTGTAATACATTCTTCTCAAGTTCACATGAAACACTTACCAAGATAGACCACATTCTGGACCATAAAACACATCCTAACATATTTAAAGGAATAAAAATCACACAATGTCTGCACTTAGACAGCAATAAAATTAAATTAGAAATTAAACAAAGAGCTGGGAAATCCCAAAATACTTGGAGATTAGACAACACACTTCTGATTAACAGGTGTATCAAAGAAGAAATCATAGAGAAATTTAAAAATACTTTGAAATAAATGAAAGTGAAAATACAACGTATTGAAATTTGTGGGATGCAGCAAAGCAGTGCTTACAGGGAAATTTATGGCATTGGAAACATTTATTTGAAAAGAGGAAAGATCTAAAATCAATAATTTAAGCTTCCACCTTAGGAAACTAGAAAAAGAAGAGCAAATTAAATACAAAGTAAGCAGAAGAAACGAAATAATAATAATTAGAGCAGAAATAAATGAAACTGAAATAGGAAATCAATAGAGAAAAATCAATAAAACCAAAATCTGGTTCTTTAAAAAGATCAATAAAATTGATCTTCAGGTAAGGCGAACAAAGAAGAAGAGAGAAGATACAAATTGCTAGTATCAGAAATTAAGAGGAGAGCTTCCCTGGTGGCGCAGTGGTTGAGAGTCCGTCTGCTGATGCAGGGGACACGGGTTCGTGCCCCGGTCTGGGAAGCTCCCACAAGCCGTGAAGCGGCTGGGCGCGTGAGCCATGGCCACTGAGCCTGCGCGTCCAGAGCCTGTGCTCCGCAACGGGAGAGGCCACAAAAGTGAGAGGCCCATGTACCGCAAAAAAAAAAAAAAAGAAAGAAATTAAGAGGAGTCATCACTAGAGATCCCTCAAAAAACTAAAAACAAAATTACCGTATGATCCAGCAATTCCACTCCTGGGTATATATCCGAAGAAAATGAAAACATTAATTCAAAAAGATATATACACCCCAATGTTCATAGCAGCATTATTTACAATAGCCAAAATATGAAAGCAACCTAAGTGTCCATCAAGAGATGAATGGATAAAGAAGATGTGGTGTATATATATACAATGGAATACTACTCAGCCATAAAAAAAAGAATGAAATCTTTCCGTCTGTAACAACATGGATGGACTTGGAGGGCATTATGCTAAATGACATAAGTTAGACAGAAAGATGAACACTGTATGATATCACTTATATGTGGAAAAATAAAACAAACTAATGAATACAACAAAATGAAAACAGACTCATAGATATAGAGAATAAACTAGTGGTTACCAGTGGGGAGAGAAAAGGAGGAAGGGGCAATACAAGAGTAGGGGACTCAGAGGTACAAACTATTATGTATAAAATAAACTACAAGGATATACTGTACAACACAGGGAATACAGCCAATATTTTATAATAACCATAAATGGAGTGTAACCTTTAAAAATTTAGAACCACTATGTTGTACACCTGTGACATATAATATTATACATCAACTATACTTCAACAGAAAAAAAGTATAAAAAAATGTTTTAAAGAAATACTATGAATAACTCCAGGCCCACAAATTTGATCACCAAGATAAAATGAATCAACTCCTTAAAAGAAATGCCAAAACTCACACAAGAATAAATAGACAATCTGAACATAACTGTATCTAGAAAGGAAATATCATCAACAATTAATAAACTTCCAAAACAGAAATCACCAGGTCCAGATGGATTCACTCATAAATTCTACCAAATTTTTTAATTTCCTTAAAAAATTCTACCATTTTTTAAGGAAAAAGTTATACCAATTCTCTCTTCCAAAAGATTGAAGTGAAGAGAATATTTCCCAACTCATTCAATAAGCCAGCATTACCCCTAATACCAAACCAGACAAAAATTCAAGAAAAGAAAACTATAGATCAATATCTCTCATGAACATAGATGTAAAACTTCTCAATAAAATATTAGTGAATCAAATTTTAAAATATATTTAAAAAATTATGCACCACAACCAAATGGGATTTATTCCAGGTATCAAACCTGGTTCAACGTTCAAAAATCGATTAATGTAATCCATCACATCAACAGGCTAAAGAAGAAAAGTCACATGATCATATCAATAGACGAAGAAAAATATTTTGACAAAATCCAACATTCATTCATGTTAAAAACTGTCAGCAGGGCCTTCCCTGGCAGTCCAGTGGTTAAGAATCCGTCTTCCAATTCAGGGAACGTGGGTTCGATCCCTGGTGGGGGAACTAAGATCCCACATGCCGTGGGGCAACTAAGCCCGTGTGCTCTAGAGCCTGCACACCACAACTAGAGAGAAGCCCATGCACTGCAATGAAAGAACCCACATGCTGCAGCTAAGACCCAATGCAGCCAAATAAATAAATAAATACTAAAAAAAAAAAAAAAAAAAAACCTGTCAGCAAACTAGGAATAGAAAGAAACTTCCTTAGTTTTATAAAGAACATTTAGGGAATTCCCTGGAGGTCCAGTGGTTAGGACTCTGCACTTCCACTGCAGGGGGTACGGGTTCAATCCCTGGTCAGGGAACTAACATCCCACATGCCACACAGAGCAGAAAAAAAATAAATAAAAGAAATTTACAAAAAATCTACAGTTCATACCATATTTAACAGTGAAAAACTTGAAGGTTTCCTGTTAAGATCAAGAACAAAACAAGGATGTCCCCTCTCACCACTGCTATTTAACATTGTATCTGAAGTCCTAACTAATGCAATAAGACAAGAAAAAAAATAAAGGTATACAGATTGGGAAAGAAGAAATAAAACTGTCTTTGTTCACTGATGACATGATCACCTATACAGAAAACCTGAAAGAATCAACAAAGAAACAGAATCAACAAAGAAACTTGGAACTAACAAGTGCTTATAGCAAGGTTGCAAGATAGAAGGTTAATTATACAAAAGTCAGTAACTTTCCTATATACCATGAACGTATGGAATTTGAAATTAAAACTCATTACCATTTACATTAGTCCCTCCCAAAAATGTAGGTATAAATGTACAAACTCTAATGAAATATGTATAAGAACTATATGATGAAAACTATAAAATTCATATGGACAAAAACAAAGAACTAAATAAATGAAGAGATATTCCATGTTTGTGCATAGTTAAGATTCAATATTGTCAAGACATCAATTCCTCCCAACTTGATCTATAGATTTAATTCAATCCCAAACAAAAATCTCAATAAGTTATTTTGTGGATATGGACAAACAAATTCTGAAGTTTATATGGAGAGGCAAAAGACCCAGAATAGACAGCTCAATATTGAAGGAAAAGAACAAAGTTGAAGGACTGATACTGCCTAGCTTCAAGACTTACTATAAGGCTACAATATTCAAGATACTGTGATTTTGGTGGAAGACATATAGATTAATGGAACAGAACAGAGTCCAGAAATAAAACCAAATAAATATGGTCAACTGATCTTTGACAAAGGAGCAAAGGCAATGCAGTGGAGCAAAGACGTGTGGAGACGGAAACAACTAGACAACATCTACATGCAAAGAAAAAAAATGAATCTAGACATAGGTCATACACACTTCACAAAAATTAACTCAGATGAATCACAGACCTAATGTAAAATATAAAACTGTAAAACTCCTTTAAGATAACATAGGAGAAAACCTAGATGACCTTGGGTACAGCAGTGACTTTTTAGATATAACACCAAAGGCAAGATTCATGAAAGAAACAATAAGCAGGACTTCATTAAGTTTTAAAACTTCTGCTCTACAAAAGAGAATGTCAAGAGAAATGGAAGACAAGCCACATACTGGGAGAAAATGTTTGCAAAAGACATCTGATAAAGGACTATTATTCAAAATATACAAAGAACTTCTAAAACTCAACAATAAGAAAACAAACTATCTGATTTAAAATGGACAAAAGACCTGAACGAACACCTCAGCGAGGAAGATATACAGATAACAAGCATATTAGAAGATGTTCAACCTCATATGTCATCAAGGAAATGTAAATTAAAACAACAATGAGATACTACTATACACCTATTAGAATGGCCAAAATCCAAAACACCAACAACACCAAAGCGTGGTGAGAATTTGGTAACAGGAACTCTCAATCATTGCTGCAGGGAACACAAAATGATAGAGCCACTTTGGAAGATAATTTGGTAGATTCTCACAAATTATACATACTTCTACTATATGATTCAGCAATCACACTCTTTGGTATTTACCCAAAGGAGCTGAAAATATGTGTTCACACAAAAACCTGCACATGGATATTTACATCAGCTTTATTCATAACTGCCAAAACTTGGAAGCAACCCAGGTGTCCTTCAGTTGGTGAATAGATAAATAAACTGAGGTTCATCCACTGAATGGGATATTATTCAGTGCTAAAAACAAACGTGCTATCAAGCCATGAAAAGACGTGGAGTAAATTTAAACGCATATTACTAACTGAAAGAAGCTAATCTGAAAAAGCTACACACTATATGATTCCAACCATATGACATTCTGGAAAAGGCAAAACTATGGAGACAACAAATAGAACACTGATTGTCCATCCTTAGAGGGGAGGGAGGGACAAACATGCAGAACAGAACACAGAGGATTTCTAGGGCAGCGTATCTATACTGTATAATACTACAATGGTAGATACATGGCATTACACATTTGTCAAAACCCATAGAATGTACAGCGCCAAGAGTGAACCCAAATGTAAGCTATGGATTTGAGGTGATAATGATGTGCCAAGGTAGGTTCATTGACTGTAACAAATGTTTCACTGTGATGTGGGATGTATACAGTGGGGGAAGTTGTAGGTGTGTAGGGGCAGCAGGTATATGGGAACTCTGTACATTCCACTAGATTTTGCTGCGAACCTAAAACTGCTCAAAAAATTAAAGTTTATTGATTTTTTAAAGTCAGTTACCAAAGGGAAGAGGGGAGGGGGAGGGGCAAATTACAGTTATGGGATTAAGAGATACAAACTACTATGTATAAAATAGATAAGCAACAAAGAATACAGCACAGGGAATTATAGCCATTACCTTGTAATAACTTTGAATGGAGTATAACCTGTAAAAATACTGAATCACTATGCTGTACATCTGAAATTAATATAATATTATAAATCAACTATACTTCAATAAAAAAGCCAGCATAAAACATTTGTGAAGTGTAATGTTACAAAATATAATTTTAAAAATCAAGTGTTAGAAACAGGCATCATTAGAAAATCTACAAACAGCAAATGCTAGAGAGGGTGTGGAGAAAAGGGAACCCTCTTGCACTGTTGGTGGGAATGTAAATTGATACAGCCACTATGGAGAACAGTATGGAGGTTCCTTAAAAAACTAAAAATAGAACTACCATATGACCCAGTAATCCCACTCCTGAGCAAATACCCAGAGAAAAACATAATTCAAAAAGACACATGCACCCCAATGTTCACTGCAGCACTATTTACAATAGCCAGGTCATGGAAGCAACCTAAATGCCCATCGACAGACAAATGGATAAAGAAGATGTGGTACATATACACAATGGAATATTACTCAGCCATAAAAAGGAACGAAATTGGGTCACTTGTAGAGACGTGGATCGACCTAGAGACTGTCATACAGAGTGAAGTTATGTCAGAAAGAGGAAAACAAATATCATATATTAATGCATATATGTGGAATCTAGAAAAATGGTAGAGATGAACCAGTTTGCAAGGTAGAAATAGAGACACAGATGTAGAGAACAAACGTATGGACACCAAGGTGGGAAAGCAGGGTGGGGGAGTGTGGGTGGGATGAATTGGGAGATTGGGATTGACATATATACACTAATATGTATAAAATAGATAACTAATAAGAACCTGCTGTATAAAAATAAATAAATAATTTTTTTTAAAAAATCAAGTGTTAGAAAAGTTATAGTAGGTCAAGAAAAATATTCTATACTAAAACATATGTAATCCCATCCCATTAAAAATTCCATCAACCTAACCTTGCAATAGATAGAAATGGACAAACCCACATTCATTTTGGAAGAATTTAATATTCCCCTATGATTTGCCAAGTGAAATAGGCAAGAATAAGCAAAGACATACAGATTTTGAATAGCACAATTAACCGGTGTACTTTAATGGATCTATTAAAAAGTTATATCCCTAATACAAAGAACATGCCTCATTTTCTTTTTTTTCACCTTATCAAAATAGGTAAGAAGTGGATTTATTTAGAGAGATAGAAACTCCACAGACAGTGTGGACCATCTCAGAAGGTGAGAGGCCCCGAAACATGGGGTGGTTAGTTTTTGGGGACTGGGTAATTTCATAGCCTAATGACTGTAAGGATTATTCCAACTATTTTGGGGAAGGGGAGGGAATTTCCAGGAATTGGGCCATTGCCCACTTTTTGGCCTTTTATGGTTAGCCTTAGAACTGTCATGGCACTGGTGGGTATGTTATTTAGCATGCTAAGGTATTACAAAGAGCATATAATGAGGCTCAAGGTTCACTGGAAGTCGAGTCTTCTGCCATCTTGGACCTAGCTGAGAACATGCCTCATTTTCAAGTAGTTATGGGGTAGTTCCAAAAACTCACTGTTTTTTAAACTCTCAGTAAGTTCTTCTAAATAAGTCACATTCTCTGTCCATGGTGGAATAAAAAATGGACATAAATAAAAAGATAGCAAAAAATAAAAGGTATCCACTTAGAAAACTTAAAAAATGTTCTTCCAAGAGTCTTAGATTAAAAAGGAAATAAAACTGAACTCCCATCTTATTTAAAAGTAAATAAAAATATAACACTATTATCAAAATTTTGTTGTGAAAACTTATTACCATAAGGAAACTTAATAATTTTAAATGTAACTACTAGGAAAAGAGACTGAAAAATTAGCCAAGGCTTTGGTGAGGTAACTAGTAAGAAAACTAGAAATTTTTTAAAGCATAATAAATAAATAAAAATAAGAGTGTAAATTAATGAAATAGTAAAGAAACAGATTTGATCAGTTAAGCTGAATTCTGGTTCTTTGAAAAGGTCAATAAAATAGATCTGTTTCTTTTCTTAGGGAAAAAAAGTTTCCCCTCCCCTCTCTTTATCCTGTCTCTCTCTTAATCAAACAGAAATAATCATCCCAAGAAAAGATAAAGGGGGTCGTAACAGATACAGAGGAAAAGTTTTAAATAAAAGGATACCACATATTACTAACTAACAAGAAACTTGAAATGTAAGTGAAATACTTGTTTTTCTAGGAAAATATCAATTTCTAAAATTGACTCAGGAAGAGGTAAAATCCACAAATAAACCAATAAGTACAGAGGACACATAATGAGTCATCAAAATTCTACTTCCCAAAAAAGATACAAGCACACTCTTTATGAAGGATATCTGCCAAAGCTGCAAGGAACAGGCAACTCATGTGTTATTCAACATGTCTGGTGTACACAAAAGGTGAAAGGCTTCTTAACGTTTTTCAACAGGCTAGTTTAAGCCAGTATTTATACTATAAAACAAGACCTAACCTGTGAATACGGATGCAAAAATCTATGTAAAACATTAGCAAATTAATCCAGCACCATATTAAATATAAATAACTTTTGTAAAATTTCTCACACATAACTAGTAATATGGATAATTATTTTAGTGGTACAAAGACATTTTATTTTAATAATTATATCTTTATTTTTAACCTTCTATTTATGGCAAGTGATAATGTTTTCCCACTTACTTTTCTTACAGAAAATTTCCTTTAAACATATATATTAAATGGAGCATTTATGGAAAAATAGTATAGAGTACTCATAGCTGTAAGCAAATGCATAAAATTTAGGGAACTCTGAAATACACACCATAATCCAAATGGCTTTATACCAAAAATGTAAGTATAGCTTAATATTAGAAAATATATTAGGAGAAAGTGATGTCAACAACATGGTAGAGTGAATATATAGGTAAGTGAAGATAAGATGTTACCTAAAAAAGGACTATTTTATTTATGAGACATTTTATACAAACTTCATGGTAACCCCAAAACATAAATCTAGAGCAGAGACATGAAATATAAAAAAAGACGTAACTGAGAAAAACATCACAGAAAACCTCTAAACCAAAATGGCAGGCAGAATCACAAGGAAAAAGAAATAATGGAGAAATAGAGCAACCAGAAAACAAGATAAAATGGCAGTACTAAGTCTTCACCTATCAATAATCACCCTAAATGTAAATGGATTAAATTCACTAATCAAAAGACACAGAGTGGCTGGACTGATTAAAAAGCAAGACCCAACTGTATGCTGCCTCCAAGAAACTCACCTCAGCTCTAAAGACAAACACGGGCTCAGAGTGAAAGAATGGAAGATGATACTCCAAGCAAATGGCAGCCAAAAGAAAGTGGGTATAGACATACTCACATCAGACAAAACAGACTTCAAGCCAAAAAAGTTAACATGAGACAATAATGGACAGTATATAATGATAAAGGGATCATTCATCAAGAAGACATAACAGTTATTAATATATATGCACTTAATCTAGGAGCACAAAAATATATAAAACACTTATTAGCAGACCTAGAGGGAGAAACTGATAGCAACCCAGTAATAGTAGGGAATTTAACACTCCACTTACATCAATAAATAGATCATCTAGACAGAAAGTCAACAAGGAAACACTGGCCTTATGTGAAACATTAGACCAGATCGATGTGATAGATTTGTACAGAAAATTCCATTCCAATGCAGCAGAATACACATTTTCTTTCAAGTGTGCACGAAACTTTCTGAAGAATAGACTATATGTTGGGACATAAAACAAGTCTCAATAAATTTAAAGACTGAATTCATATGAATCATCCTTCCCAATCACAATGGTATGAAAACAGAAATAAACTGCAAGAAGAAAGCTGGAAAAGTCACAAATATGTGAGGCTGAACAACATGGTACTTAACAACTATTGGTTCAATGAAGAAATGAAAGAAGAAATAAAAAATTACCTGAAGACAAATGAAAATAAGAATATAAAATACCAAAATCTATGGAATGCAACAAAAGCAGTTCTAAGAGGGAAGTTTATAGCAATACAGGCTTACCTCAAGAAACAAAAAAAGTCTCAATGAAACAAGAACAATATTAAACAATCTAACCATACATGTAAAGGAACTAGAAAAGGAAGAACAAATAAAGTCCTAAGTCAGTAGAAGGAAGGAAATAATAAAGATCAGAGAGGAAATAAATGAAATAGAGACTAAAAACACAACAGAAAAGATCAATGAAACTAAGATCTGGTTCTTTGCAAAGATAAACAAAATTGACAAACCTTTAGCTAAACTAACTAAGAAAAAAGAGAGACAGGAGGCTCTGTTAATAAAATCAATAAAATCAGAAACAAAATAGAAGAAATAACAATGGATACCACAAAAATACAAAGGATTATAATAAAATATAATGAACAGCTATATGCCAAAAATTGGACAACCTAGAAATGGACAAATTCTTAGAATCATACAACTTTCCAAGACTGAGTCATGAAGAAATAGAAAATCTGAATAGACCAATCCCTAGTAAAGAGATGGAAACAGTAATCCAAAAGTTCCCATGAAACAAAAGTCCACCAGAAGACCAGAAGGCCTTACAGGTAAATTCTACTAAATATTCAAAGAAGATTTAATATCTATCCTTCTCAAACTACTCCAAAAAACTTGAAGAGGGGCTTCCCTGGTGGTGCAGTGGTTGAGAGTCTGTCTGCCAATGCAGGGGACGTGGGTTCGTGCCCCGGTCTGGGAAGATCCCACATGCCATGGAGCGGCTGGGCCCATGAGCCATGGCCACTGAGCCTGCGTGTCCAGAGCCTGTGCTCCGCAATGGGAGAGGCCACACAATGAGAGGCCCGCGTACCACAAAAAAAAAAAAACTTGAAGAGGAAGGAAGACTTCCTAACTCATTTTTATGAGGTCAACATCACTGTGATACAAAAACCAGACAATGACCACACACACACACACACACACACACACACACACACACACACACACACACACAAAATTATAGGCCAATATCTCTGATGAACATAGATGCAAAAATTCTCAACAAAATATTAGATTAATAAAACAATAGATTAAAAGTATAATAACCTTGATCAAGTGGGATTTATTCCAGGGATGCTTCAACTTCCACAAATCAATCAACGTGATACATCACTATAACAAAGTGAAGGATAAAAACCATGATCTCATTTCATAGAAGCAGAAAAAGCATTTGAAAAGATTCAACACCCATTTATGATAGAAACTCTCAATAAAGTTAGTATAGAAGGAATGTACCTCAACATAATAAAGGCCATATATGACAAACCCACAGTTAACATAATACCCAATGGTGAAAAACTGAAAGCTATCCCCCTAAAGTCACGAACAAGACAAGGATATGCACTCTCACCATTCTTATTCAACATAATACTGGAAGTTTTAACTAGAGCAATCATGCAAGAAAAATAAGTAAAAAGCATCCAAATTGAAAAGGAAGAAGTAAAATTGTCACTATTTGCAGATGATATGATTTTAGATATAGAAAACCCTAAAGAATCCACAAAAAAAACTATTAGAAATAATAAATGAGTAAAGTTCCAGGGTACAAAATCAACATACAAAAATCGGTTGGGTTTCTATACACTAATGATGAGTTAGCAGAAAGAGAAATTAAGAAAATTCTATTTACAACTGCATCAAAAAGAATAAAGCACCCAGAAATAAATTTAACCAAGGAGGTGAAAGACCTGGAAACTCTAAGACATTGTTGAAAGAAACTGAAGACACAAATAAATGGAAAGATATTCCATGCTCATGGACTGAAAGAATTAACATTGTTAAAATGTCCATATTACCTAAAGCAATCTACAGATTCAACGCAATCCCCATCAAAGTCCCAAAGACATTGTTCACAGAAGTAAAACAAAAAATTCTAAAATGTATATGGAACCACAAAAGACCCTAAATAACCAAAGCAATCCTGAGGAAAAAAGAATAAAGCTGGAGGTATCACACTCCCTGATTTCAAAAATATTTCAAAGCCGTAGTAATCAAAATAGCATGGTATTGACAGAAAAAGATACATAGATCAATGGAACAGAATTGAGAGCCCAGAAATAAACCCATGCATATAGGGACAATTAATTTACAACAAAGAAGATAGTAAAGCATTTGTTAAAATTCAATTCCTGATTAAAATATTAACCTTAAGGATCTAGAAAAAAAGGGAAATTCCTTTGACAAAAGTCATCTTTAAGAAACCTATAGCCAGGCTTCCCTGGTGGCGCAGTGGTTGAGAGTCTGCCTGCCGATGCAGGGGACGCGGGTTCGTGCCCCGGTTTGGGAAGATCCCACATGCCACGGAGCGGCTGGGCCCATGAGCCATGGCTGCTGAGCCTGCGCGTCCGGAGCCTGTGCTCCGCAACGGGAGAGGCTGCAACAGTGAGAGGCCTGCGTACCACAAAAAAAAAAAAAAAAAAGAAACCTATAGCCAACACCCAATTTAACATAGAAACACACCAGATGGGTTCACATTAAATCAGAAATAAGACAAAGATGCACTCTACAAGTTTACTGTTCAATACTGTTCTAAAGGTCTAATCCAAGTTAACGAGACAAAAAGGACGGGGAGTGGGGAACTATTAGAAATTTAAAGGTAAGACAGTTACTATTTGCATATAATGTGATTGTCTTATATATGTGTACTGTGTATATATAAAATGAATAGATGTAATATATTCAAGAAAATCAACTGAAAAACAAATACAAGTAATAAAAGAATTCAGTAAGTGAGCTAGTTACAAAGTCAATATATGAAAATCAATAGCATTCAGAAAAATTTAAAAATCTAATGAACAAAAAGATCCCATCCCCAACAGCAACAAAAGTTACATGTCCAGGAATTAAACTAATATGGAATATGCAAGAAAATTCCAAAATTTTATTGAGTAATTTAAACAAAGCCTAAATAAATGGGGGTAAAATACCATGTACCAGGATAAAAAGACTGAAGATTATAAAGATGTAAATTCTTAAGATGTCAAATTGCTCTAGAAAGCAAATGCAACTCCAATCTAAATCATAATATAGAATGTATTATGGAATCTGATAAGCTGATTCTAATTCATCTAGAAAATGTTAGAAAAGCCAGGATAATATGAAAAGCAAAACAAACAGTTGCCCTACAAAATATCAAAACATATAAAGCAAAAGTAGTTAAAAGTGTGTTGCTGGCCCACTCCTATACACTGGATATTTGTGTCCTCCCAAAACTCTTAAGTTGAAATCTATTGTCCAATGTGATGATATTTGGAGGTTTGGCCTTTGGGAGGTGATTAGGTCCTAAGGATGAAGCTCTCATGAATGGGATTAGTATCCTTATAAAAGAGACTCCAGAGAGCTCCCTTGCCTTCAATGCCATATGAGGACACAGCAAGAAGACAGCTGTCTATGAACCAGGAAGGGGCTGTCACCAGGTAACAAATATGCTAGCACTTTGATCCTAGGCTTCCCAGCCTCCAGAACTATGAGAAATAAATAATATTGTTATAAGTCACCCAGTCTACTACTTTGTTATAGCAGCCCAAATGGACTAAGACACCCAGTGATAGATTATAGATCAATAGCATAAAACAGAGTCCAGAATAAGACTATAATAGGTGCCATTTCAAATCAAGTGAGAAAGGATGAAGAATTTAAAGAATGATATTGGGACAACAATAAATAAATAAATAAATAAATATTTATAAAACAACAACAAAAAAACCCATGAAATTATAAATCTAACTCATACATTAAAAGACTTACCAGAACAACAACACTATAAAAGTTTTAAACTTATGTTGTTTTTCAACTTGCTTGAATCTAGGTTAGCAAAAGCCAGAGTAAGTTTCTGTTGTTTGCAACCAAAAGGACTTGATTCAGAACCCTTACCAGAATTTGGCATATTTTTTAAAAATTGATACAGAAAAAAATACAATAAACAATAAGATAAGCAGCAATGAGAAAATATTAGCAATATGTAATCAAAGTATGAGTCCATATTATATTAAAAACTCCTATATATAAACAAAAAATACAAATAATACTGTATAAAATTGGAAAATATATATGAACAAGTAACTCACTGACAAAACATAAATATCTAATAAACATATGAAAAAAAGTTCAACCTCACTAGCAATAAAGAAACACAAATTAAATAACAATGAAGTAACATTTTTTCTGCTGAAGAAAAATGTGAAAATTTGAGAAAAATTAAGAAGACTCCAGTATTAACAAGATGTAAGGAAATGACCACTTTATAAACTATTGGCCAAATACAAATTAACCCTATCTTCTCAAAGGACAATTTGGTATAATGTCCACCAAAATTTTAAATTGGTATTTACTTTCTTTTCAGCAATTCCACTTCTAGGAATTTATCCTATGGAAAACATACGTACACAAGAATATAAATAAAACTACTGTGTGTAATCATAAATACTGGAATAATCTAAATGTTGAAAAGAGAAATGGTTAAGTAAATTATAGCATATTCTTAGTAAGGAAGACTTTGCAGCAGTTAAGAACAAGATAGATCTATATGCATTAACATGGAACAATTTCCAGTATATAAAATTAAGTGGCAAAAGTCACAGACCAATATATTTATTATATTACTTATATTAAAAATGAGTCTATTAAAAAATAGTTTTAAAACTACATGGTATATATAAACATTACATATATTTAAAGGATATATCTATAATAAAGTTTAAGGCAAAATGAAGGATCTAGAAAGATATATACCAAACCATTAAAAGTGTTTTTTTATTTTTTTATCTCCAGTAAGAAGAAAGCAATCAGAAGGATAAAAAAGGACTTTCTTGCCTTTTCTTCTATATATCAATACTTCTTTTATTTCGTATGTTTATGTATTATTTATATAATATAATATATTATTCAAGAAAGTGGGAGTAACACCAAACAAAAGAATCTGACAGGCAAAAACCCTCCAAATTTAAAATTTTAAACTAAATATTTTTAATTTTTCCACTCAAACATTATTAAATACTTTACTATTCAGACTTGAAATTCAAGAAAATATAACAAAATTTTCTTAGCAAAGGACTAAGGATTGGTATTTAATGTAATTATTCAAATTTGTAATAAAATTTAATAGGAGTACTTAATCCTAAGAGATTTAAGAAAGTTTCTACTTTATAAGGACACGATTTCATTATATTCATTAGTTCATAGTTTACTAACACAACTGTCGATATTTTCTTTTGTTTTTTCTTTTTTTTTTTCTGCGGTACGCAGGCCTCTCACTGTTGTGGCCTCTCCCATTGCGGAGCACAGGCTCTGGACGCGCAGGCTCAGCAGCCATGGCTCACGGGCCCAGCCACTCTATGGCATGTGGGATCTTCCCGGACCCGGGCACGAACCCGTGTCCCCTGCATCGGCAGGCAGACTCTCAACCACTGCACCACCAGGGAAACCCCAGCTGTCGATATTTTAAATGGAGACATATTCATTCAAAGGAAAAGCCATGAAACAACAGCAAAAACCCTTTCGTAGAAGTGTTTGTATAAGCTCAGTGAGGTGTCTTTAGGCAGACTAACTTGCTGATTAGACTCAACATTAGGAAACCAATCTTTAATTTTATTCCAGTTTCACTGATTTAGAATCATGTGCCAATTTTAATGTTTTGGCCTCCTTTTCATAACATGAAAGCCTTATTCTATAAATCTAAATATTCATGCATGTTTAAAAACAAATGTTAGATATCAAATCTACCAAAATTCACCTGATTTTTGATAGATAAACTTTCCTAATGAAAAAATTAAGATATATATCTGGGGAAAAGTTAAATCAACCCATCACAACTTATAGTTACTGAATCAATTGGTTTCTAATTATTGATAGAAATATACACCTCAAAGGAATGCTCAAATTATATTTAAGAAGTATATTTAGTAATCAGTAATAATAAACAAACTCAAATGTATTAAGGTATAAATTATACTTGATGCAGAGAAATTCTAGAAAAACAAAGTCAAGTCTATACTCTGTACTTTTCTTCCAAACTAAATAAATGACAGAAAAGAATAACATATTCTAACCTTTCCATTTTGGATTCACTGTCAATTTTGTACTGTTCAAAATCTTGGCTAAGAGTCTGTAGTGTTTCTTGAAGGCTCTTTTCACGTTCTACACTTCCTTGATAAAATTTCATCTCTTTTTCCATTGCTTTCACTTTTTCTTCCATAGCCTTAAACTCATGAAGAATTAGATAGCTGACTCCACAGTACTTACAAACTTTTTCTTCTGGAGACATCTAGAAAATAGAACAGACATTTACTGAAATGATAGTTTTTTAATTCTAAAACATAACGTTCAACTGAAGATGTTATTGTAACCATGTTGGTTAAATGAAGTAAATGTATACTGTGCTATGCCATGGAGTAATACTTGCAACACTGCATACATCTGGATAAAATTTTAAAAACTGGCATGATATCGACTGACACAAAATCTTGGAATTAGAATAGGGTTGTTCAGAGTAATAATTTCTCCATGGTATCTCTAAGAAAGATTTACTCTTGAAATATTTTCCATAAAATAAAACTAAAAATGATGAAAACATCTTTACAATTCTTATTTTAAGATGCCTTTTCCACGATGTGGGAATAAATCACTGGCCTTTCACTTCCAACTGCACTGTGATCCTGGAGATGCTTCTTAGCTTCTTCAGATCTCATTTCCCTCATTTATAAAATTATGGCATTGGGCCAAATGAACTTTAAGTTCCTGTTCAGTTTTTTAACATTTTAAGATTTTTATAGGATTTAACATTCTGTCATAAAACCAGATATAGGAGAAACACTTTGAACCTAATCTCTTCTGCCTAAATCAGATAGTACTTTTCCCCTCAGGTAGGTATGATTATACCTATTTTACACTTAAGGAAATGGAGACTACTGAAGTTAGATAACCAGCTGCTAAGTAGAGAAGTCAGCATTAAACCCAAGTCTATTTTAAAATCAGCACTTATGCCTGTAACCATTTGTATCATATTTATCTACCATATGAATGTCAGCTAAATCCTCTTACTTCCTTCAGATAAAATGCTTATATATCTTTGGCCAGATAGGGGCAGTGAAAAATGGAATTTTAGCAAAGTCAAGAGAAAGGTAATTCTTTTTTCTGTCTCAAGTATACAAATATTCTTCAAGTGGCCTCTACTTGTCTCGCTATTCACCAAAGACAGGACAAAGCTTTGTTAAATATTTGCTCCAGGGCACTAAAACTCTTAGATTATACAAGGAATGCTTACTCTTAATGCAACCTCCCTTAGGACTGTAGAAACTGCTCCTATAACTGAGTGATGCCACCACATCTGCCTATCAATGCCATCCACCATCTGTGCCTATCCATGCCATTATGCAAGAGACGGTTGAAACAAACTAATAATCATTTTTGAGAGGGCAGACAGCAGAAGCAAGAAGAAGTACAATCCTGCAACCTGTGGAACAAAAACCACATTCACAGAAAGATACACAAGATGGAAAGGCAGAGGGATATGTACCACATGAAGGAACAAAATAAAACCCCAAAAAACAACTAAATGAAGTGGAGATAGGCAACCTTCCAGAAAAAGAATTCAGAATAATGATAGTGAAAATGATAAAAAAAAAACCTCAGGAAAAGAGTGGAGGCAAAGATCAAGAATATGCAAGAAATGATTAAGAAAGAGCTAGAAGAATTAAAGAACAAACACCTAGAAGAATTAAAGAACAAACAAACAGAGATAAACAATACAATAACTGAAATGAAAAATACACGAGAAGGAATCAATAGCAGAATAACTGAGGCATAAGCACAGATAAGTGACCTGGAAGACAGAATGGTGGAATTCACTGCTGTGGAACAGAATAAAGAAAAAAGAATGAAAAGAAATAAAGACAGCGTAAGAGATCTCTGGGACAACATTAAACGTAACAACATTTGCATTATAGGGGTCCCAGAAGGAGAAGAGAGAGAGAAAGGACCCAAGAAAATATTTGAAGAGATTATAGTCTAAAACTTCCCTAACATGGGAAAAGAAATAGCCACCCAAGTCCAGTAAGTGCAGAGAGTCCCAGGCAGGATAAACCCAAGGAGAAACACGCTGAGACACACAGTAATCAAACTGACAAAAATTAAACACAAAGAAAAATTATTGAAAGCAACAAGGGAAAAATGACAAATAATATACAAGGGAACTCCCATAAGGTTAACAGCTGATTTCTCAGCAGAAACTCTCCAAGCCAGAAGGGAGTGGCATGATATATTTAAACGGATGAAAGGGAAGAACCTATAACCAACATTATTCTACTCAGCAAGGATCTCATTCAGATTCTACAGAGAAATCAAAAGCTTTACAGACAAGTAAAAGCTAAGAGAATTCAGCACTACCAAACCAGCTCTACAACAAATGATAAAGGATCTTCTCTAAGTGGGAAACACAGAGAAGAAAAGGACCTACAAAAACAAACCCAAACCAATTAACAAAATGGTAATAGGAACATACATATTGATAATTACCTTAAACGTGAATGGATTAAATGCTCCAATCAAAAGACACAGGCTTGCTGAATGGATACAAAAACAAGATCGATATAAATGCTGTCTACAAGAGACCCACTTCAGACCTAGGGACACATACAGACTGAAAGTGAGGGGATGGAAAAAGACATTCCATGCAAATGGAAATCAAAAGAAAGCTGGAGTAGCAATACTCATCAGGTAAAATAGACTTTAAAATAAAGAATGTTCTAAGAGACAAGGAAGGACACTACATAATGATCAAGGGATCAACCCAAGAAGAAGATATAACAATTATAAATATATATGCACCCAACACAGGAGCACCTCAATACATAAGGCAACTGCTAACAGCTAAAACAGGGGAAATCAACAGTACCACAATAATAGTGGGGGACTTTAACACCTTATTTACACCAATGGACAGATCATCCAAACAGAAAATTAATAAGGAAACACAAGCTTTAAATGACACAATAGACCAGATAGATTTTATTGATATTTATAGGACATTCCATCCAAAAACAGCAGATTACACTTTTTTCTGAAGTGCACACAGAACATTCTCCAGGATAGATCACACCTTGGTCACAAATCAAGCCTCAGGAAATTTAAGAAAATGGAAATCATATCAAGCATCTTTTGTGACCACAATGCTATGAGATTAGAAATCAATTACAGGGAAAAAAAACATTAAAAAACACAGACACATGAAGGCTAAACAATATGTTACTAAATAACCAAGAGATGACTGAAGAAATCCAAGAGGAAATCAAAAAATACCTAGAGACAAATGACAATGAAAACACAACGATCCAAAACCTATGGGATGCAGCAAAAGCAGTTTTAAGAGGGAAGTTGATAGCAATACAAGCCTACCTCAAGGAACAAGAAAAATCTCAAAAAAACAATCTAACCTTACACCTAAAGGAACTAGAGGAAGAAGAACAAACAAAACCCAAAGTTAGTAGAAGGAAAGAAATCATAAAGATCAGAGCAGAAATAAATGAAATAGAAACAAAGAAAACAAGAGCAAAGATCAATAAAACTAAAAGCTGGTTCTTTGAGAAGATACACAAAATTGATAAACCTTTAGCCAGACTCATCAAGAAAAAGAGGGAGAAGACTCAAATCAATAAAACTAGAAAAGGAAAAGGAGAAGTTACAATGGACACCGCAGAAATACAAAGCATCATAAGAGACTACTACAAGCAAGTCTATGCCAATAAAATGTATAACCTGGAAGAAATGGACAAATTCTTAGGAAGGTATAACCTTCCAAGACAGAACCAGGCAGAAACATAAAATATGAACACACCAATCATAAGTAATGAAATTGAAACTGTGATTAAAAATCTTCCAACAAACAAAGTCCAGGACCTGATGGCTTCACAGGTGAATTCTATCAAACATTTAGAGAAAATCTAAGACTCATTCTTCTCAAACTCTTCCTAAAAATTGCAGAGGAAGAAACACTCCCAAACTCATTCTTTGAGGCCACCATCACCCTGATACCAAAACCAGAAAAAGATACTACAAAAAAAGAAAATTACAGACCAACATCACTGATGAATATAGATGCAAACATCCTCAACAGAATACTAGCAAACAGAGTCCAACAACACATTAAAAGGATGATACACCATGATGAAGTGGGATGTATCCCAGGGATGCAAGGATTCTTCAATATACGCAAATCAATCAATGTGATATACCAAATTAACAAACAGAAGAAGAAAAACCATATGATCATCTCAATAGATGCAGAAAAAGCTTTTGACAAAATTCAACACTCATTTATGATAAAAACTCTCCAGAAAGTAGGCATAGAGGGAAACTACCTCAACATAATAAAGGCCATATATGACAAACCCACAGCAAACATCACTCTCAATGGTGGAAAAACTGAAAGCATTTCCTCTAAAATCAGGAACAAGACAAGGAGGTCCACTCTTGCCACTATTATTCAACATAGTTTTGGAAGTCCTAGCCACAGCAGAGAAGAAAAAGAAATAAAAGGAATACAAATTGGAAAATTGGAAAAGAAGAAGTAAAACTGTCACTGTTTGCAGATGACATGATACTATACATAGAAAATCCTAAGATGCCACAGAAAACTACTAGAGCTGATCAACGAATTTGGTAAAGTAGCAGGATACAAAATTAATGCACAGAAATCTCTTGCATTCCTATACACTAATGATGAAAAATCTGAAAGAGAAATTAAGGAAACACTCTCATTTACCACTGCAACAAAAAGAATAAAAAACCTAGGAATAAACCTACCTAGGGAGACAGAAGACCTGTATGCAGAAAACTATAAGATACTGATGAAAGAAATTAAAGATGATACAAACAGATGGAGAGATATACCATGTTCTTGGATTGGAAGAACGAATATTGTCAAAATGACTATACTACCCAAAGCAATCTACAGATTCAATGCGATCCCTATCAAATTACCAATGGCATTTTTTCACAGAACTAGAACAAAAAATCTTAAAATTTGTATGGAGACACAGAAGACCCCGAATAGCCAAAGCAGCCTTGATGGAAAAACACAGAGCTGGAGGAATCATGCTCCTGGACTTCAAACTATACTACAAAGCTACAGTAATCAAGACAGTATGGTAATGGCACAAAAACAGAAATATAGATCAATGGAACAGGATAGAAAGCTCAGAGATAAACCCACGCACCTACAGTCACCTAATCTATGACAAAGGAGGCAAAGATATACAATGGAGAAAAGACAGTCTCTTCAGTAAGTGGTGCTGGGAAAACTGGACAGCTACATGTAAAGGAATGAAATTAGAACACTCCCTAACACCATACACAAAAATAAACTCAAAATGGATTAGAGACCAAAATGTAAGATGGGACACTATAAAACTCTTAGAGGAAAACATAGGAAGAACACTCTTCGACATAAATCACAGCAAGATCTTTTTTGATTCAGCTCCTACAGTAATGGAAATAAAAACAAAAATAAACAAATGGGACCTAATGAAACTTCAAAGCTTTTGCAAAGCAAAGGAAACTACAAACAAGATGAAAAGATAACCCTCAGAATGGGAGAAAATATTTGCAAATGAATCAATGGACAAAGGATTAACCTCCCAAATATATAAACTGCTCACGCAGCTCAATATTAAGAAAACAAACAATGCAATCCAAAAATGAGCAGAAGACCTAAATGGACATTTCTCCAAAGAAGTTATACAGACTGCCAAGAAACACATGAAAGGATGCTCAACATCACTAATCATTAGAGAAATGCAAATCAAAACTACAATGAGGTATCACCTCACACTGGTTAGAATGGGGATCATTGGAAAATCTACAAACAACAAATGTTGGAGAGGGTGTGGAGAAAAGGGAACCCTCTTGCACTGTTGGTGGGAATGTAAATTGATACAGCCACTATGGAGAACAGTATGGAGGTTCCTTAAAAAACTAAAAATAGAACTACCATATGACCCAGCAATCCCACTACTGGGCATATACCCAGAGAAAACCATAATTCAAAAAGACACATGCACCCCAATGTTCATTGCAGCACTATTTACAATAGCCAGGTCATGGAAACAATCTAAATGCCCATTGACAGACAAATGGATAAAGAAGATGTGGTACATATATACAATGGAATATTACTCAGCCATAAAAAGGAATGAAATTGGGTCATTTGTAGAGACGTGGATGGATCTGGAGACTGTCATACAGAGTAAGTCAGCAAGAGAAAAACAAATATAATATATTAACGCATAAATTTGGAACCTAGAAAAATGGTACAGATGAACCGGTTTGCAGGGCAGAAATAGAGACACAGATGTAGAGAACAAACGTATGGACACCAAGTGGGGAAAGTGGTAGGGGGGGTGGTAGGATGAATTGGGAGATTGGGATTGACATATGTATAAAATGGTTAACTAATAAGAACATTCTCTATAAAAAAATAAAATAAAATTCAAAAAAAATTTTTTATACATTAACGTTTTTCTCATTTAAACTTAAATAATAAAAAATTCAAATTAAAAACCATGATATAATACTATGGGATACAGATGAATGACTACATCAATCACCTAACTGCCACTGACACCAAATTTACAGATTTATAAAAGAAGTTTGAAAGAAATCATAAATATAACCTGGTTCAAGCTCTGGATGGGTTCATTGAGACTATTCCAAGCTAGATAAGTTGTTATCCAGGCTCTATTTCAGCGTCCCAAGTGATGGGAAACTACTTTGTAAAGCAGCCTGTTCCATCCTCTGATGGTTTTGTCTATGAGGAAATTCTTTCTCTTGCTGACCCCAAATCTTCCTCCCTGCAGCATCCACAGGTCCTAAACCACCTGGCAACCATGAGGAATAACCCAGGCCTTATTCTAATATTTAAAGACAGCTATTAGGAACACTCTGTATCTTCTAATTCTCCAGGTCAACGCTTCCAATTCCTTCAGCTGTTTCCCATATGACATGGTTTTGAATTTCTTCCTCATTCTAGATAATTTTCTCTGAACTTGTTCCAGTGTTCTCTATATGTTTCAAGGTATGGTGCCCAGAATTGAATACTTCAGCTGGTCTCACTAAAGCAGAATAAGAGAGGATTCAAACTTCCCTCATTATAATCTCTCATTAATAATACCATTAGTAACATCATCTTACTCAACCTTAGATCACAATGGTCTTTTGTATTTTTGGCAATTATATGTTGCTATTATATACTATAACTGGCTTTTATGTTAAATAAAGCCCCTATTTAAAAACACACTGCACTTGGGCTTCCCTGGTGGCGCAGTGGTTGAGAGTCTGCCTGCCAATGCAGGGGACACAGGTTCGTGCCCCAGTCCGGGAAGATCCCACGTGCCGCGGAGCGGATAGGCCCGTGAGCCATGGTGGCTGAGCCTGCACGTCTGTAGCCTGTGCTCCGCAACAGGAGTGGACACGGCAGTGAGAGGCCCGCTTACCGCAGGAAAAAATAAAACAAAAAACCACACTGCACTGTAA
Source organism: Stenella coeruleoalba (assembly GCF_951394435.1). Lineage (NCBI taxonomy): Eukaryota > Metazoa > Chordata > Mammalia > Artiodactyla > Delphinidae > Stenella > Stenella coeruleoalba. The sequence continues at coordinate 37,395,843 of NC_137150.1, read as the reverse complement.
AACCATGTCTCATTATACTGAATATACCAATCCATTCCTTCCCACTTATTTCCCCTTTTGTAGAGAATCCACCTTCCACAGTCCTGGTTGCTCTGTGTGGTTATATGACTAAACCCCCCTCCACCCATCCACCCTACCATGGCTGAGTGGTGGATGAGGGTTGGACATAAGACCAAGAAGAACCAAGCCCTGAGCTGGGATGAGCCAGCTAGGCCTGTAAGTGTTGAAGACCAGGCAATTTGGACACCTTTAGGGTGGCCATAATAAAGAAGGGTCACGTGCGATGTACAGAGTAAGCCACATTATTGGGATGAGAGCGAAAAATGAGCAGACACATAGAGAGAAGATGAGAAAAAGACATTGTGGATCCAGAGTAAGAGAGGAAAATATGGAACCAGTCAGTGTCTCATACCCAGCGAACTTCCAATTCCTTACTTCAGTCCCTGATGAGACCTAGTTGCCCTACTTGCCCTTCAGGATCCATGCCCAATCTTCCTCCACTATTCTCCTTTTCCCCTAAAGCTACCTATCCCTTACAACCAATAACCCTCATTCTATTATGTGAGCATTTGGCTTTTCAGATGCAAGGGCACAACAAGAAATATAACTGCAAATATAAATAAATAAAATATATTTTTTATGTATATATACACATACATATGTATGTTTTTTGTTTGTTTGTTTGTTTTGGGGTTTTTTTGAGGTACGCGGGCCTCTCACTGTTGTGGTCTCTCCCGTTGTGGAGCACAGGCTCTGGACATGCAGCCTCAGCGGCCATGGCTCACGGGCCTAGCTGCTCCACGACATGTGGGATCTTCCCAGACCAGGGCACGAACCCATGTCCCCTGCATCGGCAGGCAGACTCTCAACCACTGCACCACCAAGGAAGCCCCATATGTACGTTTTAAACTCAGACTTTAGTGACTTCAGTACCCAGAAAATTCTAAGCTTTGTATCTTCTGCAAAATTGATCCTTGCAAGTTGTTTTATTCATCTAATTTATTGATAAAAAAATGTTGAATATGACAAAGTTGAGGCTATGGCATGTCATATCTGCTTGGTTGATACTAATCCACTACTCTGCACATTACAGATACAGCGCTTCAGCTGGTTATTAAACTACACAATTATTTGTGTAACCAGTTTGTATTTATTCATACTGTCTTTAGGAATATTAAGACAAACTTTGTCAAACGCCTTCATAAAGTCCATATGTTCTATGTCAACTACAGTTCCTGGATCTAGTGACTTTACACAAAATGGCATGGCAAGGTCTACGTGCTGGTTCTCTTCAAGAACATAAAATTGGCTCAAGGGTTAGTATTTGCTCTAGTATCTCCTCACAAATCACCTTTTTTTCTTTTTATAAATATATTTATTTTATTTACTTATTTTTGGTTGTGTTGGGTCTTCACTGCTGTGCACAGGCTTTCTCTAATTGTGGCGAGTGGGGGCTACTCTTCGTTGCGGTGCGTGGGCTTCTCATTGTGGTGGCTTCTCTTGTTATGGAGCACGGGCTCTAGGCACGCAGGCTTCAGTAGCTGCAGCACACAGGCTCCGTAGCTGTGGCTCGCAGGCTCCAGAGCACAGGCTCAGTAGTTGTGGCACATGGGCTTAGTTGCTCTATGGCATGTGGGATCTTCTTGGACCAGGGCTCGAACCTGTGTCCCCTGCATTGGCAGGTGGATTCTCAACCACTGAACCACCAGGGAAGCCCACAAATCACCCTTTAATATTATATTCTAGAATCCTGTCTGGGAGTTCACTGGTTGTAATTTATGGTCATTCTATACATGGAATGGTATTTGTACACTATCCTCTTACTCTCTACGCATTCTCAAAGATCATCAAGAGTGGCTTTGCAATCCCACTGAAAGGTACTATCAGTCCCCAGGAATATAATTCATCCAGGTCAAGAGACCTGAACTAATGCAGAGAATAAGGGTATTTTCTTACAGTCCCTTTGCCCATCATGAGTTTTGGTTCCTTCTCATCAATTTGAAAATTACATTCTTACTCTAAGGAAATTTCATCCTTAACCTATTAATCACAGTTCTTTCCCTGCTCCTGGGAAAGTGCCATATCCTTATTTTAAATAAAACTCTTGCTGGATGGAGCTTATGCAGCCTGATGTACAAAATACAAACAGTATAAACTTCACAATTGTGAAAGCTATCAAAATGTTATTACACCATAGCAATCATGGTGGGGAAAGCTGAAAATAAGTGAAATATACATTTTGTAGAACAGGTCTTCTAAAAGTTCAGGAAAGGAAGCCAAAACATGATACTCATTATGATCTAGGAAACAAGACAAATTATAAAGTAATAGGTCCATAGGAGTAGACTCTATACTTCACTTAGTACAACCTGAATCACTGTGTAAAACAAATATACTGAACAAAAGTTTTCAATGCTATTAAATTGTAAATAGTTTTCTGTAAGTAAAACTGCAACAGGAAAATATAATAACGCTTTCAAATTCTTTGTATCTACATAGGCTAATTACTTAGGACGTTTCTGTGAAACTTGAGAAGATATGAAATACTAAAATTATGTTCCCAGATGAGGTAAGTAAAACTTAGATGTTTTTTGTGAAATATAATGTGTGCTTCATTCTTATAACTAGGTGGTATATCATCTCGTTGTGTAAGTAAAATAAGAACATGCTGTCATTCTTGAGAAAAGAGCTATCATTAGCAGGATGCTTTTGCTTTTTACAAGATGCACTTTGGAGGAGGCATCAACAAATGCAGTATTTTAAACAAATGCAGAGCCATTTGAAAATAAATTGTAAAATAAACTTCTCAAATGTAGTATCTATACTTTTAAAATTATAGTTATTTAAATATAAAAATGATGCAAAATTTTTAAAAGGTTAAATTAGGCTTCAGATCCTTTTCAAAACTCCTGTCTGTGCTTCAACTGGAAAAAGCACTCAGTAACCTCCTGCTGTGCAAGCGAAGCATTCTCTGATCCAAAAATTGTTCTTCCTTCCTTTCCCCACCCATCCCATGCTTTTTGTGCTTGCGTAAGGAGGAAAGAAACAGAGAAGCTATTCCACTGCTGTAAAAATGACAGCAGTATAAAATGTTGACCTTTCGAAGAAGTTTTACATTTAAAAAAAAATGCCTTTACTCAAAACAATGAGTGTCTACCTAGTGTATTTCATTCAGATTGGGAGAAACATTTTGAGGCAGGACAGTGGACCTTCTGAGTCATTAGCAACACAGACCACCTGACCATTTCATAAGGCCATCAAGACCCTTCCTTTCAATAAGTCAACTGGCTGCACCACCAATTTAAAAATCAATTTGGTAAAGACCATCTACCCAAAACCCCTAAACCTACATTCCCAGCAATATGGGTTTTTTTAGATACAGACAGTATTCTTCTCAAATTTATATGAAAAGGCAAAGGAACTAAAAAAGCTACAACTGTCTTGAAAAAGGATAAAATGGGATAAGCATTTTACCTGATTTCAAGCCATACTATTATATACTAATAAACACTGTGTAGTATTTGTCAAAGGATAGATGCATAGATCAATGGAATAGAATAGAGAACCCAGAAATAGATCTGTATAAATATGCCAAACTGATTTTTGGCAGAGGTGTAAAAGAGCAATTCAGTAAAGGAAAAATAGCCTTCTCAGCAAATGGTCCTGGAACAATTAGATATCCATAGGTTTAAAAAAAAATTAAAAAAGGACCTCAACCTAAACCTCACACCCCATACAAAAATTAACTTACAGTGGGTCATGGACTAAAATGTAAAACATAAAAATTTGATTTCAGAAGAAAAAAGCTTAGGAGGAAATCCTCAGGATCTAAACTAGGGAAATAGTTTTTACACTTGATACCAAAAGCATGAACCATAAAAGGAAAAATTGATAACCTGAATTCCACCAAAATTTAAAACTTTTGCCCTGTAAAGAGAATGAAATGACAAGCTACAGACTGGGAAAAAATATTTGCAAGCCACATATCTGACAAAGGACTAGTATCTAGATTATATAAAGAATTCTCAAAACTCGACAGTTTAAAAAACATCCAATCAGAAAATGGTCAAAAGACATGAAGAGACATCTCACCTAAAAATATACACAGATGATGGGACTTCCCTGGTGACACAGTGGTTAAGAATCCACCTGCCAATGCAGGGGACATGGGTTCAATCCCTGGTCTGGGAAGATCCCACATGCTACGGAGCAACTAAGCCCATGCACCACAACTACTGAGCTTGCGCTCTAGAGCCCGCGAGCCACAAATACTGAGCTCATGCGCCACAACTACTGAAGCCCGTGTGCCTAGAGCCCAGACTCCACAACAAAAGAAGACACTGCAGTGAGAAGTCCATGCATGGCAACTAGAGAAAAGCCCGCGCGCAGCAACGAAACCCCAATGCAGACCAAAAAAAAAAAAATTTTTTTAATTAAAAATTTAAAAAAAGGACTTCCCTGGTGGTTGGGAATCTGCCTGCCAATGCAGGGGACACGGGTTCAGGCCCTGGTCTGGGAAGACCCCACATGCCGTGGAGCAACTAAGACTGTGTGCCACAACGGTCTCTAGAGCCCACGTGCCACAACTATTGAAGCCCGCGTGCCTAGAGCCCATGCTCTGCAACAAGAGAAGCTCACCACAATAAGAAGTCCACGCACCACAACGAAGAGTAGCCCCCGCTCAATGCAACTAGAGAAAAGCCCGCGCACTGTAACAAAGACCAACACAGCCAAAAATAAAATTAAAAAGAATTTTAAAAAATAATAAAAAAATAAATAAAAATTTAAAAAATTAAAATTAAACAAAAAGATACACAGATGCCAAATAACCACATGAAAAGATATTCAATATCATTAGCCATTAGGAAAATGCAAATTAAAACTTTAATGAGCTATCACTTCACACCTATCAGAAAGGTTATAATAAAAACTAATGACAGTGGTACAATATATTTAAAGTTATAAAAGGGAAAAACCTACAATGAAGAATACTCTACCCAGCAAGACACTCATTCAGATTTGATGGAGAGATCAAAAGCTTTACAGACAAGCAAAAGCTAAAAGAGTTCAGCACTACCAAACCAGCTTTACAAGAAATGTTAACAGGATTTCTATAAGCAAAAAAAAAAGGCCACAACTAGAAACATGAAAATTACAACAGGAAAAAAACTCAGGTAAACTCAGTAAATATAGAAAATCAACCAGGCACAAAGCTAGTAGGAAGGTTAAAAGACAAAAGTAATAAAATCATCTATACACACAATAAGCAGTTAAGGGATACACAAAACAATCAGATGTGAAATACTATGTCAAAAAGAATAATCGGGCTTCCCTGGTGGCGCAGTGGTTGAGAGTCCACCTGCCGATGCAGGGGACATGGGTTCGTGCCCCGGTCCGGGAAAATCCCACATGCCGCGGAGCGGCTGGGCCTGTGAGCCATGGCTACTGAGCCTGCACATCCGGAGCCTGTGCTCCGCAACGGGAGAGGCCACAACAGTGAGAGGCCCGTGTACCGCAAAAAAAAAAAAAAGAATAATCATGAGGGGAGGAGAGTACAAATGCAAGGTTGTTAAAATACATTTGAAATTAAGAGATCAACAACTTAAAACAATCAAATATATATATATTGCTATATATAAATCTCATGATAACCACAAACCAAAAATCTATAATAGATACACAGACAAAAAAGAAAAAGGAATCCAAACATAGCACTAAAGACAGTCATCAAATCACAAGAAGAACAAAAGAAGAAGAAAGGAACAAAAAAGACCTTAAAAAAATTAACAAAATGGCAATAAGAACATACATATCAATATTACTTTAAGTGTAAATAGACTAAATGCTCCAATCAAAAGACATGGAGTGGCTGAATGGAAACAAAAACAAGACCCGTATATATGCTGCCTACAAGAGATTCACTTCAGATCTAAAGACACACACAGACAGAAAATGAAGGGATGGAAAAAGGTATTCATTGCAAATGGAAATCAAAAGAAAGCCAGGGTAGAAATACTTGCATCAAATAGACTTTAAAACAAAGAATGTTACAAGAGGCAAAGAAGGACATTACATAATGATCAAGGGCTTAATCCAAGAAGATGCAACAATCGCAAATATATAAGCACTTAACACAGGAGCATCTAAATACATAAAGCAAATACTAACAGATATAAGGGAGAAGTTGACAGCAATACAATAATAGTAGGGGACTTTAACACCCCATTTACATCAATGGACAGATCATCCAAACAGAAAATTAATAAGGAAACACTGGCCTTAATGACACACTAGACCAGGTGAACTTAATAGATACACATAGAACATTCCATCAAAAAGCAGCAGAATACACATTCTTTTCAAATGCACGTGGAAAATTCTCCAGGATAGTTCATGTACAAGGCCACAAAACAAGCCTTGGTAAATTTAAGAAAACTGAAATCATATCAAGCATCTTTTCCAACCACAATGCTATGAGACTAGAAATCAACTACAAGAAAAATAAACTGTAAAAAACACAAACATGTGGAGGCTAAACAATATGCTACTAAACAAGCAATCGTTCACTGAAGAAATCAAAGAAGAAATTTTAAAATACATGGAGACAAAAGAAAATGAAAACACAACAATCCAAAATCTACAGGATACAGTAAAAAGGCAGTTCTAAGAGGGAAGTTTATAGCAATACAAGTTTACCTCAGGAAACAAGAAAAATCTCAAATAAACAATCTAACATTACACCTAAGGAAACTAGAAAAAGAAAAACAAACAAAACCCAAAGTTAGTGGAAGGAAAGAAATCATAAAGAACAGAGCAGAAACAAATTAAATAGAGACTTTAAAAAACAATAGAAAAGATCAATAAAACTAAGAGCTGGTTATTTGACAAGATAAACAAAATTGATAAACCTTCAGCCAGACTCACCAAGAAAAAAAGAGAAAGGACCCAAATCAATAAAATCAGAAATGAAAAAGGAGAAGTTACAACAGACACCATAGAAATACAAAGGATCATCAGAGACTACTAAGAACAACTGTATGCCAATACAATGGACAACCTAGAAGAAATGGACAAATTCCTAGAAATGTACAATCTCCAAAGAATGAACCAGGAAAAAATAAAAAATATGAACAGATCAACTACCAGTAATGAGACTGAATCAGTTTTTTAAAACTCTCAAAAAACAAAAGTCCAGGGCTTCCCTGGTGGCGCAGTGGTTGAGAGTCTGCCTGCCGATGCAGGGGACACGGGTTTGTGCCCCGATCTGGGAAGATCCCACATGCTGCGGAGCGGCTGGGCCCGTGAGCCATGGCTGCTGAGCCTGAGCGTCTGGAGCCTGTGCTCCACAATGGGAGAGGCCACAACAGTGAGAGGCCCACGTACCGCAAAAAAAAAAAAAAAAAAAGTCCAGGACCAGATAGCTTCACAGGTGAATTCTACCAAATATTTAGAGAAGAGTTAACACCTATCCTTCTCAAACTATTCCAAAAAATTGCAGAGGAACGAATGCTTCCAAATTCATTCTATGAGCCCAGCATAACCCTGATACTAAACCAAGACAAATATCACAAACCAAAAAAGAAACTACAGGCTAATATCGTTAATGAACATAGATGCAAAAATGCTCAACCAAATATTAGCAAACTGAATCAAACAATACATTAAAAGGATCATATACCATAATCAAGTGGGATTTATCCCAGAGTTGCAAGGATTTTTCAATATCTGCAAATCAATCAATGTAATACACCACATTAACAAACTGAAGAATAAGAACCATATGATCATTTCAATAGATGCAGAAAAAGCTTTTGACAAAATCCAACACCGATTTATGGTAAAAACTCTCCAGAAAGTGGGCATAGAGGGAACATACCTCAACATAATAAAGGCCATATAAGACAAACCTACAGCTAACATCGTACTCAATGTGAAAAGCGGAAAGCATTTCCTCTAAGATCAGGAACAAGACAAAGATGCTCACTCTCACCATTTTTGTTCAACATAGTATTGGAAGTCTTAGCCACGGCTATTAGATAAGAAAAAGAAATAAAAGGAATTCTAACTGGAATGGAGGAAGTAAAACTGTCATGGCTTGCAGATGACACAATACTATAGATAGAAAATCCTAAGGATGCCACCAAAAAATTACTAGAGGTCATCAATGAATCTGGTAAAGTTGCAGGATACAAAATGAATGTGCAGAAATCTGTTGCATTTCTATACACTAACAATAAACTATCAGAAAGAGAAATTAAGAAAACAGTCACATCAAAAAGAATAAAATACCTAAGAATAAACCTACCCAAAGAGGTAAGGAAAACTATACAACACTTATAAAAGAAACTGACAATGACACAAACAGATGGAAAGATATACTGTGTTCATGGACTGGAAGAACTAATATTGTTAAAATGACCATACTACCAAAGGCAATCTGAAGATTCAATGTAATCCCTATTAAAATACTAATGGCATTTTTCACAGAACTAGAACAAATAATTTTAAAATTTGTATGGAAATACAAAAGACCCCCAATAGCCAGAACAATGTTGAGAAAGAACAGAGCTGGAAGTATCATGTTCCCTGACTTCAGACTATAATACAAAGCTACAGTAATCAAAACAGTATGATGCTGGCATAAAAACAGAAAAAATAGACACACAGATCATTGGAGCAGAACAGAGAGCCAGAAATAAACTAACACACCTATGGTCAATTAATCTACAACAAAGGAGACAACAATATATAATGGAGAAAAGATAATCTCTTCAATAAGTGGTGCTGGGAAAACTGGACAGCTACATGTGAAAGAATGAAACTAGAACATTTTCTAACATCATATACAAAAATAAACTCAAACTGGATTAAAGACCTAAATGTAAGACCAGAAATCATAAAACTCCTAGAAGAAAACAGGTGGAACTCTCTTTGACATAAATTACAACAATATTTTTTTGACCTTTCTCCTGAAGCAAAGGAAATAAAAGCAAAAATAAGCAAATGGGACATAATCAAACCTTTTGCACAGCAAAGGAAACCTTTGAAAAAACAAAAAGACAATCTACTGAATGGGAAAAATATTTGCAAATGATAATACTGATAAGGGGTTAATAATCAAAATATAAACAGCTCACACAACTCAATATCAAAAAAACCCCAAATAACTCAATTTAAAAATGGACATAAGACATGAATAAACCTTTTCCCATGGACAACAGGCACATGAAAAGATGCTCAACATTGTTAACCATTAAAGAAATGCAAATGAAAAACCACAAGGAGATATCATCTCACACCTGTCAGAATGGCTGTCATCATAAAGAACTCAAAAAATGTGGGCGAGGATGCAGAGAGGAAAAAACCCTCATACACTGTTGGTGGGAATGTAAATTGGTGCAGCCACTGTGGCAAACAGTACGGAAGTTTCTCAAAAAAAACTAAAAATACAACTACCATATGATCTAGCAATTCCACTCCTGGGTGCATATCCCAAAAAAATGAAAACACTAATTCAAAAAGATACATGCACCCCAATGTTCATAGCAGCATTACTTACAATAGCCACAAGATATGGAAACAACTTAAGTGTCCATCAACAGATGAATGGATAAAGAAGATGTGAATGGAATACTACTCAGCCTTTTTAAAAAGAATGAAATTTTGCCATCTGCAACGAACATGGATGGACTTGGCAGGTATTATGCTAAGTGAAATAAGTCAGACAAAGGCAAATATTGTATGATATCACTTATATGAGGAATCTAAAAAATACAACAAACTAGTGAATGTACCAAAAAGGAAAAATAATCACAGATAAAGAGAACAATCCAGTGGTTACCAGTGGGTAGAGGGAAAGGAAGACAGGCAAGATAGCGGTAGGGGATTAAGAGGTACAAACTACTATGTATAAAATAAATAAGCCACAAGGATATATTATACAGCACAGGGAATATAGCCAATATTTTACAGTAACTGTAAATGGAGTATAACCTCTAAAAATTGTGAATCTGTTGTACACCTGAAATTATATGATTTTGTACATTGACTATACCTCAATAAAAAATTTTTTTTAAACTAATGACAACATCAATGCTAAAGATGTAGAGAAACTGGATCACTCATACACTGCTGGTGAGGATGTAAAATGTTATAGCCCTCTGGAAAAGTTTGGCACTGTTTTGTAATTGTACTTGGGCATTTATCACAGGAAAATAAAAACATATGTTCACATAAAAACCTATACACGAATATTTATAGCAGCTTTATGCATAATAGCCAAAAACTGGAAAAAATTCAGATGTTCTTCAACAGGTTAAACAAATTGTACTACATTCATACCATGGAATGCTACTCAGCAATAAAAAGGAATAAACTACAGATAAACACAACAACAATATGTATAAAACTCCAGAGAATTACAGCTGAGAGAAAAAAAGTAATCTCAAAGACTACATATTGCATGATTCCATTTTTATAACATTCTTGAAACAACAAAATTATTGGAGACCAGATCAATGGTTCCCAAGGGTCATGAATTGGAAGAGGGAGAGTGGAGGTGTGTAAAAGGGGAGGCTGAGGTGAATGCAGCTATAAAAGGGTAACATGAGGAATCTTTGTTGTGACAGAATCCTTAACTGTGTAAATGTCGATATCCTGGTTGTGATATTATAGTATAGTTTTGCCAGGTGTTACCACTGGAGGAAGCTGGGGAAAGGGTACATGAGATCTCTTGGTATCATTTCTCACAACTGCTTGTGAGTCTACAATGATCTCAAAATAAAAAGTTTGATTTAAAAATAATAGAATACTGTAGGAGATTTAACACCCCACTTTTCATCAAAGGATAGATCATCCAGAGAATCAACAAGGAAACACAGGCCTTAAATGATACATTAGACCAGATGGCCTTAATTGATATTTATACGGCATTCTATCCAAAAGCAGCCAGAATACACATTCTTCTCAAGTGCACACAGAACGTTCTCCAAGACTGACCACATGCTGGGCCACAAAGCAGGCCTTGGTAAATTTAAGAAAATTGAAATCATATCAAGCACCTTTTCCAACCACAACACTATGAGATTAGGAATAAACTACAAGAAAAAAACAAAGTAAAAAACACAAACACGTGGAGGCTAAACAATATGCTACTAAACAACCAATGGATCACTGAAGAAATCAAAGAGGATATTAAAAAATATCTAGAGACAAATGAAAATGAAGGCACAACGATCCAAAACCTATGGGATACAGCAAAAGCAGTTCTAAGAGGGAAGTTTATAGCAATAAAATCTTACCTCAGGAAACAAGAAAAATCTCAAATAAATGACCTAACCTTACACCTGAAGCAATGAGAGAAAGAAGAAGAAACAAAACCTAAAGTTACAGAAGTAAAGAAATCATAAAGATCAGAGGAGAAATAAATGAAATAGAGACAAAGAAAACAACAACAAAGATCAATGAAACTAAAAGATGGTTCTTTGAAAGATAAACAAAATGATAAACCTTTAGCAAGACTCATCAAGGAAAAAAAGGGAGAGGACTCAAATCAGTAAAATTAGAAATGAAAAAGGAAAAATTACAAGCGACACCACAGAAATAAAAAGTATCATAAAAAACTACAAGCAACTGTATGCAAATAAAATGGACAACCTGGAAGAAATGGACAAATTCTTAGAAAGGTACAAGCTCCCAAGACTGAACCAGGAAGAAACAGAAAATATGAAGAGACCAATCACAAGTAATGAAATTGAAACTGTGATTAAAAAACTCCCAACAAACAAAAGTCCAGGACCTGATGGCTTCACAGGTAAATTCTATCAAATATTTAGAGAACGGCTAACAACTAGCCTTCTGAAACTATTCCAAAAAATTGTAGAGGAAGGAACACTCCCATACTCATTCTATGAGGCCACCATCACCCGGATTACAAAACCAGACAAAGATACCACAAAAAAAGAAATTACAGGCCAATATCACTGATGAACATAGATGCAAAAATCCTCAACAAAATACTAGCAATCTGAAACCAACAATACATTAAAAAGATCATACACCATGATCAAGTGGGATTTATCCCAGGGATGGAAGGATTTTTCAATATCTGCAAATCAATCAGTGTGATACACCACTGTAACAAATTGAAGAATAAAAACCATATGATCATCTCAACTGATGCAGAAAAGGCTTCTGACAAGATTCAACACCCAGTTATGATAAAAACTCTCCAGAAAGTGGGCATAAAGGGAACATACCTTAACATAATAAAGGCCATATATGACAAACCTACAGCTAACATCATAGTCAACAGTGAAAATCTGAAAACATTTCCTCTAAGATCAGGAACAAGACAAGGATGTCCACTCTTGTCACTATTATTCAACAGTTTTGGAAGTCCTAGCCATGGCAAACAGAGAAGAAAAAGAAATAAAAGGAATCCAAATTGGAAAAGAAGTTAAACTGTCACTATTTGCAGATGACATGATATTATACATAGAAAATCCTAAAGATGCTCCCAGAAAACTATTATAGCTCATCAATGAATCTGGTAAAGTTGCAGGTTACAAAATTAAGACACATAGCTCCCGGGAAGATGGTGGAAGAGTAAGACGCAGAGATCACCTTCCTCCCCACAGATACACCAGAAATACATCTACACGTGGAACAACTCCTACAGAACACCTACTGAATGCTGGCAGAAGACCTCAGACCTCCCAAAAGGCAAGAAGCCCCCCATGTACCTGGGTAGGGCAAAAGAAAAAAGAATAAACAGAGACAAAAGAATAGGGACAGGACCTGCACCAGTGGGGGGGAACTGTGAAGGAGGAAAGGTTTCCACACACTAGAAGCCCCTTCGCACGCAGCGAAGGGGGGAAGCTTCGGAGCCCCGGAGGAGAGCACAGCAACAGGGGTGCGGAGGGCAAAGCGGAGAGATTCCCACACAGAGGATCAGGGCCGACCGTCACTCACCCGCTCGAGAGGCTTGTCTGCTCACCTGCCGGGGTGGGCGGGGCAGGGAGTTGAGGCTCGGGCTTCGGTCGGAGCGCTGGGAGAGGACTAGGGTTGGCGGTGTGAACACAGCCTACAGGGGGATGGTGCATCACGGCTAGCCGGGAGGGAGTCAGGGGGAAAGTCTGGACCTGCCGAAGAGGCAAGAGACTTTTTCTTCCCTCTTTGTTTCCTGGTGCGCGAGGAGAGGGGATTAAGAGCGCCGCTTAAAGGAGCTCCAGAGACGGGCACGAGCCGCAGCTAAAAAGCGCAGACCCGAGACGGGCATAAGACACTAAGGCTGTTGCTGCCGCCACCAAGAAACCTGTGTGCGAGCACAGGTCACTATCCACACCCGCCTCTGGGGAGCCTGTGCAGCCCGCCACTGCCAGGGTCCCGGGATCCAGGGACAACCCCCCCAGGAGAACGCACAGCGCGCCTCAGGCTGGTACAACAACATGCCAGCCTCTACCGCCGCAGGCTCGCCCCGCACTCCGTGCCCCTCCCTCCCCCCGGCCTGAGTGAGCCAGAGCCCCCGAATCAGCGGCTCCTTTAACCCCGTCCTGTCTGAGCGAAGAACAGACGCCCTCCAGTGACCTACACGCAGAGGCGGGGCCAGATACAAAGCTGAGCCCCTGGGAGCTGTGAGAACAAAGATGAGAAAGGGAAATCTCTCCCAGCAGCCTCAGGAGCAGCGGATTAAAGCTCCACAATCAACTTGATGTACCCTGCATCTGTGGAATAAATGAATAGACAACGAATCATCCCAAATTGAGGAGGTGGACTTTGAGAGCAAGATTTATGATTTTTTCCCCTTTTCCTCTTTTTGTGAGTGTGTATGTGTATGCTTCTGTGTGAGATTTTGTCTGTATAGCTTTGCTTCCACCATTTGTCCTAGGGTTCTATCCGTCCATTTTTGTTTGTTTGGTTTGTTTTGTTTTCTTAATATTTTTTTATTTTAATAACTTTATTGTATTTTTATCTTATTTTATTTTATCTTCTTTCTTTCTTTATTTTTTACCTTCCTTCCCTCCTTCCTTCCTTCCTCCCTCCCTCCCTATTTTCTTTCTTTCTTTCTTTCTTCTTCTACTAATTCTTTTTTTCTACTTTTTCTCCCTTTTATTCTGAGCCATGTGGATGAAAGTCTCTTGGTGCTGGAGTCAGGAGTCAGTGCTGTGCCTCTGAGGTGGGAGAGCCAACTTCAGGACACTGGTCCACAGGAGACCTCCCAGCTCCACATAATATCAAACGGTGAAAATCTCCCAGAGCTCTCCATCTCAACACCAGCACCCAGCTTCACTCAACGACCAGCAAGCTACAGTGCTGGACATCCTATGCCAAACAACTAGCAGGACAGGAACACAACCCCACACATTAGCAGAGAGGCTGCCTAAAATCATAACAAGTCCACAGACACCCCAAAACACACCACCAGACGTGGACCTGCCTACCAGAAAGACAAGATCCAGCCTCATCCACCAGAACACAGGCACTAGTCCGCTCCACCAGGAAGCCTACACAACCCACTGAACCAACGTTAGCCACTGGACAGACACCAAAAACAACGGGAACTACGAACCTTCAACCTGCAAAAAGGAGACCCCAAACACAGTAAGATAAGCAAAATGAGAAGACAGAAAAACACACAGCAGATGAAGGAGCAAATAAAAACCCACCAGACCTAATGAATGTAGAGGAAATAGACAGTCTACCTAAAAAAAATTCAGAATAATGATAGTAAAGATGATCCAAAATCTTGGAAATAGAATGGACAAAATGCAAAAAACATTTAACAAGGACCTAGAAGAACTAAAGATGAAACAAACAACGATGAACAACACAATAAATGAAATTAAAAATACTCTAGATGGGATCAATAGCAGAATAACTGAGGCAGAAGAACGGATAAGTGACCTGGAAGATAAAATAGTGGAAATAACTATTGCAGAGCAGAATAAAGAAAAAAGAATGAAAAGAACTGAAGACAGTCTCAGACACCTCTGGGACTACATTAATCGCATCAACATACGAATTATAGGGGTTCCAGAAGAAGAAGAGAAAAAGAAAAGGACTGAGAAAATATCTGAAGAGATTATAGTTGAAAACTTCCCTAATATGGGAGAGGATATAGTTAACCAAGTCCAGGAAGCACAGAGAGTCCCATACAGGATAAATCCAAGGAGAAATATGCCAAGACACATATTAATCAAACTGTCAAAAATTAAATACAAAGAAAACATATTAAAAGCAGCAAGGGAAAAAACGACAAATAACACACAAGGGAATCCCCATAAGGTTAACAGCTGATCTTTCAGCAGAAACTCTGCAAGCCAGAAGGGAGTGGCAGGACATATTTAAGAGATGAAGGAGAAAAACCTGCAACCAAGATTACTCTACCCAGTAAGGATCTCATTCAGATTTGATGGTGAAATTAAAACCTTTACAGACAAGCAAAAGCTGAGAGAGTTCAGCACCACCAAACCAGCTTTACAACAACTGCTAACACAAGAGAAGGAAACACAAGAGAAGGAAAAGACCTACAATAACGAACCCAAAACAATTAAGAAAAGGGAATAGGAACACACATATTGATAATTACCTTAAATGTAACTGGACTAAATGCTCCCACCAAAAGACACAGATTGGCTGAATGGATACAAAAATAAGACCCATATATATGCTGTCTACAAGAGACCCACTTCAGACCTAGAGACACATACAGACTGAAAGTAAGGGGATGGAAAAAGATATTTCATGCAAATGGAAACCAAAAGAAAGCTGGAGTAGCAATTCTCATATTAGACAAAATAGACTTTAAAATAATGACTATTAGAAGAGACAAAGAAGGACACTACATAATGATCAAGGGATCGATCCAGAAGAAGATATAACAATTGTAAATATTTATGCACCCAACATAGGAGCACCTCAATACATAAGGCAAATACTAACAGCCATAAAAGGGGAAATCCACAGTGACACATTCATAGTAGGGGACTTTAACACCCCACTTTCATCAATGGACAGATCATCCAAAATGAAAATAAATAAGGAAACACAAGCTTTAAAAGATACATTAAACGAGATGGACTTAATTGATATTTATAGGACATTCCATCCAAAAACAACAGAATACACATTTTTCTCAAGTGCTCATGGAACATTCTCCAGGATAGATCATATCTTGGGTCACAAATCAAGCCTTGGTAAATTTAAGAAAATTGAAATCATATCAAGTATCTTTTCCAACCACAATGCTATGAGACTAGATATCAATTACAGGAGAAGATCTGTAAAAAATACAAACACATGGAGGCTAAACAATACACTACTTAATAACGAAGTGATCACTGAAGAAATCAAAGAGGAAATTAAAAAATACTTAGAAATAAATGACAATGGAGACACGACGACCCAAAATCTATGGGATGCAGCAAAAGCAGTTCTAGGAGGGAAGTTTATAGCAATATAATCCTAACTTAAGAAACAGGAAACATCTCGAATAAACAACCTAAACTTGCACCTAAAGCAATTAGAGAAAGAAGAACAAGAAAACCCCAAAGTTAGCAGAAGGAAAGAAATCATAAAAATCAGATCAGAAATAAATGAACAGGAAATGAAGGAAATGAGAGCAAAGATCAATAAAACTAAAAGCTGGTTCTTTGAGAAGATAAACAAAATTGATAAACCATTAGCTAGACTCATCAAGAAAAAAGGGAGAAGACTCAAATCAATAGAATTAGAAATGAAAAAGGAGAAGTAACAACTGAAACTGCAGAAATACAGAAGATCATGAGAGATTAGTACAAGCAACTATATGCCAATAAAATGGACAACCTGGAAGAAATGGACAAATTCTTAGAAATTCACAACCTGCCAAGACTGAATCAGGAAGAAATAGAAAATATGAACAGACCAGTCACAAGCACTGAAATTGAAACTGTGATTAAAAAGCCCACGACCAGATGGCTTCACAGGCAAATTCTATCAAACATTTAGAGAAGAGCTAACACCTATCCTTCTCAAACTCTTACAGAATATAGCAGAGGGAGGAACACTCCCAAACTCATTCTATGAGGCCACCAACATCTTGATATCAAAACCAGACAAGGATGTCACAAAGAAAGAAAACTACAGGCCAGTATCACTGATGAACATAGATGCAAAAATCCTCAACAAAATACTAGCAAACAGAATCCAACAGCACATTAAAAGGATCATACACCATGATCAAGTGGGGTTTATTCCAGGAATGCAAGGTTTCTTCAATATACACAAAACAATCAATGTGATAAACCATATTAACAAGTTGAAGGAGAAAAACCATATGATCATCTCAATAGATGCAGAGAAAGCTTTTGACAAAATTCAACACCCATTTATGATAAAAACCCTGCAGAAAGTAGGTATAGAGGGAACTATCCTCAACATAATAAAGGCCATATATCAGAAACCCACAGCCAACATTGTCCTCAATGGTGAAATATTGAAAGCATTTCCACAAAGATCAGGAACAAGACAAGGTTGCCCACTCTCACCACTCTTATTCAACATAGTTTTGGAAGTTTTAGCCCCAACAATCAGAGAAGAAAAGGAAATAAAAGGAATCCAAATCAGAAAAGAAGAAGTAAAGCTGTCACTGTTTGCAGATGACATGATACTATACATAGAGAATCCTAAAGATGCTACCAGAAAACTGCTAGAGCTAATCAATGAATTTCGTAAAGTAGCAGGATACAAAATTAATGTACAGCAATCTCTGGCATTCCTATACACTAATGATGAAAAATCTGAAAGTGAAATCAAGAAAACACTCCCATTTACCATTGCAACAAAAAGAATAAAATATCTAGGAATAAACCTACCTAAGGAGACAAAAGACCTGTATGCAGTAAATTATAAGACACTGCTGAAAGAAATTAAAGATGATACAAATAGATGGAGAGATATACCATGTTCTTGGATTGGAAGAATCAACATTGTGAAAATGACTCTACTACCCAAAGCAATCTACAGATTCAATGCAATCCCTATCAAACTACCACTGGTATTTTTCACAGAACTAGAACAAAAAATTTCACAATTTCGGGGCTTCCCTGGTGGTGCAGTGGTTGAGAGTCCGCCTGCTGATGCAGGGGACACGGGTTTGTATCCCAGTCCAGGAAGATCCCACATGCCGCGGAGCGGCTAGGCCCGTGAGCCATGGCCGCTGAGACTGCGTGTCCAGAGGCTGTGCTCCACAACGGGAGAGGCCACAACGGTGAGAGGCCCGCGTACCACCAAAAAAAAAAAAAAAAATTTCAAAATTTGTATGGAAACACAAAAGACCCTGAATAGCCAAAGCAATCTTGAGAACGAAAAACGGAGCTGGAGGAATCAGGCGCCCTGACTTCAGACTATACTACAAAGCTACAGTAATCAAGACAGTATGTTACTGGCACAAAAACAGAAAGATAGATCAATGGAACAGGATAGAGAGCCCAGAGATAAACCCACACACATATGGTCACCTTATCTTTGACAAAGGAGGCAGGAATGTACAGTGGAGAAAGGACAGCCTCTTCAATAAGTGGTGCTGGGAAAACTGGACAGGTACATGTAAAAGTATGAGATTAGATCACTCCCTAACACCATACACAAAAATAAGCTCAAAATGGATTAAAGACCTAAATGTAAGGCCAGAAACTATCAAACTCTTAGAGGAAAACATAGGCAGAACACTCTATGACATAAATCACAGCAAGATCCTTTCTGACCCACCTCCCAGAGAAATGGAAATAAAAACAAAAATAAACAAATGGGACCTAATGAAACTTCAAAGCTTTTGCACAGCAAAGGAAAACATAAACAAGACCAAAAGACAACCCTCAGAATGGGAGAAAATATTTGCAAATGAAGCAACCGACAAAGGATTAATCTCCAAAATTTACAAGCAGCTCATGCAGCTCAATAACAAAAAAACAAGAAACCCAATCTAAACATGGGCAGAAGACCTAAATAGACATTTCTCCAAAGAAGATATACAGACTGCCAACAAATCCATGAAAGAATGCTCAACTTCATTAATCATTAGAGAAAGGCAAATCAAAACTACAATGAGATATCATCTCACACCAGTCAGAATGGCCATCATCAAAAAATCTAGAAACAATAAATGCTGGAGAGGGTGTGGAGAAAAGGGAACCCTCTTGCACTGTTGGTGGGAATGTAAATTGATACAGCCACTGTGGAGAACAGTATGGAGTTTCCTTAAAAAACTACAAATAGAACTACCATATGACCCAGCAATCCCACTACTGGGCATATACCCTGAGAAAACCATAATTCAAAAAGAGTCATGTACCAAAATGTTCATTGCAGCTCTATTTACAATAGCCCAGAGATGGAAACAACGTAAGTGTCCATCATCAGATGAATGGATAAAGAAGATGTGGCGCATATATACAATGGAATATTACTCAGCCATAAAAATAAATGAAATTGAGCTATTTGTAATGAGGTGGATAGACCTAGAGTCTGTCATACAGAGTGAAGTAAGTCAGAAAGAGAAAGACAAATACCATATGCTAACACATATATATGGAATTTAAGAAAAAAAATGTCATGAAGAACCTAGGGGTAAGACAGAAATAAAGACACAGACCTACTAGAGAATGGACTTGAGGATATGGGGAGGGGGAAGGGCAAGCTGTGACAAAGCGAGAGAGAGGCATGGACATATATACACTACCAAACGTAAGGTAGACAGCTAGTGGGAAGCAGCCACATAGCACAGGGAGGTCAGCTCGGTGCTTTGTGACCGCCTGGGGTGGGGGATAGGGAGGGTGGGAGGGAGGGAGATAGATGCAAGAGGGAAGAGATATGGGAACATATGTATATGTATAACTGATTCACTTTGTTATAAAGCAGAAACTAACACACCATTGTAAAGCAATTATACTCCAATAAAGATGTAAAATAAAAAATTAAACACAGAAATGTTGCATTCCTATACACTAACAACGAAAGATCAGAAAAAGAAACTCAAGAAACAATCCCATTTACCATCATATCAAAAAGAATAAAATACCAAGGAATAAAGCTACCTAAGGGAGACAAAAGACCTGTATTCAGAAAACTAGAACAATATAAGATGCTGATGAAAGAAATCGAAGATGACACAAACAGATGGAAAGATATACCATGTTCTTGGATTGGAAGAATCAATACTTTCAAAATGACTATACTACCCAAGGCAATCTACAGATTCAATGCAATCCCTACCAAATTACCAATGGCATTTTTCACAGAACTAGAACAAAAAATCTTAAAATTTGTATGGAGAAATGAAAGACCCCAAATAGCCAAAGCAATCTTGAGAAAGAAAAATGGAGCTGGAGGAATCAGGCTCCTTAACTTCAGACTATACTACAAAGCTATAGTCATCAAAACAGTACGGTACTGGCAGAAAAATAGAAATATAGATCAGTGGAACAGGACAGAACCCCAAGAAACAAACCCCTGCACCTACGGTCAATTAATCTACAACAAAGGAGGCAAGACTGTACAATGGAGGAAAGACAGTCTCTTCAATAAATGGTGCTAGGAAAACTGGACAGCCACATGTAAAAAAATGAAATTAGAACATTCTTTAACACCATACACATAAATAAACTCTAAATGGCTTAAAGACCTAAATGTGAGACTGGAGATTATAAAACTCTTAGAGGAGAACATAGGCAGAACACTCTCTGACATAAATCGCAGCAATATCTTTTTTGATCCATCTCCCAGAATAATGGAAATAAAAATAAACAAATGGGACCTAATTAAACTCAAAAGCTTTTGTACAGCAAAGGAAATCATAAACAAAACAAAAAGAAAACCCACATAACGGGAGAAAATATTTGCAAATGATGTGACTGACAAGGGATTAGTCTTCAAAATTTACAAACAGGTCATGCAGCTTAATATCATCAAAACAAACAACCCAATCAAAAAATGGGCAGAAGACCTAAATAGACATTTCTCTGAAGAAGACATACAGATGGCCAAGAAGCACATGAAAAGATGTTCAACATCACCAATTATTAGAGGAATGCAAATCAAAACTACGAGATATTCCCTCACATCAGTCAAAACGGCTATCTTCAAAAAATTCACAAACAACAAATGCTGGAGAGGATGTGGAGAAAAGGGAACCCTCCTATACTGTTGGTGGGAATGTAAATTGGTACAACCACTATGGAGAACAGTAAGGAGGTTCCTTAAAAAACTAAAAATAGAGCTACCATATGATCCTGCAATCCCACTCCTGGGCAAATATATGGAGAAAAACATGGTTCTAAAGGATACACGCACCCCAATGTTCATTGAAGCACTGTTTACAATAGCCAAGACATGGAAGCAACCTAAATGTCCATTGACAGAGGAATGGATAAAGAAGATACGGTACATATATACAATGAAATATTATTCAGCCATTAAAAACAATGAAATAATTCCCTTGCAGCAACATGGATGGACCTAGGGATTGTCATACTGAGTAAAGTAAGTCAGGCAGAGAAAGCGAGATATCTTATATCGGTTATATGCAGAATCTAAAAAGAACTGATACAAACTTATCTTATTTACAACACAGACTCACAGACTTAGAGAAGAACTTCTGGTTACCAGTTGGGAAGGTTAGGGGGAAGGGATAGTTAGGGAGTGTGGGATTGACATGTACACACTGCTATATTTAAAATGGATAACAACAAGGACTTACTGTATAACACAGGGAACTCTGCTCAGTATTATGTAACAACCTAAATGGGAAAAGAATTTGAAAAAGAATAGATACATGTATATGTATCACTGAAAAAAAAATAATGTTGACAATAATGATAATGGTTTAAGGCTACATATATATATATATATATATATATATATATATATATATATATGCAAATCTGGGACTAAAATACCAGAGATTAATCCATAAAGAAATTTTATTGAGCAATTTTAAGAAACGTTGTTTTCATACACAAATTATACATGACACCCCTATGTTTCTTTTGTCATTAGTTTCAAAAGCACAATTGCTTAAAAAGACAACACATATACCTGCACACACAAACACACATCACTACTTTTCCAGGATGCTAGCACTAATGTTTCTAAGACAGTTTTCTCTTTTTTTCTCTACTTTAACTGAACACAAAATCTGACCCTAGCCACAGTGGCCCAAAATGACCTGGAAAATTAAGTTTATTTTTTCTGGCAATGACAATCTGTGCTTGGAAATATAAAACTGTTATTCTGAATAAATTTCAAAGTTCCAAAGTACTAAGATTACTTTACTGAAACAGGACAAAATGAGCTGTTACTGGTAGGGAAAGGGATTGTTATCCCAGAAAGAACAGTGTGCTCTCCAGACCTTGCTCTGTCACTTCTGTTTTGTAAAATAAATAACTCTGGTCTCTTTATTTTACTTTGTGTCCTGTGGTAATAAATATCTCCTGAAGCTAAAATCCTATTACAAGTGCTCATTTTGTCACCATTTAAAAAAAAAAGAGGTCAGTTCTACTTTTGCAAAATAAGTGATTTTTCCACTGATTTGTTGAGGTTGTTCTGACTTCTGTGTATGTCTTCTAGCAAAAACAGCAAAAAAGAAAGTTATTCATTGCTTTTTTTCTAAAAAGAGGAGTCCATATGTCTCTGAGATAGGTGGACATTCAAGGGCGGAAGAGATATAGAATTATTACTTTGCTGATCTATAAATGTTGTTTTAGTTTTAAACTGTGGCAATAAAATCCCAAACACAGAACTATACTATCATTACAGGTATATTCTGCTTTCAGAATGCTAGATGAAAATTCTAGCAAAGCTACTGCTTATCGGAGGTCAGAGACAGGTAGGAGTCAGCTCAGTCTAGAGAGTAGATTTACAGATATGATCTAAGTACATATAGAAGTAAGCTGTGGAGTCTAGCAGCAAAGGGGATAAGTATGGTCTTGCCGTCCAGCCCATGGGCCTGTTTTACATTTTCTGCCAGTTGGGGAAATGGGAACCTGAAACATGTTTTATGCTCAATCAGAAATTGTGATAAAAAGCAAAAAGATTAGGGAGTGATAGTCAAAAGATTATCTTATTCTTTCTTCCCTAAGATGAGACTGGGCAGGGAGTGGGGGGCATGATTTAACAATCTTCGCTTTCTAATCAGACAATGGACTCTCTCACTAGAGCTTATTATCATCAGCATTCTTCTCCACACTTTTCCTTTGGTGGCCATCTCCTCCTGCCCCCCACACACACATTTACTTTTTCTTGCAACTCTTTCTACTGCTACCTATTTTACTATTAGTAGTACAGTGTAGTACAGCCATTTTCATTTCCTTTATCACATATCTTTCATGTATTTCATCAACCATCCCATTTCCATATCATACAGCAAAAGTACAGAAAGAAATAAAGAGGAAAGACTCCCCTTCCCTTCCCTTCCTTGATTTCTACACTAACCTTCCTTGACTACACACAGAAAAAAAGGAAACACAGCAGGGCCTTCTCTAGAAAGAATAGCCAGCATAAAAACTAACATAAAAAGTTAACAAAAGAACAAGAAAAAAAAAGCCTTTGAAAGACCTCTCTGTCACTGTACACTGATCCACCCACCTCATGTCTTTTTCTATCCAATAAAGAACTGTAGCACAATTTCCAAGCCATTATGAAACACAAAGATTTGTTTTATCTGAATAATGAAATGGTTGTAATCTGAAGTACTCCTATTACTATTATAAGCTATATATCTATCTAACATGATTGTGTATAGAATGATGTACGCAAGCTGACTAAATAGATATACTGGCTGATCACTAGACAATTTAACCAGTTATATTACGGACAATCTAGAGGAATCAAATATAGGTAAGAAGTTATGGAAAACAAGTAACTGACATGCTCAGACTTAGCTTTAATAGGCTGTGGGATGCATGTACATATTTTTGGTTGCTTTATCATCAAGTACCCAAAACAGTGTCTGGCACATTATAGGCACTTGATCAATATTTGTTGTACAAATGTATCTAACTTAGGTCTGAAAAAGTGCAAAGCTGCACTTTATACTCTAAACATTTAGCAGGCCAAGGGCTACTATCAGCTCACTTGTCCAGGACCTTAGACAACTGAGCTGCTCCTGGCCTCCTCACCTCTCTGCACTATATAGACAGCTGCCTGCCATTCAAGCTTTAAGAATATAACCATATTTATAAAATGCTTGGTTTTAGCGTTTTTAAACAATTTACTTAAACATTAAAAAAAAAACAAACGCATTCTTCAAGTCATAAAAACTCTGTTAAAATAAATACATACTCTTTCATGCATTTAAAACACTTATGTTGTTAAACATCCTGTAACCTGGCCAGTTTCTTCTCACCAGTAAGCTTTTGTTCTCTAGGCCCAGAATGCCCTATTCCCTGTCTGTCTCCAGAAATATTTAGCTTTCAGGGGCCAATTCCAGTTCTATCTCCTGCATAAAGATCCTCCCTTGACCATCCTAATACTCAGGGATTCCTCTCCCCACCTTCTCCATTTTCAGAGAAGATACTATCTTATGTGACATTTAAATCAAACACTATCTTTTAGAGGTTTTTTTTTTTTCATGTCATTATATATCTGCTTCCTGACAGATGACTGGTATCTGAGTATGGGTATTGTTTCTTGCAGATTGTTTTGTTTTGTTTCTTTTAATCTCTACCACACAGGCTAGTACACGGAAGTAACTGAGTTGAGGGAGAGATAGGACACTCCATGTCTTCAAACACATCTAGGCACCATTTCTCAGGTAAGCATAGCAGAGCTGAGTTCCCTCTGTGCTTACTCTCTCATACTTAAAAGGTGAAGCAAATTAAATGCAATGGTTTAAAAGGTCTTTTCTAGTAACTGGACTTCCCTTCCAGTTCCTGCTAGATTGCCATTTACATAAATCTAAAGAACATGCAGTAGAAGTAAGCATCAAGTTAAATCAATGGCATGATTAATGTTAACAGGCAGCCCAAAACAACATGCACAAAGGATAAAAGCATATCTGAGAGCTGACTGCAATTTTTAATTAAAAACTAACGACTGGTGATTAATTAAGAGCTGACTATAGATTTACTTTAAAAACTGAATGATTAATGACAGTTAAGGTTTGAGGTTTTAATTCATAATTTGTCAATCAGTTTCAAAGAGATATATTTTTAATTATGCTGTTAGCAATGTATGCATTGCCAAACTAAACATGGGAGAAATGCTTTTGCCTGAGGACAGCTATAAATTAACGGGGAGGAAAGTAGCATAGCAACGGTGAAAAAGAATTGATTGTTAACCAGATTAAATGAGTTGATATCTATGTAAGGCCTTAAAACACGGTAAAATAAGAATTAAGGTGAAACTGAAATAGACCCTTATAGAGAGACACACTTAAAAATTTTTGCATCATAAAAAGTTACAAACTAATTATAATTTCTGTAGTGGTTTACTACTAATTATTTGTTTTGCAAATATAGAATAAATATCACTTAAATTTTAAACAGACCCATTAATGTCAGTTGATTTTTTTTTAATTAGTTTTTGTTTGTTTGTTTGTTTTCTGAAAAGCTGCTAGAAAAATATCTAAATATTTTATTTGGCCATTGCTGGAGCCCTCTTTTCACAAGAGGTCCACAAACACCTGGTCAAATACCATGCCAGAATTATATATCTGTCTTCTTTCACAGGCTGAACATTCTTTGCACTGAATTGAATTCTACAGTTTTGACCATTACAATTATTCCCTTCCTTACCCCACCAATTCACTGCAGATCCTCTGACTAAAATAAATATAAAACCTCTGAATTCATTCTCCCATGTTTTAGAATTATCTGTTAAAATGCTCCTAATGTTGTGCTGTAATAACATAATATCATACCTTTTGGATTTCTTCAGGTAATGCATGCATGGGAATGTGACGATCCATAATTTCTCAAGATATACTGAGGGAGCTCTGAAGTAAAATAATCTAAAAACATTGATGGTGATAGTCAGAATTAAAACAATGTGAAGAAAATTCAAATTAAAAGAAATAAATTCCTAGGAGTATTTGGGGATCAATGGTGATAACTGTTTCAACAGATGTTTGTTTCATCAACTCAAAGTTAAAAGGTACAAATGGGTTTTTTTTCAGTTAGTTATGAGGCCAATAGAACAGGAAAGACCTCGAGAGAGACTACTGAATTAGAAATAATACTTTCTCTCTTTGGAACTTTATAGTCTAATTGTAACTTCTGTGGTGGTTTACTACTAGTTATTTGCTTTGCAAATACAGAATAAGGATAACAAAATTTTAAACGATCGATTTATTTCATTTAAAAGAAAGTGGTTTCTTCTGAAAAGCTGCTAGAAAAAATATCTAAATAATTTTAGTTCAGCAGATTAAAAAAGCAATTGTGACATGAATGCTGGTTTAAATGATGAAGTGCAGAAAAAGATATTTAGGGTTATCAGGTTAAGTATGATATGCAGGCACTGAATAGAAGAGTCATCAAAGCATGAGAAGCCAAGTGCCAATCTTACCACAGATAGACATTTAAATAATTTTTATGCAGATGTTTTACATTTAGTAGATTTTCATTTTCTAATGAAACAATTCAATACAAAACTCTATCACTACTTTCATAAAACCACGCAAGATGAATGAAGGGGCACTTTGGGTTCTTTTTTTTAAATCCTTCCCAAATGTGGAGAAAGAATAGACAGTCCAGTTTCAGGAGTGAGAGATATGTATATATAGAAAGAGAGAGAGAGAGAGAGAGAGAGAGAGAGAGAGAGAGAGACAGAGGAGTAGTGAAGGGGGACAGCAGAGTAAGATGATACAGGCACAATTCCATAGCAGGAAAGAAGGCCTGAGGGCCAGGAGTCGTAGACAAGGAACAAATCTAGAAGTTCAGGGAAAAAAAAGTCTTATCTTTCTCATGGGAGTAGGGAATTAGTGAAGGCTACCTGAGGTGGTTTACTTTTGATCAGGACAAGATTTTGACAGAGAGACTGAAGAGGCATAGTACTCTATCAGAGACAGTAACCCCAGCAACATAGCAAGGTGCTAGGAAAATCGTAGTTGACAAAAATTCCTGTAGAGGCAGTATTTTTTTTAATTGTGCGAGTATTGGTGGAAGAGAGGATTTCCCATCCCCTGTGGTAGCACAGAGCTCCACATTTTAACGAGCTGCTGTTTAAAACAAATAGCTAATGGGCTGTCTTCTGACATCAACATAATGTGTTTCTGCGTGCGGGGATGGGGGGTAAAGTTAACTGATGTAGTTAACATAGGCCCACATGGCCAAGTACATAATCATCTGATGTTTGGCAGACTGTCATGGTGATGTGGCAAGAGCTCATTCCTCACAGAAAGCTCATTATTCTCATTTCTGCCATTTTACAATGGGCTCACCATCAGTAAAATAAGATGGCATCATCTTAATTAAACTCTACTGGGAGCAGAATTTTTCCTAAAATTACCAACTAAATCTCATTTTTAAATTTCACGCATAAATTCATTTGAGAGCATGGATCTAGAGACACTATAAACAAGGTATAGTTGAACAGTATCATTATTCTAAATCTATTCCAATTTTGTGGCCTTATTATACCAAGTGGGAAAAATTGGTAGGTCTGATTATTGAGGAAAAATTAAAAACAAAATATCCTGCCAATCCAGAAAATCTCTCCATGATGCAGAGAGAAAACAATTTTATTACTGAATAAGCATTTAACTAGACTGTGATGCACAGCACAGCTAATCTGCTAATGAGATTACAAAGACAGAAGAAAATCCCACTCTTTTTAATACAGCCAAACAGATACACTCCATTACATACAATGTTCTCAAGATAAATGATAACTTGTCCTCAACACAGCTTGCTGTACTCTCTTTCATAGTTTGTTTTCAATTCAACTGGTAATTGAAGTAGCCACCTGTGCTAGCTAAGAGCGTTTGTTCTAAGGAATACATATCTCTATGACAAAGCAGGTGGTTACTAGAAGTACGAAACTCTCAAGGTAATATGGAGATAGGGGCCTTATCTTCCTTGATGTTTACATTTTAAAGAAATGGCTCCCAGGTGCTCCAGAAGAACATTCTGGGTCTTTAAAATATGTGCATACATATTAAAGGAATAGAGGAAGCCCTCACAAATAAGAGGTTTCCCAAGAAAGGGAGGCGAGAGGTCTCTTTCCCTTTAGGCAAGAGGGAAATTTTTTAATTTTTAATTTGCTCTTGCATTGTTTTACATTTTTTATCAAAAGAGACCCTTTTATTCCCTCACATTACACACTTTGTAGACTGCCCTTAGACAGGGGGTGAGATGATAACCGGCAGCAGCCGCGTAGGTATTTGTGAACCACAGGATCACGAGGCAGACGTCAAAAATACAGACACGTCCCCGACTGCTCACTTCCGATTCCCTTCCTGACACCAGTGTCACGTTGGGCCATTAACTCACGTTCAGCTCTCATGCCCTTCCCTAAAGAACTATTCCCTTGGTGTGAATCACCCACAGAAGAGTAGGTCAGGGTCAGGTGAAGCGGAAGTTAACGTCCTAAGACTTTTCTAAAGGGGCGGGATTTTCCAAACAGAAACTAACTGCAAGTCCAGCCAAAACGGCTGCAAGGGTTTTGAAATCTGTCCCTTTCTAACCCCGTTCCATCGGGACCTGCGATGGCAGGAAGAGGAGGAGGAGGAGGAGGGTGCGGGGTGAGGCCGAGCCGCGCACTCGCGGGGAGAAGAGGGCGTCGGGCCCGGCGGGCTTGCGGAGACACTACAGGGGCTGCAGCTGGGGTCAGAGGCTAGGCGCCGGGCCCATCCACTAGGCGCGAGAACACGGCTCGGCTTTCCGGCCCTTTCCCCGGGAGCCAGCACGCCTCCGCTCCGGAACTGCGCCCGGGGACCGGGTCATCCCAGGGCTCAAGGAAACCTTCCATTGTCTCTCACCTAGACTTCAATTCTGCCGGGTGCGAAACGGCTTTCCCGGTCTCCCAGGACACAGTGCTGTACGTCGGCCTGACGTCAGGGCGCGATGACGTCACGCCCACGCCGCTCCCCAACGCAGAAGCGGGACTCCCGAGCGCCTCCCGGGGTCCCAAGTGCTGCGCGGAGGCGGGAAATCTCGTGGCGGGGCTCGGAGAAAGGGCTGGGTTTACGCTGGGGGCTGTGAGAGGGAAGCAATGGGTGAGAAGGGCGAGGCAGGGGAGGGCGGGCTGGAGTGGGGGAGGGAGGCGTTCCCAGCCGTGCGGCGGGTTGGAGAGACGCTGGCTGAGGTGGAGGCCAAAGTCCGCCTACCTCTCACGTCAGGCCCCAGAGTCCTTGTGGCTGACGCAGCAGTGGGCAATTACTGTTCTTGAGCGGAAAGAAGAGAGATGCCTGTAGAATTTATGGGTGTAAAGGGAAGCTCTGGTCTCAGTCATTGCAGGGAGGGCAAGTTAATTGGGAAGGTGTTAGTAAAATTTTCATACTAGTCCAAAAGTAGTCAAGATGAAAGGCTTAGTTCAAAAGATATCTTGAGACCCGCTAGTCCACAATTTATAGAAGGCTGCCCACCCTTACACGTGACTTACTTTCCTTTCTTCGTTCAAAAGAAAGTGTTTATGGATGACCTACTACGTAATAAGCAACTGCATACCAGGCTGGGGTGATGCTCAGTGACTGAATCCATGCAGGGAACTCGTTCATAGTCCAGGTCTCTCCTTTGAGGATTTTATGAGGTCCAAAATGCAGCTCTTCCAAGAAATAGAACATTCGCAGCTTGCTAGCCGGGTAAGAGACTTACTACTATTGAATGAAATAAGGTTGAGTAAATACAAAGAAAACACAAAATACACTTAACCTGATTGATATTTTTGCCCCAACGTCTACCAGTGACTTTCTGTTTCCACTCCCTAAAAGAGAGCATCTTTCTTCATTTGGAAAAGATAAGCAATAATTAGAGGATGGAAGAGAGGGTTAAGGGAAGCAGAGGACAGCCAATGAAGTGGTCAAGTACAGCATGTTTATGAGAAATGCAAAGAACTTTCAGAGCTGTTCATCCTCAGCATGTTTCTTTGAGGGACAATGAAGTAGGATTGTTCTCATTTTGTAACAATGGGGGTTTAGGTTAGGGGGTTTAGCATCCAGATCCATGGAGTGCTTTACCTAGAACAGGAATTGCACACCTAAAGCAAGATCACTCTTCTGAGGCTAGTTTGGCTATTGTATGATTATTAGCATTAATAATATTTATTGAGTACTTTGTATATATGATAAGGAAACACTTTAAGGATGGGAGAAGATCCAGCTGCAAGGCTGTAATTCATTGTG
Organism: Stenella coeruleoalba; assembly: GCF_951394435.1. Classification (NCBI taxonomy): domain Eukaryota; kingdom Metazoa; phylum Chordata; class Mammalia; order Artiodactyla; family Delphinidae; genus Stenella; species Stenella coeruleoalba. The sequence continues at coordinate 37,365,527 of NC_137150.1, read as the reverse complement.
TGGTCTCATTTCACCTGTGCTTATTCATCTCTACAGTGACATTGAGACCGATTTTCCTTCCACTGTAAATGTCCCTTAGACCTTCACACTGTCCAATAAGATAGGCACATGTGACTACTTAATTTGGTTAAAATGAAATAAAATTTCAAATTCCATTCCTTTATTGCACTGGCCACATTTCAAGTCCTCAGTAGGCACATGTTACTACCACATGAGACAGCACATATATAGAACATTTTCATCATCAAAAAAAGTTCTGCTGAACACTGGTAGACCCAGTAAGAATTTACAGGATAAACAGAGTTGATAAATTGTGAAGAACAGACCTTGTTAAAAGAGTAGCAGCGAAAAGTTGTATTCCTGAACACCACAGACCCACCCCTGCCCTCACTCCATATAAGGAACCAGCTTGCCTCCCACACCCCCTCCACCCCACCCCTGCAGGGAGCAAGCAAGAGAACCTGTTGTTTTCGCTCCCTAGTGCTGCAGCAGGATTCCCCGCAAAGCCTTGCCTGGAAGGAAAAAAAAAAAGATGAAGAGTTGTAACAGGGTTTTACAAAACAGGTTTTTAAAAAAGTTAAAAAAAAAAAAAGTAATCCAAAAAGCCTCTTCCCATTGTTGGTGTGTTTTTTCTTGACTCTTGCTTGGTCTCAGTCTCTCCCTTTACCTCTCCAGGTTTTTTTTCCTTGTCCCTTTTGTTTTTCCAGTCCTTTTCCCCACCCCATTACTGGCCATACTGGAACTGAAGCAGAATTTAAAGCATTTCCATCATTGGACATACTGAATAAAGTTTTGTTTTATCCTCTTCTTAAATTTTAAACTAGGTAAGTTTCACTTTTTATTGTGACTTCTAAAAATATTTTAAAAATAATCAGTGAGAACCAAATTGAGTTCCTTTTAACCCCTTCTGTGACCCTTTATTATTATTTTTCTCCTGTGGGTCAATGACCCCTGAGAGCGGGGGGGAAAAAAAAATACTCCCTAGTTTTGGAAGTAGGGTCTCTGTAAAGTGATAAACTAGGGCTTTCCACATGGTCCGCACACCTTTGTGTTGTAGCATTAACATTTGTGAGAACACAGTGTCTATGCTTCTGTTATGAATTTGAATTTACCTAAGATATTTATCCAGCAAGGCATTGTCATTCATCCCATTCATTCTGGTAAGTAATATTATGCCCCCTCCTCTCCTCTCCCTGTGCCCACATGAAAAGCATTTGGGAGAATAGGTACTTTGTCTGCAAGTCTGATACAAAGACCAGGAAGTCTACCCAAGATTGCTTATTTTAAAGTGAGCTCAAAACTGTACAAAGGGAGCATGACAAAATTACAGTTAGCCCAACTTTATTTTTATCCTGTGAATCAGAACACAGTACAACACAACACTGAGATCCTCAAGAGTTTGAAATAAATCGTTGCAGACGGGCTTCCCAGATTGGAAGCAACAATGGCTTTCACTGCTATTTCTGGGTTCCATCCAATGCAAGTGCAGAATTTTTTAAAAGCTAACATTTACTGGGCTCTTTCCTGGCATTTCATACACAATGTCTCATTTATGGAGAATCTTTCCAAACGTAACTCAGTCAGATCCTATTTATTGTTTACTCTCACTCAAATGATGGAAGTGGCCAAGGGCATGACCCAACACTTGAGCACTAAAGTATACTTGGACCGAATATGAGTGTAAGCAGAAGCACCTGGGACTCCTGTATTGGGTTAGCTGACTCTGCCAGCCAGCCAGTATCCATGGGACCTCAGCCTGCTATGGATGTCACATGTAAATACCCAAGAAGTATTTAATTCTGGAAATGTAACTTTGTGTTATACTTACTTTTTTCATAACTTTTCCCATACAGCTTCATTAAAAAAAAAAAAAGCTACAAGTGACCTCCTGCTTTTTGTACTTACCACATTTTATTCCCACCAAAATGTGGATAGGATTTTCTTTTCTGTTTTTTTTTTAACTGCTAATCAATAGTTAGACTCCTTTGTAAAACTGTTTTGTCTATTTTGAACCCCAAATAACTCTGGTCTAGAGGTGGCTTGAACACAAAATACTATTTGTGGGTTTAGACTCTGTATATTTTTGAATCCATCACATGTGCAGTGTAAACTAGAGTACCTAATAAAATGAAGGTCACAATGTTTAAATAGAGCTTCTCTCTAGGAGTTCATTTTGTCATCTGTGCAGAAATAAATTGTGTACTGAACTCTTTTTAGCCCTAAGAATATGATTATTGAACAAAATTTCCAATGAGACAAGTTAGGCCTTAAAGCAATAAAACATCTACTTTCAAATATTAAAAGTCAAGCTCAACAGTGAAACTTTTGATGATCATAAATGTATTCTTTTGTGGCCTGTTCACTGTTGGTAAGAGCTTTACCCAAAAATGTACTGTGTGCCAAATATAGTTTAATATTTGTCAAACGAATATGTTTATTTTTAATTGAGATATAACTGACATATAACATTATATTAGTTCCAGGTATCCAAAAGAATGATTCAATGTTTGTTTATATTGTGAAATAATCACAAGTCTAGTTAACATCCATCACCACACATAGATGTGATGAGAGCTTTTAAGATCTACTCTCTTAGCATCTTTCAAATATACAATACAGTCACGATGCTGAACATTACATCCCTAGGACTTACTTTCATGAATATATTTAAAAACACAAAAAGAATAAACCTCTAAGGTAGTGACTTAAAACTCTCGTAATGCATTTGATGCTCAAAAATATGGCACTGATAGTTCTTTAAACCTTAGCATCCAATATCTAGCCTATAACAAATGTTAATGAATTCAAAGACCGAACATAGACAACTGCCTTATGCATTTAAAAAACAACTTTTTAAAGAACTTGCTTGTTTAATGAAATTATTACTTGTTTCTGAGATTTTCATAAGATTCTAATGAAGCACCTAAGAGCCTAACATGTTTGATACGTGACTGGCAGAAGTGATTTCATTCTGCTTTTATAGAGATGAAGTTCATGATTCTGCACCTATAATTTTAGGTAGCTATGGAATTTATATAAGAATCGAATTAGGGCAATTTTCCTGTCATTTTGTTATATCTCTATTAATAGAATATTTTAATACCATTAAATAAGGAGTTGTGAATCATCTTAAAGAGATTTTCTTATGAACTAAAATCAAACATTATTATCAGACCTATCAAACATTTGAATTTTTTTTTTTTTTTTTGGCTGCACCATGCAGGATCTTAGTTCCCGGAACCTGTGCCCCGTGCAGTGGAAGCGCAGAGTCCTAACCACTGGACCATCAGGGAATTCCCTATCAAACAGGTGAAAAAAGATTAAAGTAATTATAGTAGCCTTGGTTTGCAATGGTGTAGAGCAACTAGCACTCTTAAACACTGCTTTTAGGGTGAAAAAATTAATGTATTTTAATACATTATGTTTTAAACACCTTGAAATGTTCAAAACTATTGTAGTGGACACCTGATTCCCCCTTCTTCCTTTTGTTCAGGAATCCAGACCTCATCACCCTCCCCTCCCCTCCCTCCGCCCCTAAGCACACGTGAATCAGCCCAACTCCAGGAATGAGCTCAGATTAGGTCAATTCTACTGGCCACTTGCCCTTTACCAGTTATTTAAATCAGGAATGGGCCTATGACCCAATTCTCCAGGAGAAGCCTTCTGGAAGCTTCTGGGAGAGTTCTTTGTTATTAGCACATATATTTAGTGTTCATCAGAGTCTTGTTTATAATGTTTAAAAATCTGAAATACCAAAATGAAATAAATTGACTTATCAAACAAGAAGATTGTGCAGCTGTTTAAAATGATGATGTAGTTTATTGGTGATGAATGTCCCAGTGAATTCTATTCTTCTTTTCTATGAAAAAAAGCAAGTTACAAATAGTGTTATAAATTTTTAAAACGTATTCCACACAGCATTCTAAATATACATTTTGTTAATGATTACTATCAATGTATATTCTGTTAGAATATCAAGGTACCTCACAGAATCAACAGAAGCGCTAAATAACCAAGCTTCAAGAAAGCAGGAAACAGGACTGCTTTGAGAACTCTGGAACTCTAAGAAGTCATGGAAAGTCTCAGCCCTTTGAATCTACCACTTACTGAAAGTTGGTTCCTTTCTCTTTTACAGTGTCTGCATGCGGCAGGGCAGTGGTGGCTGACAGTCCAGTTTTGACACCAAGAGGAAAAGGGGCTTCTATTCCCAACCTCCAGTTAGAAAAATGCCAGGAAATGACTGTTTAGCACACCTTGAGTAACACACCGATTCCTTGACCAAATCACTGAAGCCAGGAGGAGATAGGTACCTGCCTCCTGACCAATTGTGGTGACCAGGGAGGCAAGGCCACACATGATGACACCTCCCTTTCTAATTACATGTCTAGAAGAGTAAGGCAGAAGCAGAATCCGAGAAGGGGCAGTTCTGTCCCAGAAGACAGGAAGAGTGCTAGGCAGATAAAATAAACGTTCCTACATACACAAGTGAGAATCTGAGTTAGCTGGGAGAACATTTTAAAATTAAACAGTGAATCTTGCTATCGTTCCACATGTGGTAAATTGAGAGGTGAACATGTGTCTTCTGAAAGAGCTTTCTGGGAGTTTATGATAGGTATCCTAACCCCGGAGAAGCCCCTCTTATATAATGGTGTGTTACTTGTGTAACAAGTGTGTGTGTAACTAGGCACCACAGGCCCAAGGGTAATAATAGAGAAATAAATAAATGCATAGATCCACCAAATCAAACTTTAAATAAATAAGTTAATGTGGAATTTTGAGAGCTTAGACGACTGGAGTGGTCTTGTGTGTTAAACTGTCTTTGTGTTAGTATTTTTGTTTTTCTCTCCAAACTTGATTTATCTACAAATCAACAAATATTTGAATTATATAAACAGATATCTGAGTGAAAAAAACATTTTTCCCGCACATGATCTTGAGAAGGAACTTGGATTATGGCGTCCTGTGAAGTCACTTTTTTTTCTTTTAAATGTCCTTGGGACTCTCGAGTCAACATGTAATAGAGGGCTCTCCAGTTACTATGTCATTAAAATCAGGCTCCTCTTCTTTTAAAATAAAACACTGGCAAGAACGCTTCTAGGAGGAATGACAGTTTGCACAGCATCACAACTCTGTTACTAATTCTTGCGCAGAGTGCACAAAATTTGCGTCCCAAAGCCACCGTCCTTGCTCTTATTCCTTCCTGTGATAGCATGTCACACGAACCGCACCTGTGTGCCCTCTTAATGTAAAGCTTTCGTTGGAAAGTTTCCCCGGAACGACTGCTTACTGATAGAGCAGCTCTGGTTCCCAGTTCGTTTAATACATCCTGTCTGAGCGGGTTTTATTACCAAATGTTACCCAGGTTCCGATAACAAGGAGACGCCGTGTCCTCTCCGGTGAACTCACTCCCCGTCCCAGAAGTATAGCGTGACTCCTCTCCCGGCTGCGGTTATAAAAATGGAAACTGGGCGCCGCCCTCCTGCACCTGTGCTCCTGCCCCGCGATGGCGAGGCTGCAGGCTAGGCTAGGAGGGCGGACCGGGGCACGAAGTGCGTGCAGCTGCCGGGCGGAGGGTCACGCAACCCCGCGGCCCCGCCCCCGGCGGTTTGCGCTCGCCTCTTCCGCGCTCACCCGGACTTCCTGGCCAGCCAAGTGTCCGCCTCGCGTGCCAACCCGGCCGCCTAAGCCCGCGAAGAATCCGGTTCCGCCCGGCCCCCGCCGCCGACTTGAGCCCAAGCGGCTGATGCGCTCATTTTAAGGCCGAAAAGTGCCCAGCTCCGCTGCTGTAAAGCAAACAGCACGGGCGGCGGGACGAGGGCGAAGGGGAACGCCGGCGAGGAATCGGTCTCGCCCCGCGGACACCTGTCGGCTTCCTGAGCTGCCCCGGCGCTTGTTCGCTGCCTGCCTTGCCCGGGAGCGCGGTCGCGAGCCACAGCAGCTTCGCGCCCCACCGATGTTGCGCCCCGGGATAGGGACACCCAGGAAGGGGGTTGCGCCCCCCTCCCCCAGCGCGCCACCGCAGCCCCGCCTGCCGGGAACCCGGGGCGCACGTGAGGCGAGTGGCGTTGCCGGGCGACTGACCACGTTGACCCGGCGCTTTCCCACAACGAGGGGGTTGGCAGCTGTGCGTCAGGGGGCGGTGAGGGACAGGGTCGAGGCTGAAAAGAACGAAGGCCACCGCCTGGGAGGTCAGGTTATTTGTTGACGTCCGGAGGCCGTCTTTCTGCAGCCTGAGAACGGCGGCGTGGTGACAAGCAGTCTGGGTCTCCAAGGAGCGGCGAGGCGCGTCTGCACGAAGGCTTCGGGGTGGGCGCGCCGGCGGCCCCGGCGCCTCTCACGCTATGCCGCGTGCCGCCGAGGCTGCGCGTGTCGTGACGAGCGGCGATGAGCTTAGTCAGTTACCACAGCGTCAGGGCTGGGAAGTGCAGCCTGTCACGCACCCCGGCCTCTGCGGCGCGCCGGCCCTGACCCGGCGGCTTGGACGCGCCGGCTCTGGCAGAGGGAGCTGGGGGTGAATCAGCCCCTTCCAGGGGCCAGAAAATGCGACGTGCACAGTTACGGGGTGGATTCCATGAGCAAACCCGTTTGGGAGGCGCACACTGATGATGACCTCTGTGAATCGGTGTCTTATACTTTGCCCAGTAGGTAACTGTCTAAAAACCACTCTAACACGGAACTCAAAAGTCGTTAAAATGTGCCTTTAATTTGCTTATATTACTTCGTTCGGCAGGCGGTGCACAGGGTTTGCATATGCTTGCATGAAATTCCATCTACACAGTCAAGTCAGGAGGCATGGTTTGGCAAGAGGGATAATTGTGAATTCAGTACGAGAGTCAGGGTACAAACAGTATGATTACTTAAAAGGACAAATAAACTGAAAAAAAAAAATTGACCATGACACGAGGAAGCCATTACATTCATCCTTTCATGGTCTTGAACATCTTGTACCAACTCAGCTATAACACACAGCAGAAACTTATAATTAGACACAGAAAGTGCAAGTATTTAGCTCACCAGGCAAACATAAAAAATAAAAAAGCTTAATGTTATAGATACATGCTTGACATCCATAACATAAGAGAGGTATATCTTTAAATTTTTTTGTATTTCAGTCATTTCCTTAGTATACATGTGACTCCCTGGTAGGTATGCCACTATGAAACAAATAGAATTAATCACAAAATGCAGAAAAATCTCTGCTCTGAATTTTAAATATTTGTTATGAGAAAAAATTTTTTAAGAGATTGCAGTGTTCGTATGATGCAAGTTCAGTAAGGAAATAGGGACTTGAACCTAAGTGCCTAGCAAACTGCATCAAATGAATGTTTTGAATGAAGTAAAGAATAAGTGAATGAATGAATGTGTAGGCAGTCCTCTGATGGTTAGAGCTGTGAACTAAAATGTCTTGAGTAATGCAGCCCTGCCACTGACTCATGTGGGATCCTGGTATGATGGAAATAATGCTTACAGCATACCTGCTTCACCAGAGGTGTGGGGAGGACTATTCCTTACTCACCAAAGGTGCTTTGAGATCTTTGGAGGAAGGTGATACATTCAATTATTATAAATAATACACTGCAATTATGACGGCCCATATATAAAATTAGAAAAGTATAAAATAATATTTACAACTGTGCCACCAATTTTTGTTTGTTTGTACTTTGTCTATCAAGTACTGAACTACAGTGTGGGAGGCTGCATCCTTACATAATCTATTTGGTTTATAGACGTTTTATTGTCAGTTGACAAAAAGCTCATGATGTGCAATGAAAGTTTGATGTTTATTTATTTATTTTTGGCTGCACCGAGTAGCTTGCGGGATCCTAGTTCCCAGACCAGGGATAGAACCAGGGCCCTCAGCAGTGAAAGCACAGAGTCCTAATCACTGGACCACCAGGGAATTCCCTGCAATGGAAGTTTTAAATAATTGATATTTGAGTAGTATTTGTGGTGATGGTATTTTATAAGAGAGCTGAGACCTCTGGCCTATGAAGTGCCTAGAAGAAAACTTATTTTTGATGACTTTGATCTGTGGAATCTTGAAAGCAAGAGACCATCTTGGTGTATTTTCCTGATGCTCAGTGACTGAAAGTCTAGGATTAGAGATTTACTTAATCATATTAAGGGACCTACTGTGTGCCAGGCATTGTTATAGATGTTGGGGATAGAGCAGGAAACAGACAAAACTGATTGATTACTTAATGTTTAAATGTTTTTGCCTCTATTTAAATGCAAACCACCTTAGGAATAGTAATACAGTACGTAAGTCCTTGTGTAAATGTAAAATTAGCTCGTCATCTCAGCTTTTAGAAGAGATCTCCTGAGAGGGGAAGGAAGTCACTACAGAGTGGTAAGTGGTTTTAACTTGAATCAGAAGGCAGATACCATGCTTAATCAGCCTCTTCTATTTAGAAAATCATAAGACGAAATCACTCAGTACTGCCTGTTTTCCATTATTCTTCATTTCAAAGTTGCCCACATCTTTCTTAATGCCCTCTGCTATCATTGTAAGGCTCTGCATACCTTTTCTGCCCAGCCGCCATACACTTGTGCGGTTTGTTGAATGCATAATGGTGCCTGGCAGAGGAGGTGGAGAGGCTTTGAACTCCAGCCCCTAGCTTCACCTCCTAAGATATATACCATCCACCTGAGGAAGGGGTGCCTTCTTAAAAATTTGAACAAAGCACCATAGGGCACAGGGGATCTCTTTGTTCTTCAGAGTTCTCAGGCACCTAGCTCCCATCTGCCCCTTGACGTGTATTTTCGTACTGTATTTAATAGCACTGCTCTGTTATGAGTCGCAAGACAGGGAGCACTGGGGGATGGGGAGAAGCCAAGGCTGAAGGAGAAATGAACCAGCCCGTCAGCTTCCAGGATGTCCAATTAATATCTAGATCAATGGGGACTTCCCTGGTGGCGCAGTGGTTAAGAATCCGCCTGCCAATGCAGGGGACACAGGTTCGAGCCCTGGTCCGGGATCCCACATGCCGCAGAGCAACTAAGCCCAAGAGCCACAACTACTGAAGCCCGCGCATCTAGAGTCCGTGCTGCACAAGAAGAGAAGCCACCACAATGAGAAACCCACGCACCGCAACGAAGAGTAGCCGCCACTCACCACAACTAGAGAAAGCCCATGCGCAGCAACGAAGACCCAACGCAGCCAAAAATAAATTTATTTGAAAAAAAATCTAGATCAATGAAGACTAGCCAAGGCAGGATGCTGTGTGAATGTTCTGCAGCAAAAGTGAAACAATGCTGGAGCAACAGCCTGCCTTTTCAGTTTTAGCAAACTGGAAGACCTATCAACTCACAACAGGTTGCTCAGTACTGCATTGCAACCGGAGAACACGATACCATCAGACAACATGGCTCAACCTTTTGCTTGCCCTTATTTGTAGGATTTGATGTCAGATGACTTGATAGAGGATATATGTCCTGCTGAACCCTGGAGACAACCTTGGTATTAAAGCCTTTTCCTTTTCCCATTGCTAACTTCTCTGTGGTCTGTTGATGCTAATTCATGTTGCAAACAATGAGTGGTAGAGACTGCAGTCAAGATGTAGTGACCTGATTAGTCCAAACTCCTGCAGGGGAGACGTGCAAATAGATAAGCCCCAACAGGACCTGAAGAACCATGTGGTTTTGAAATCCTGGGTGGATGGGCCCCACCCTGTATACACCTTAAATCTCCTGGTTCTCTGAAGGTATAATTATTGCTCAACAACTCAGGGGATGGGTTAATTAGATTTTTGTATGATTTGATTATAATAAACTTAATAAAATGTGCAAATGTGTGCATAAGATAGATATATTTTTAAAACATGGAATTAATATCATATAAGAGCATAAAAATGATCCAACTGCATTAGCATCTTTTAAAATATAGTCCCTTTCTAATAATAGTTAAGCAGATAGTTTTGTAGTTTAACATATAGGACTAAAGCAAATGCAACATATGAAGGAATGTGTTTACTCAGCACTACACAATTTATCATTTCACTTATCAAGTAAAGATTCCTATGGTATTCCTTAAATTAATTAATGATCATTATCTACAAAATCCTTTAGAGAGTATTGCTTTCAGTTTTATGTAGTTTCAAAGTGGAGAAACAGATGAAAGATTCTATAAACCTTATACCTACTAAAGATAAGAATTAAAGCAATTGTGGAACTTTACAGATAGAAGACACCTGGTAAATATAGTTTATTATTATAAGCTGATTAATATAATTCCCTACTTGAGACAATAAATGTAGCACACAATAGATTGTCTCCTGTTTGATGACAGAGACTGCTTGTTGTTGATGTTTGCATCGCCCTAGTACCACCCAATAAATGGTGATGATTGAATGAATCAATTAATGAATGAGTATGAGAGAAAACCCATAAGAACTATCCTCCAAGCACTTCACTCTAATCCCTAGGCCCTCCCAGTTTCTCTCTTGCTGAGTGCCTTCCCAGATTATTGATGCCTTACGTGAGCAATCAGGAAAAAGGAAGCAATGCGGATGGGAGGCTAGCTGTGGTCAGATGCCTCTGAAATGAACAAAATATTTGCAGATGTTTCAACAAGTGGAGGGGTTGGGCTGAGTCTAGGCCACAGGAAACAACTTCCACACCTTGGGGCTAGTACAATAAAGGTATCATCACTCACCAGCACAGGATTCTGTTGGAAACTTGAAAAGGCACTCAAGGTTGGAATGCTGCATGAATCCAGACTTGCCTCAGGAATGCCACAAGTGATCAGAATTAAGTATAGAAATTAATGTGATTTGTAAAAATATCAGTAAGGATCATGGTTATCTGGGAATCAAATCCTTTAATCACTTTAGACAGAACTAATGAAACTAGAAGAAACCATCACTGATTTTGAGAGTCTCCTTCTAAATTAGTTGGCCTTTGGCTTTTGGAGAGCAAAGTTCAAATTCCAGTTCCTGTCTGACAGGAAAATAAGTCAGACACAAAGTAGATAGATAGTCTTTTAGACTCCAAACTGAAACAGCAGGGCATAAAGGAGATCTGAGTCTTAAAGAACATTTGTGTTTGGAATTGCTGAATTCATTCACCTACTGTGGTATTTTTCACTGTGCCTTTTGAGGCTGTCTGCTTTAGATTGATTATATTTGTCTTTGTTGGCAAATCTGTGCAAATGTAAATAAGGAGTTTTATATTTTCTAATGGAAAATTTCGAAATTCTACTATGTTCTGTGCATGTTCTCTTCTGGAGCATGTTAACTCTCTAGCTGTGTAGTGGAAGATGGGGCACATGATTATAAGTATCAACTGCTTGATAAGATAGTAATAAGATACAGACACCTTATAAAGCTCAGAACAAGGTACAGCCGCTTATTGGCTTTGTGCCCTAGTCATATTACTACCCGAGCCTATTTTCTCATCTCTAATACGGTAACAATTGGAGGATGGTTTTGGTTTTGGCTCAGAGGGCAAGGAGGAGACTATTTTCTAAAACAATTTTCTATATGCTTGGCAACATTGGATTTGTTCCATAAAATCCTAAACTTTTAAAGTGAGAAGAACTTATAGTAGCATAGCTGTAGACACTTTACTAATAGAGTTAAGCTTTTTATCACCCCCAAATGAAAGTTTTTTGAAAAATTATAAAGAATAAAAGAAAATGCTGGCACTATTGACTGGGATATTTGGGGGGTAGAGCAAAATTAATTAACCCTAACATTATTAGAGAATTATACATATGTTGCTATTCTAAGTGAATTGCCCTTTCAGAATATTGGAATTCAATATGCAAAGACTAGATGCCAATGCTGGCAGAAAACCCTTTCATCTTTAAAAAAAAAAAACAAAAAAACTGTGTATGAGATTTGCTTCAACTCCCTATTATAGAAGTAGATCAATAGAGCAAAGAAGAAATCTAAATGGCATCAAGACACCAAATTCCTCAGTTTATGGGTGAGGAAACAAATTTAGAGAGGATAATTTATCTTAAAAAATAATAATAATTATTATTATTATTATTACAGGTGCTATTCAAGGCACCAGTCTTGCTTCTGGGCATTCATCAGTGAACCAAACAGATGTGGTTTCTTGCCTTGAATCATACAGTTAATGGAGGAGCTGGAACCAGAAATAAGTCTGTGGATGTCTAATTAAAAGAGCTTGCATTGATCAAGTACTGACTCTGGACCAGGCCCTAAGTGTTTCACCTACATTAACTCTTGAAATCTTCACTAGCTTATAGTAGGGTGGAATGTGTCTTCCCACCCCTGTCGTCTCCTCCTGTGTGGAGGGAACTCCATAAATGTAAACATCCTGGCTCCTCTCTCGACATCTGAGTTTGGAAAGAGTAACAGCCCGTGAGTAGCCCAGCATCTTCTCTTCTTTAGGACTGAGCTGTCCTGAAGGGAATGTTTGTTCTTCTTTGCTCTTCCAGGCCCAATGATGAACAGGGCAGAAGGAGGCCTTTTTAGGTCTTGTGAGTGGGGAGAGAAGTCTCATACTGGGGTTTTAAATGAGGAAGGTAACTGTCAGATATCAGCTTTCTCATCAATAAAATCTCTGTCTGTATGTATGCAAGAGAGAAGCATTTCATAAAAATAAGAGTAAGTAAGCAAGTGTTTACTGTTGTATTTGAACCATCCCAAACCAGCCAAGTTCTCTCCATTGTGCATATCTGTGCCTCATGTTCTGACCTCACCTGCCACAGGAAATAGTGTCTTATAATATCAATATAACCTTCTGGGATCGTGTGGCCCAAACAGCAGAGCAGCTTGCACAGCAGCCTGGACCTGTTGCAGGTGCTACATAAAATTAACCATCATACCTTCTAAACAGATTTGGTCCAATTTCCTCAATTTCTAAAACTGTGAGTTTGCAGTTGGGCTTTTTGGGAGACAGAGTGGCCAGATGATAGGAACTTGGGATTTATAGAATTAGAAGACTTAGATTTGAGTCTACCCTGGGTAAGTCTCTCTAACTTTGAACCTCTGTTTTTCCTCTAGATGACAACACAGATTGCCTTACTGAGCTCACTTGGTTGTTTGAGGCCCAAAGAGGAAAATGAATGTGTAAGTGCTTTGTAAACTGTAAAGAACTATAAAAAATGTTAGTTGTTTTGCAGGCTTAAAGGGCAATCTTTTAAATCCTAGTTCTCATTTTTGCTATGGATTTTAAGCTTAATTTATACAAAGGTGTTTGTATGGTTTGGTGGTTCACAGTGGACTAGAGGGTTATTATTTAAAGGCTGAGAACCACTCTCCAACTAAGCTCTCCCCTCTTCCAACCAACATTATGTACTTAATTAATGTAATTAACAAATAAAAACCTCTCTTCCATTGCTGTCTAAATTTTTACCATTAGTCTTTTGCATTACATAATGCCTCTCTCAGTGACTCCCTTTGAATTTTGAGCAGGTTTGTAAAATACTTGCCCAGTGAGAAGAAGCAGCAGTACACATAAGAATTGGAGTAGAGTTGGGAAGGATAAAAGAAAGGCTGCAGGCAGGTGAAAGGCACAGAAGAGTCTGGGCTATAAATTTCAACCAAAAGTACTGATAAGGAAACACGAGGGAGCAGAAGGTCACCAGGAGCAAAGGGAACATGGTTTCAAAGTGGCACCTTTAACACAAATTGTTTTAAGGCTTGCTCCCTCTGATCAATCTACCATATCTCAACCTGGAAGTCAGAAGAAATAGATTCCAATCCTGCCTCAGTGACCCTCTAGCTGGGTAACGTTGGGTATGTAACTTTGCCTGCTGGGGTCTCATTGTCATTATCTGTAAAATGAAAGTTTTAGACAAATTTTCTTTAAAGCCATTTCTACAACAAATACTCTATAATTCTAGCAAAAAGCCCGTAAGTTCCCTCCTCTTTCAACATTTAAGTCTTATCTTCCTCCAGGGGAAAAATTATCTTAGAAATGTGATAAGAAGTAGGGATATGTGTGTGTTTGTGTGTGTGTGTGTGTGTGTGTGTGTGTGTGTGTAGACACCAATGGTAAAGTTACATCAGAACATCATAAGCTAGAGAGAAGCATTTCATAAAAAATAAAAACAAAGAGTAATTAAGCAATTGTACACTATCATACTTGAACCATTTCTCTTATAAGCAAAGGAACTTCCCAAGAAGTTGTTCCAATTATAGTTGTATTCAGACATGAGCACAGTCCAGTTAAAAAACTGTTGAGCCTTACAAACAATACTTGGAATATTAAAGAAAACACACCAGCATTTAAAGCAGGCCACCAGTGTACAAACATCGTCACTAAGAGAACAAATGAATAAAATATGTACAATAGTTGTTAAATTCTCAAAACAATACATTTTTCTCCTGAGTATAGAGGACACACTCTCCATGTTTTTCTGCATGGTGATAATTCTGTTCACTGCATAGTAGGTTTAAGCAAAAGGAATTACAGAAAGAGGACAGCTATATGACCTCAGGCATTAAAAACAAAATGGTTTAGGAAGGGGGATTCACTGATTCAGTATCAATCATTATGAGAATCTGGTGGAATCAAAGGCATTCCTGTGTCTTTCATGTACTTTAATAAACTATTAATAACTTAGGCTTCTATTAAATACAATTCTACTCTCAGAACCAACAAAAAGATAGCAATACTATTGTCATTTTTCTAGTTTATATAGATGACCTATCTCAAGCACTCTTTTCTGTTAAACCTGACTATGTCTTCCAGAACTAAGGACAGCAAGCATTACTAGAAGGCTAGAGACAGGAGACCAGAGAAAATTAAGGAGTCTGGGGAGGGAAGATAGTACACAAGAAAGACCTTGGTCTTGAACTGAGACTTGGGCTCAAACCCTGGTTCCACTAAGTCTAAGCACTTAACTTCTCCAGGTTTGATTTTTCTCTTCTGTAAAATGGGGCTAATATCTGCCTTGCAGTTGTGAGAAATAATAATACCACATGCGAAGCACCTAACAGGTACTCAGTACACAGGAGGTGTTACCATTGTTCCTTTGTAAATTATGTCTCAGTAGAGCAAATAACTCTGTCCTCCCTGTTTTAAATTTGAAAGCAAGTTCCTCCCAGGTCTTAACTCCTATGAAACTACGCTGTTTCAGAAAAGTTTTGTAGTTTCCTTGAAACTACTTGGGAAAATAATAATGGTCTTCAGAATAGAATCTACCTTCTGACATTAAAAAAAAAAAAAAAAGGAAAAAGAAGGGGAAAAAAGGAGGAGGAAGGAAAGGAGGAGAAGGATTTAAAAAAAAAACAACTGTAAGAAATCAAAAGAAGAAAATTAGCAGAAGCAAAAATGAAAAGGAAACAGGAGACCCAGATCTTGCGCTGGCATTTAGCCATATTCAAAGGTTACTTAAGTCCTCTGAATGGTTTTCATGAAAATCCCAAGGCTTCTCTTGCTTGACTCACCCAATCATAATAGTCCTTTGAATTGAAATACTTTTTTCCTAGATTTTTTCCAGACTGTCTATTTCTATTCATCCTTTAAGGTTCTTACTGAATCTCACTGGGGGTCCAACATATGTGAAGTACACATCTTACTAGGTGCTTTATTTGAGTTACCTCATTTACAAGGGACAGTAGACTTGAAAGGTGGGTAGTATCACTGCTTTATACAAGGCAGCAATGAGAAATTGTCACCTAGCCAGAAAAAGAGTCAAGCCAGGAATGGATCCCAGGACTGTAAGATCCAAAACCCTTCATTTTGTTCCTTTCCATCACAATGTGCATACCCCTGATCCTCTGCATCAGAATTAATGGGCCCTTCCTCCCCTCTTTCAGCACTTGGCTTATCCTTTTATCATTGCAATTATTTCACTCCATTTTGTGTTTTAATTTATTTTAATTCTCTCTTCTGCCAGTTCTATTCCATTTATCAAACATTTGTTGAGCATCATCTATGGGTAAAATACTGGATTATATCCAGGCTCTAAGAAGACTAAATTTTTGTTTTGTTTTGGTTTCGTATTATTATTACCTTGTTTTTTGAATTGTGGTTAAAAACACATAACATAAAATTTACCATCTTAACCATTTTAAAAGGTACAGTTCAGTAGTGTTAACTATTACTTACTTTGTTGTGCACCTGTAAATTATCTTATTAATATCTGTAATCCCCATAGAGCCTAGCACGTATTTGCTGGATGTCAGGACTTTGTCACCCAATCCCCACACTGCCAATCCCCAAATCTCATTGTTCCTGAGTCCATTGTGCCCAAAGAAATCCTAGGTAGTCCTGTTGGCAAGGATAGAGTTAATATTTCTAAGACAAATTCTTTTAAATACTTCCTACCTAAGAGCTGTCATACATCCCAGGTCTCTAATTTTATTTACTCATTTTCAAAATAGGTTATAAATTCACATGGTTCAAAATTCAACAAGTATAAAAGTGTCCAGGAAGAATTCTCCAACTCACTCCCCAGCCATCCAATTTCCCTCCCTGGTGGCAACCTTTATTATCCTTATTATTTTTTGCATATACAAGCAAAAACACACGCTCACACAAACATTTCCTCTGTCCTACCTTGTACACAAACTGTAGCATATTATTCACACTTGCTTTTTTCACTTAATATATCTTGAAAGTCATTCCATTTAGTACATTCAGTTTTTACATTTCATGGTCCTATATAATATATTAATAAATTCCCTATTGATCAACATTTAAGCGTTTTGGGGGGCCAGTCTTTTGCTAGTAAAACGTGACTGCAATGAACAGCATCTACCTACATCATTTTGCAAATGTGCAAGGATATCTGTCAGATAAATTTCTAGGCTTGGAATTGCTTGGTCAAGATGTGTACATTTGTGGGTTTAGCAGACATTGCTGGAAATTTTTACATTGCTGCTTCCCCGCTCCACTCCCTAGCAGTTGAGAATTGTTGCAGTATAATGACAGATGTTACTTACTGACAATGGCAGTGCTTGTTCCCCATGTTAACAGTGTGGAAGCAGAAAAGATAGAATCATCATACCCCCCAGCTACTTTGGTCAGTATTTCTGATTTATGAAAGAGAGAATCCGCTTGACCAGGCTTGTTGTGTCCAGCCAAGCCTCAAGGTCTCCCGGAGTCACTAGCCCAGGGTTATTTACCAGCCTTGGGTCGCATGCTCAACTAGAATTCAGTCTTGCGGCTCAGGGTCAGCCTGATGAGCCCGGGGCTGCCTCTCCAGCAGGGGTTATGGACGGAGCAGGATTCCTTCAGAAGGAGCCTCAGCAGGCAGATACTGGGATTGGGACATCTCTAGGGTGACTGTAATCCCAGTTTTCCCAGGATGGTCCCAAGTTAGGTCTGTGGTCTGGCATCATTACCAGCCGTGCTCCCTTTCATGCTCAAAAATGTCCCAATTTGGACTATAACTTACTAATATTGCATAAGGTAGGGCAGGGCTATTAATATTGTGGTGTAAGGAGCCCTGGGGTTTGTAAAGGTGCCTGGGGAGAGACTTTCAGAGGGAAAAGGAGACACCAAGCAGGTGGGAGTTGGGACGCATTGCCACTGTCTAATGTGACTAAGAGTTTAAGCTTATAATAACTAAGCACATTCTACCTGAGTTAGATGGTTCTCAGAACTTTTAAATCATTCGTCCCCCTTCTACTGACACATGTGTACTATTGGGCATTTTCTCCACCAGAATAGATCATTGAAAACCTCTTGAGGCAGTAATCCCTTGACCTTCACAGATATAATATCTGCACTTACCTAGTCATTTGACAGTGCAGATGGGGCCCAGCCTTAAACTAATGGATCACTTGTGGCTTTTAACAGGGGCTTCCTCAGCAGAACTTTCACCCCATGCAGAGTCAGAACATGGAGTCTGGTCTAGGTGAGAGAATGGGCAAGAATGACATCTTGAGTTCAGTTCAAAGATGCTGCACTTTGATTTATTTCCAAAGCATCGTGTAGGCAGTGCAAAGCATAGACATGAGGTAAGGCAGATGCAGCTGTCCATTGCCTCCTTTGTTTTTCACAGAGACATCATAAATTTTGTGGTCTTGGCAGCCTGAAGAGAGTGAGATGTCTGGGAGGTCAGGGGAGCCCAGAAGTGTGGACTCACTATCTTTCATACCTCCACACACATTAGCAACCAGAAAAAATTTATGCTACCATATAAGGCAAAAATGTAGTTACTCACTAAGCTGTTTCATTCAGGCTAATGTCCAGATTCCAGACCTTGAAATGCTTGCTGTGCCCAGCCTGGGGCAATCGCTCCTTATCTACACCTGGGCGGCAGGGTGTAGGAGTTTTCCACTTATTTTGTAGGCAGGCCCGGCCTTGGTCTACCACAAACATATTTAGCCTTTAAGTTCTCAAACAAACTCTTGGCCTTCTCCTGAATTAACACAGGCTAAAGGACATCTGTGTTGATTCTGATCATCTATCTCCGTGGGCAAGGCTTTCCATTTTGTTAATCACTGTGCCTCATCTCTTGCTGATTACTCTTGATTGCAAAAGCCCAGCTCTTCAATTGCTGCCTGATTCTCTTTGTCCTTCAGAACTATTCCTTCTGGGAAGCAACTCAGCCCTTGTACACATGCAACTCTCATCATTTTCTCATTTAAAATGTTTATTCTCTCCATTTTGGTTTCCATCACAGCCATATGTGTCTTCTTACCAGCTCTTCCAACAGTCCCATGGCCTTTGTACTTTCTGGACAAAACAGAGTCAAAAGGGTTCATAAAGTACCCCCGTATATAGGCACGATCACAGCAAACATGGCAGTGACTAAAAGATGGCCACTGACAACTGGTAATGTCATTAGTCTGTACCACGCTGGACAGATGAAATTTTCCTGTGGAGCATAGTTTTGTTTAAATCTATGAAAGTACATTGGTTTAAGATTCTTAAATAAAGTAGTTTCCTTTCCTCTTTCTCCCTGTTTCACTTCTTTTCTTCCCTTTCTCAACCTCTCAACCAAAGAAAGTTTAAGATCAATTTGTAGAGTCCAAAGAAGCTGATTATGGCTTGAATGACAGAAGGAAAATGGGTAGAATGGCCAGTGAAAACAGAGAGGCTGCAAAAGTAAAAAGGGAAGAAGGGTGGAGCAGATCACTGCTAACTTGAATCTCCTAGATGTCCATAAAGTTAGAATTTAATTTGTATCAGTTTGTAAAAACAAACACAAGTCCAGCTCCACCCTGCCAGCCCCTCCCAGCAGGGGAGTATTATATTACAGGAGGGAGTATACTGAGAGAAGATTATATTTTCCACACACCAATATTAGGGTTGGCTTTCTGACTTGCTTTGACTAATGTGAGTAGAAGGGACATGTGACACTTCTAGCAGAGCTTTCAAAGCTATTGCATGGTTCTGCCACTGCTTTTCTCTCTGCTGTAAAATGACCAGTGTGTCACAGGTAGGGATTACTCCTTCAGTCCAAGCCCCGAAATAAAGATGACATGGAACAGAACATGAATGAGAAATTAAATCAGAAAACAACGTTCGTTGTTGTAAACCACTCAAATATCAAGATCATGTGTTATTGCACCATAATGTAGCTTGACCTGACTGATAAGACATTCATTCCAGAAGCCAGAGAGAGCAGTAGTAGGGATGTGTGGGAGGGGAAATACAAGTCAAGTAGATTGTGGCACAACGAGACAGGAAATTTAGGTGCCAGTCAGATATCAAGAAAACCTCCAACGGGAACAATATAGGCTCTGACAGGAAAATCCAGGATCAGAGGCGCCAAATGGAGCAAACCTACACGATGACTTTCCTTCAGGAGATAGGAGGGGAGAAAAAGGACACAAAATTCAGAATGCACAAAAGAGCAAAAGTCCCTTAGTTGTCTGTAGAGTAGAAATGAAATAGTCTTTTGGGGATAGGACTAAGAGAAACTTCAAGCCCTTTCTTTCCTCTGGGCCAAGTTTGACTGCCTGTGGTATGATTGAAAGCCCCAGGTGGAATTTTTAATGTATCCCACACAATCTCCATGAGGCAGGGTACCATTTCAGAGAGGACATGGGAGCTGTAGTAGCTCAGGTCCAGCCTACTGCCTGGGCCCAAATCCTATGGTTAGATGCAAACTGTGGAGGCGGCAGGGGTCCCAGGCCCTGGATTGGTATATAGCTTTTTAAGGCAGTTTTCTACTTTTCTATATTCTTCATTTCATATGGGTTTTGGATCCAATTGATCTTGAAAGCCAGGATTCTAATTTTCTCTCTGGAGCTGAGAGAAGTTGTGTTTAGAGATGAGTTTTTCCCCATAGGTTGAGGATTGTTGTATGAGATCATCATTGTTGTATGCATTGTAACATTGTTGCCAAGATGGATAACTCTTGCCTGTACCAGGTACAGAGTATGAGGTCACAGTCACACATACAGCCTAGGTCTCTGGGTTGCAGGAGGGCAATGGTTCTCTCGAAGTATGGTTCTCAGAGCATCAGCGTTACCTGGAAACTTGTTGGAATGCAAATTCTTGGGCCTCATCCAACACCTACTGAATTTAAGACTCTGGGAGTGGGGCCCAGCAATTTGTGCTTTAACAAACCCTCCAGGGGATTCTGATGCACACTTAAATTTGAGAACCACTGCATTAGGGGCATCAGTCTGAATAACAAACATGTGTCTCTTTCTCAAGGCAAGTCTTAGTGGCCCCAGGCTTAGAGTCAGGGATCAACTCCACACCCTCCTCTGAGCTTATTAAATGATCGTCCACTCCAGGTTGCCAGCAGGGCTCACTAGCTTCATAATGCATCTCAAAGTGGAGGAGGTGATGGATAGGGTTGAGGCCTCCTTGCAGTGCTGTGTTGAGCACCTTAGCTGGCCCTCTTGGGCCGATCCAGCTTGAACCTAGGTCATCTTTGGGAGCCATAGGCAAATATAACTTTCACTAATCTCTTGTCTCCCTTCACATAATGTCCACGTAAGACTAAAGAGGCCGCTGATGAAATCCACCCTGTGAGGTCAATATTATCTCCATTTCCTCACAAGAAAACAGTGCTGTGGAAACTTAAATAACTTGCCACAATCATAAGGTTAGTAAGTGATAGAGTTGGGATTTAAATCCAGTCAAACATCAGAATAAACTGGGAAATCGTTTGGAACATTCCCAGATGAACACTTAGAATCCTGCTCTGAAAAATACTATCTACATTGATTTAACAGCCAATGTCAAAAGTGTCCTCCTCTTGTATTAACCTGCCATCACCAGTCATTTGCTTTCCAAAATGAAGCAGTTGACTCAAACATTAATAAATGAGGATATAATTCTAACTTCAAGATAGATGTATTGTTATTTTTCTTACACTATTTGCTCTGTAAAATTTCCTCCAAACTTAAGGGCAAGAGATGCTGACCTCCCCTGAACTCCAAGCTCTACATAGCTGCCCTGGGATGTCTAATAGGCACCTCACGCTGAACACGCACAAACAGAACTCTTCATTCCTCTTCCCCAAACTCTTCCTCCACTGGTCCTCCCTGTCTCAGGAAACACACCATAGTGGTCAAGCCGAAATTTTAAGAGCCATTTTCTACTCCTCCCTTTCCCCTTTCTCCTGTATCTATCTACCTCATCAGCACATCCTGGTAGTTCTACTTCCAAAATGTATTTTAAATCTATACACTTTTCCATCACTACTGCTACCACCTAGTCCAAGCCACCTGGACTACTGATTCACCTCCCAATTAGACTTCCTGTATTTACCATCCCACCTCCTAAAATCTGTTTTCCACACATATTCTGAGTAAGCTTTTGAAAGTATACTGGCTCTTGTCACCCTTAAGTGTAAGCCCTCCAGAGGTCTCCCATGGCATTTAAAATAAAATCCAAATTCCTTCCCATGGCCCACAAAGGCCCCACAGGATCCAGCCCCTGATGATTCCCTGACCTTACCTCCTCCACACTCACCCTTGCTCACCTCTCCTCTGCCCCTCTGGCTGCCTTTCTTTTCTTCAGCAAGACAGCCTCTGGGGCTCATTGCTGCCACAGGGTAGCAATGCTGTTCCCTCTACCTGCAGACTTCTTTCTTGGGACCTTGAATTGACCATCCAGGATATCAGCTTTTAGCTCTCAGAGCAAATGTCATTTCCTAATAAAAACCTTCCCTAATGACCCTATTTAAAGCAGTGCATCTCTACCCCATCATAGTACCCATTTACTGCTTTCACAGTGAGGGAATCAGAATATGCACCTCTAAATACACTGCTTAGGCCATATTTATTATATTGAGCTGAAGGCAATTGAAAAACAGCAGATACAAGAAGGGCTCTCTGCCCTTCCCCATTTCTACCTAAAAGCAGGGCATAAATTTCCAGTGAAAAAATGCCATCCTGGTACCAGAAAGAATAAAACATTCTTATCTGGAGATGAGGAGTTGATACCAAGATGAATCTTCACAAACAAATCTTATTAAAATAACCCGTCCCTTCCATTAGGTACCCCCATATATTTCCTAGTCACTTTCCCACAATTTACCACGCCTAGAAGCCCAAACCCCTTTCCTTTCTCTAGTTACTTCTCCACAATTTATCACCCTTTGTTAAAACGGTATATAGGCCCCCAAGTCTAACTGCTTCTTTAGGGTTTTCACCTCTTTCCTATGAAGCCTTTGTGCCATCTGAAATTATTAACATCAGATAAAATGTATATGTTAATAATTTCTGCTGTTTAAGCTGTCATTTGTCAGCTCAATTTGCAGGTCCTAGCGACAGATTGTAAGAAAGCAGAGGAAAAGTTTTTCCTCCCCTGTGATAGCACTTACCTATCAAAATTTATATTGCTTTTCCTTTTATTTACTATTCTGTTTAATGTCATCCCCCCTAAAATGTAAGCTCAATGAAGGTAAGAAATTATTTGTTCTGTTTACCACCATATCTATAGGCCTAGCACATAGTCGTTGCTCAATAAATATTTGTTGAACAACTGAATTTGTACAGAGGGGATATAGTTTAAGCCCCAAGGAGAGTGACGTATTTGAGAGAGAATATTGATGGAAAAACCCCACTAACTGACCACAATTGGTAGAACTCTTTGTTTCAGGTCCTGAGCACAAGCCAAGTTACCACCTTAATGGAGCATTGACTAAATGCTCAGGCAACAGATCCTTTAGTTTAAAGAGAAAGGAAAGCATAATGTGTGAAATAAAAATTTCACTCATGGACTTGACAGAATATTGAATAGGAGAATAGAGAAAACCAAAATTAAAAAAATAATAAAGTTAGCACCCTCTCAGTGACCCATGGGAAAATATCACCCAGTTTAATACAGAGGAGAGAGGTTACACCAGGAAGTTCTAGGCAGACGAGAAGAACGGCCAAGTTGCATCCTTTTGAAATGCCTGACTTTGAGGACAAATTTAATTAAAATAAGAAGTAGTACATGATTTGAAGTTAGGATCAAAGACCACTCACTGCACAGAACAGAAAAGGGAAACAAAAGTGCAAGTAAAATTTTCTTTTGAGCCATGCAGGCTGATAGATGTCTCAAGAGACTGGAAAAGATCTACTGCTTTTAAAGAGTTTCAGTGTTTTCTCTTGTGGCTTCTTTCCCAGAGAGGAGTTAATCCTGACAACTACACTGCTGTCTTATGCATCTTCATTCTGCCATTCACCATGGAGCACCTGCCCTGCAAATTCTACCTTGTATGGAGAGGAAAGTAGACAGTATTTTTTGGAAGTATGGTTTTCACAGTTCCACCTTGAATCATGGCATTTCTATTCTATTCTATTCTATTCTATTCTATTCTATTCTATTCTATATTATTTCATACTACCTTATTTCATATTATACTAAGCTAGCGTTTGCTTTTGAATGAAGAAGTCGTGGATCTTTAATCAAAATGTTACCAGCTCCAATATCATAAAAATTGTAATATGTACTAAGTTTGGCCTAGATGGGCTTCCACCTCTGTTTTGTTTTTTATATTTTTCTCTCCGGTCTGTCTAGAACTTGAAAACACACACACACACACACAAAAAAAAAAAAAAAAAAAAAAAAGAGAGAGAGAGAAAGGAAGATAAATGTGAAGATTTGAAGGGAGGCAAAGTGAACAGCCAGGAAAGAGCATTGTAAGGCATACAGTAAGAATCTAAAAGTAGAACAAATATCAAAGAACAAAAGCCTGATTTTAAAAAGCAATTTTAGCATAGAATCCTGGGAAGAGAAAAGGGATGGGGCAGCAGGGGGGATGTGGTCAGGGAGAGACAGCAGGAAAGAGAGTCAGGGAGAGACAGACACAAAGAGGAGACAGAGAGAAATGAGACAGTAAACCGTGTTCTGTTCAACAGTGGTTTCAAACTAACTCAAGTTTGAAGCAGGGGCATTTGCTGAGTTGACAGTTATAGCAGCCCTCCAAAAAAACAGTGGGTTTGCCCAGGTACATCACAGTCTCTGATGGCCCATGATGGCCTCTTCAGGTTTCATGTGCCTCCTGACCCTTCGCATGAAGAGCCTGCTGTGGCTGATCTGATGTGTTGCTACTAGAATAAGAAATTAATAGAAATTTATGTAGTGTATTATGCTACAGTGGCATGTCTCCTCCTGCGATCACTAGTTTATTAGCCAAGAAGTACCTATAAAGTGTTTGTGTAGGGAAATACCAAAGCAGAAAAGGAACTGATTTTTTTAAAACATGAACTTCTTAAAATATAAAGGATGTTACATACACACACACACACACACACACACACACACACACACACCTTCTTTTATACACTGAAAGCGTCATAAAATGATGTAAATATAGAGACTGTTCTAAATAATCATTTCTGGGGCTTCCCTGGTGGCGCAGTGGTTGAGAGTCCGCCTGCCGATGCAGGGGACACAGGTTCGTGCCCCGGGCTGGGAAGATCCCACATGCCGCCAAGCGGCTGGGCCCGTGAGCCATGGCCGCTGAGCCTGCGCGTTCAGAGCCTGTGCTCTGCAACGGGAGAGGCCACGGCAGTGAGAGGCCCGCGTGCCGCAAAAAAAAATAATAATAAACAATCATTTCTGCTTTAAGCTAGTATAGGAAATAAGTTTTTGTGATTCTTTCTAAAAATTGTTTTTTAAAAAAGGAATGTCACAAGGGAAATTATAACTGGAAAATTATGCAAAAAAATAAATCTGATAAGAAGTTCTCCCCTTGTCAGGATAGGCCTGGGATAAGAGGAAATGAATTTGAAGAGATTTTTAATTGCATCATCTCTTTCTCTCTAATCCATTTGCACATCATTTGATGTCACTAATGTCAGTTTATTAGCAGTGTGGTGGAATTAGTATCAAACAGCCCTATATTCAAATTCCAGTTCTAGTAGGCCCTTGCTGGGTGAGTCACATAATCTCTCCGAGGCAAGATTTTTTCATCTATAAAACGGGGACCATAGGATTGTGGTAAGGATAGTATAGGATAATATATATATAAAATCTGGCACAATGTGCAGTGCACAGTCCTAGTAATTATTACTAATTACATTCATTTGATAAATATTTATCATGTGCCTTCGGTATGGTAGGCATTGTTCTAGGTGCTAGGGGTAGGAGTCGGGGCTGCCTGTGGGATTATACAAATTGTGTACAAAGCAAATCCACAGGCCACCATTTACCTCATCAACCAAAGGAACAGTGTACCTGTGAGCTAGGAATATACAACCTTGGGAGCCATACTTTGTTGCCCTAACAGTGGAAAATAAAATGGGTAAATCTTACACTCTCATAAAAGGAATAATATTTATTATTATGGCTTCACATTTTATAAAATCCCTATTGTTCACCATAAGAGTGGCTATTTAGTAAGCCAATAAGTGCTATTTAAGCCGTTACCAAATATTCAATGCTATGCTAGGTGGAGTAGGCAATGTAGAAGTAATAGGGTTTGCCTTATTTCTCAATTAAGCAGTTTCAACTCCAGCTGAGGAGTCAATACACAAAATGGGGACAAAATATATTTAAGTGCTAATTTGCATGGTGTAATTAAGTAAGGCAGATCTCACTTTGCTTGGGAGTATAGGACGTAAAAATGACTATGCGAGCTGAAGCGTGCCAAGTGTTCTTCATAATCAATAGGAAATATTATGATTATTCCAAGACCTTTAAAATTGTTTGTGAAAACATTAAAACTCCTCTTAAGGCCAGTTATAAATGTATAGGGAGAAGAAAAAAGTAGTAAACACAGATATTCAGTAAACTATAATTTAAAGCATTAGAAACATTGAGGATTAAAGTATTTTACTTCCTTGTAAAAAACATACCGAGAGTAGTTTCAGCAGTACTTACTGTCTTATCGTACAACTTACAATACATCTTTTCCTTGCTTTGGCAAAATTGTCATATTTCTTTCTAAGTCTGGATCAGCGTCCAACATTTTATCCTTTGCATGTTCAATGTTGTGACATGTCTCCAAGAGCTTCCTTAATATGAAGTATTTTACTGGATTCACTTCCTCTGGGACATTGTCATCCTTTTCATCACAACCACTTTCCTCTTTAATGTCATTAGTTTGCCTTCACTAAGTGCTGCTTGCTGCATACGTAGAGGGACTCACACTGGAGCAGTGACAACATTGCACACAGTCAGCTATTTCTTCTATAGCCCCAATCCCCATTTGGATTTCAATTCCAGCTTTATCTCTTTTTGTACTTTGCTGTGCTTTCATCGTTGTTGGTCAATTCATTCTTTTGATTGACCATTTCTGTACAATGTCACAGAGGTTTATCTCTGGGAGACAAGGAAGCAGTGCAACTGCACACTTTGCTATCTGTGTGATAGCAAACAGATCTGGGTGAACTGAATAACAGATGTGAGGTGACCATACAGACTTTGGAGGAAGTGATGTGATTAGTCATGGATCATGATGTGCATCTGTTATTTACATAGTGATTTGTGTGCTGAAGTGCTAGGAGCGAAGTTTGTACTTTATGCAGTTACTCACAGTTAATATACCATGTAGCATGCTAACTAAAATGAACTGTGTTATTGGGGCCCTGGTGTTATGTAATTAAAGTGTGGTACTGAAACTCACGCATGTCAGAACCATGTAGAGGACTGCCTATTCTACATCATCATTGTTAGTTTTTAGCATATATTAATGGAAAAATATGTGCTCATGATAGAAAGCTATCTCATATGTTATAACTGAACTGGATTAAACATGGAAGGATAATAAGGGCAATATATCAAAGTGAAGTGTTAAACATGTACCTTAACATAACATAAATAAAGCTAATAAAAACCTCTACTAAATCACAGATTAGTACACCTAGTACGGAGCAGTATGGCACTAGAGGCCAGAGTTCAGTGGCTTCTGGTGTTTCTCACACTCTATTCCATCTTTCTTTCCCTTCTATTTTTGCCTTTTTGTTTTTCTTTTCTTCCAGTGAAGCTCAGCTACAATTAAATGTAATATATTTTATTAACAATAGCAACACAGAACCTAATTTGTATAAAAATATGTCTCTATCTCCTGTCTCCTTTTTTACCCTTCTAATCTATCCTTCTATCTGAGTATAAGCACCCAGACGATGTTTTTCTGCTCATAATAATGATGATCTCATTATGAAGTAGTGGGAAGTGAGATGATTTTTTTCATGTTCATATTTGTACTGTGTTCATTGTTTGAATTCTTCATGACAAGGATTGATGAACATGTTAATGTTTGTGAAAGCAGCAGTGATTTTCCTCAAAATCAAAACAATAAAATTTGAAAGCATTTTAAAAATAATTGAAGGAGGGACTTCCCCCTCCTTCCAATGTAGGAGGTGCAGGTTTGAACCCTGGTCGAGGAGCTAAGGTCCCACATGCTGCAGGGTGTGGCCAAAAACTAACTAAATAAAAAAAACTAAATAAATAAAAAAACTAACTAACTAGATAAATAAAATAATTGAAGGAAATCTTTTAGAATTTTCCTAATTGACCAAGCAAATTTCCTCAGAATTTTTCTGAGGAAGGCACAATTTGGCATTTTGAGTGGGAAAATAGGTCCTTGATCTTTTCCTCTCCACTCATTTTATGAGCTTGATTATTCTTAAAAGGAACTGACAATAGCCATGGGTCTTCCTATAAAACAATCAACTCCTTATTCTTTAAATTAACCCTCACTCTCTGCTCTGCTAAAAGTAATTCCTCTACTTTGAAGAACAATTTTTTTGTTGTTGATGAAATTGTAAGCTCCATGGGCACTTACAACCATATCTTCTTCATTCTTGCACATAAGCACTGAATAAACATTTGTGGGTATAAAATTTTTTTAATTTTTTTCTTAAAATATAAAATTAATGCTTTGCTATGTTAAGAGTAAAGAGCTAGTTTAAAAGTCTGCCTGAAATTTTGGTTTGTTTTGTTTTCAAACTCAGAGCTTTCAAGTTCAGGACTATCAGCCTTCCTAGACTATACAGAGAGGCTGCAGATTCTAGGAAAACACTCAGGTTTACATTCAAATATTAAGTAATCATCAATAGTAAGTGAAAATGAGAGAGAAGCCATCCAAGTCTAAGTTTTGTATTCCTTTAAATTTTGCTTCAAATAACACTTTCTTATAGTAAAACATATTAGTGTTTATTACACTGATGTAGAATAGCTGCATGCTTCTAACAAGCTATTTTTGCCCAAACCCTAGTTGACAAATGGGCTTTGTGCTTTTTTCCTTGATTGAACAGATCAATTAAAAAAAGAAAAAAAGAACAAACACCTAGTTACACTGTACTCTCAGCCTTGCTATGGATATAATCAGGGTTGAGTTTTTTGACCTGTTTCTCTTCTTTACATTACCTCCTGGGGAATTCCCTGGTGGCCTAATGATTAGGATTCTGGGCTTTCACTGCTGTGGCCAAATAACAAACAAACAAACAAACAACAAAACAAATACATTACCTCCTGGGAGTTCTGCTTCTCTATTAGCCTCAGTTTCTATTGTTACAAAGAGTAGTTCCAAACCTCTCTCCTGTCCTACCCTGTTACCCCCAAAGCCTCTTTAATTTTATATCTAGTTGTTTATATGTCTCATGATCCCCTAAGAGTTAGTATCTTGATAGAATTTTCTCCCATCTTAGTCACCAAGGCCACTCCCAAAATGGCCTCCAACTCTGAAACTTGAGAGTTCCTCAGGACAGTTTTTCTCCTCTGATTGTTCTAATTTGCATCAATCCATTCTGTTCTCTTTGTGATGCTTACTTTCCTTCATTTCCACCACTGCTGACTGAATCCTAATCCCCTTTATCCCTGGATTGTCCACAGCCTCCACCCAGAGCTCCTGACCCCAATCCATTCTGCATTCGGCAGGCAGAGTAGACTCTCAGCCACCCTTTTCATCTTTGTTCTGCCCATTGGAATCTATAGCAATTCCCTAAAATTAACTGTATTTTATCAGCTTCCATTTAAGAACTTCCATTATTTACCTCCTTTTCTTATCAAATTATGCTACTTTCTTGTTAAGAACTGAGAATTTATAATCAAATTATGTTGCTTCCCTGTGGGAAACCTCATTTCACTCCAGACTCCTTATCAAGGCCTAATAAGTGTCTGCCTATCTTTCTGACCTTGTTTCCTACCGCACTTGCCACAGCTCACTCTGCTTTAGTTCACTCGCTCCTTCCTGCCCAAAGCCCTTTGCACTAGCTTTCCCCTCTGACTTGAAAGCTCTCTTCCCAGGTCATTGCATGACTGGCTTCTTCTCATCATTTGGGACTCAGTGCAGCTGCTATCTCCTCAGAGAAGTCTTCCCTGACCATCCTCTCTCATGTGCATTCATAGCTGCTACTGTCACATCTCTTAGTTTTATTTTATTCATAGTACTTTAGATTATTTTTTACTTGTTTATAACCTGTCTGTGCCACTGGACAAAACAGTCCACAAGAAACCAAACCTTGGCTCTCCTGTTTGCTGCTGTATCTACAGGGCCTAGACAAGTGCCTAGCACACAGTTAGAGCTCAAGGAATATTTTTTGAGTGAATGATAGTGACATGATTTTTACTCCCTGATTAAGTCAAGCCATACTCTGTGCTGTATTGCATGTACATTAACAAATTATTAATCATGTGTTTTCTTTATTCTATTCCACTCTACTGAATTCGCCTTACTGTTCCTCCTTATGAATTTGTATTAATCACTTCTTTCAAGATTTAGCACAAATGCAAAACACTTGCAAAACCCTTCTCAAATTCTTCCTGCCATGAGCATTCTATTACTTCTCCCCCACAGATTCACCACATCGTTTTCATGATATTATCTTGTGCTTTAAAAAAAAAATCAGTGTTGCTTTATAACTATAATTTTTTTTTCTTTTTGAAGTCATCTAAAATTGTTTGCTTACTGAGAGAAGGTGTGGTTAAGTGATGGAAGTTTTGGACTGGGAGTCCTGGAGAACAATTCCAGACTTTGAACAGGCCATTTCCCACATCTGTAAAATGGAAGAGTTAATCTAGACCAGAGGTTGCAAAATGGCAGCCCACAGGTTGAATAAGGCCCACAGATGTGTTTCATCTGGCCTTAGGAAAATTCAAAATAGTTGGCAATGCTTAAAAATTGGGAAGTTTTTGGAAAGCTTGGAATTCTACCCTCTCTGAAAAAAAAATCAACAGATCGGGCAACAAGAAGCCTATATTTCTGCATGGCAGTAAATCCATTGAGAAGCAAAGTAACTGTCCCTTAACACAGGGCAGGAACTCTCTGATGTGACATGGTACCCTAGTGACCTGGGCACTTCACTTGTTTATGCTAACTCTCCATTAGAGTTTGAATATATAACCCAAAGACTGTATCACCTCTGGGGTCCCTTCTAACTCTATGATGCTGGATAAATATGTCTTATCTCTCTACCCAGACTTAAAGTTCTTGAAGGACAGTGCCTGGTTCTTTTTCTTTGCTTATGCAGGTTATAGTGCTGGGCATAAAGCAGCTGCCTAAAAGTTTTTTGTTGAGGGACTTCCCTGGCAGTCCAGTGGTTAAGACTCCATGCTCCCAATGCAGGGGCCGTGGGTTCAATCCATGGCTGGGGAACTAAGATCCCACATGCTGTGCGGTGTGGGCAAAAAAAAAAAAAAATAAGTTGTTTGTTGAACATTAAATTTAGTTATATACACAAATATGCAATAAAAAAAACAGATACTACCTAATGAAAAATTTACTACAAATGTTTGTTTGGCTTTTATAAAGAAAGACATCCTATCAAATGCAATTATAATACTGACACAGAGTTTGTGTGATATGGAAAACTTAACTCTGGACAGATACCAACCAGATGAAGTTTCATTTAGACAGGAGAAAAGAAATGTAGTCCCTCAGTCTCCTTTCTCTGTATGTAACTCCCACTAATGGTTCATTGTAGTTATGCGGACGTATCAAGAGCAGACTATACTTAAGAGATGGAAAAATATTGCTATTTGCCCTCCCAAGTAACAATCATATGTTCAACAGCTGGGACTTGCTGAGACCCTCATTTATTATAATGCCAATTATTACCTTTGTGTATTCCCACAAAACCACAAAATATTTGGCATGGTACAAGACCACCATATTTAATAAATCCCTTTATTCTTTCTGCAACAATTCGTTAACTTTTGATGGGAACACATCACACTAAAACATTTTCCATGGATTAACAGCAACAGCTAAAAGATTCCGCACCGAAGTTGGGCCATACTTGGTACACTGAGGTGAATGGAAGTCTCAGGTCTGTAACTGAGAGCAGATTTAGCACCAGGGTTGTCAAAGACTATAGTCTGAACACTTCCTTCTCCATTTTTGCATTTTCTACTATAAAGAGTACTCATAGATAACATAAATATTTCATTTGAGAAAAGACTACATTGCTCAAAAACTGTCTATGGTAACAAAGGACATAGTTGATACTATGCCTTTCATATTAATACCAGAATAAATATTTTCTATAAAGTTTGAATAACCGTAATATTTGAAAAACATTTTAGAAATTTACATTTATTTGGAACATTATATTCTAAAGAATTAAAAGACAAATAAGTTAAGCTAGTTAAAAATGTCAGCACTTAATTTGGACAGTTTTAACTTCTAACTTTTTTATCATGTGTGCAGGGACTGAGCTGGTCTGTTCTTTTATACTATCTATGAAAAAATGGCTTAGTAAATAATGACAGTATAAATAATATCTGAAAGAAAGCATTTACTTATCAAAGAAAAGAATTTGTCTTCTAACACTTGAGATTTCTTTTACTTATAAAACATTCTATTCAAAGTGTAGGCAAGACCAGAACTTCTTGGATACAATAATCATTTTTATCTATTAACTAAATCTAGGTCTGAACTGCCAGCACTTGTTAGTCATTTTTCTGGTTACTGTATGTACTTGAAAGTAATAAAGCTGCATTTCCTTCAAAATGGCCCAGTTGATCCAGATTAGTGAGTTTTTCTATATGTATTTATATTTGGGTTTGGATAATTTTCATCTTCCATTGATGTCTAAAGCATTGCAAATTAAAGAAATCTAGTTGCACCAACAGTGAAAAGTAGAGTAGAAGAAATCTTTCTGCAAGCTGTGTGATTTTAACCTTGCTGAGCCTTAGTTTCCTTGCTTATAAAATGGGGGTGATAATAGTATCTATCTCCTAGAGATATTAAGAGGTTAATAGAGATAAGGCAAGCATTCTCTTAGTAAATAAGGTCCATGGTATCATGATCATTCCTAATATATGTTGAAGATCCTGTGTAATAAATTATGCATCTTCTTTTTTTTGAATTTTATTTTATTTGCATCTTCTAATTTATACTGCATTATTCCCATTCTACAGATAAAGCCACTGAGACTCAGAGAATTAAGAAACAGATCACACATGTTGAAGAACATCCTCCTAACGGCTTCTGCTTGTAAACTAGCTGTGAACAAAGCACTATTTTGCTATAAAAGCAATCTTAGAAATTAACCAGCACAGAGTCAATGGTCAATGGTGAGTAGTGGCTGCAGTTCTGAGACTGGTTTTCATATATGCTTTGTAGGAGCAACCTCAGTATTTTGAGGTCGTACCCTGTGCAGGCGATATGAATCATCACCTACCCATCCACTCCTCCACACTCTGACGCTCTCCATTATGAATTGAGTCCTAAGAAATTCCTATCTCATTACTCCCCAAGGGTTTTCAGCCACAGTCATCTCTGACTTGTATTTTCACCCTCCTAGTTAATTGCTTTCTTAGACTCTTCTATTACGCTAGTTGATGTCTACCTCAGCAAATAACTTTGCATCATTATAGAGGAACAAGATAGTGTCTGGATTGCAGATTGGTTTAGAAAAGCTGCATTTTCCAATTCATACCACTCCATGACCCAGTAACCTGCTGGAGGACATGGCCCTGAGTACAGAGGTGACTCTCCATGAAGTATTGTTTCCCTAGATTCTTTTTCCCGACTACCTGAAGTAGGTTAATGGAAGGAGAGGCATGTTTGTGGTGGTGGTAACAGTGGTGGTTACCACTGTGGTGGTAACCACTGTGGTGATGGTGGAAAGAATCCGTTCAACTACATCGGTCACCTCACCCAGCAAATATTTGTATGGATGTAGGAATTCATTTTACTTTGATAAATTTGAACTTATCTTGTCAATGTTTCATAGTTTATCAGGAGTGTATGACGTTAAAATTGAAAGTTCCCAAATATACAGTATCTCTGTTCTCCTCAAGTGGCATAGGTCTTCATATGTTTGGTTATATGTTTTTCCTTTAAAATATCTTTTTACCACTTGCCTAAAGTAAATGCATTTAACATAAAACCAGGGGTAAAATGAAACCACGTCATATGGATTCAGGTAACTTCTCAATTCCTGGGAATTCTAGGTATGGTACCTGTGCTAACCAGACCGTCAACCCCCAAATGGATTCTAAGTATTTTATGGAGAAATACAATATTATGCTTGTCATGCTGAGTAACTGAACTATTTAGAAGAAACTCCAAAAGATACTTTATATCAACAAAGTATTTCTAGATGTGTTTCTAGATCACAAGCTGCGCACCTAGGAGCAAAATGTGTTATAATGAGTTCAATCTCAGCCTTAGAAGAGGCAGACAGAAGCGTAGACTAGGGCCACACCCTGTGAAAAAGCCTTAGGACAGCCTCAAAAAGCACATAAAAGAACACGAGTGAAGCTTGGGCAGGGTGCAGAACAAAATTTCCTGGGCTCTTTTATGGCCCTGTCTGTTCTTGTAGTCTATGACCTCAGGGCTCTGCAGCCTTCTTCCTGGGTCTGTCAAATGGAGGAATGCAACTCCAGGACGTGGAGACAGCCTGAGCTATGCACTATAAAACTCAGATCCTTTGCTCTAGGGGTGGTTAAAAGAACAAAATTATTATAATTACTAGGTGTAACTTTAGTCACTCTACATCAAATCTTCCCCTAAATGTGCACCCTGGATCTGCACGTCTGTTACCAAGAAAAGAAGGTGACTGCAGGAATAGGAAAAGACTTCTGCTGAGATGCTGGATTTTACACTGTTTTCTAGAACCTGTCTTAATAATCACCTGCAGAGCTACAATTTCGGCAAAACGAGCTGGCAACCTAACCTAACGTCACTGTATCTTGGATTGTCAGAGCATGTCCCCACGTGCCCAAACCTGCCTCATTGTCTTCCTGCTTTCCTCTGTGCTTCATCAACACTGCCCACTTCTTTCAACCACCCGGGTCTCCATGTGCACAGCCCAATACAGCAGCCACGAGCCAGCGTGGCCACTGAGCATAAGTAATGAAGCCAGTCTGAAGTAGGTGTGAAATACACACTGGATTTCCAAGACTTAGTATGAAAAAAGGTAAAATATCTCATTAATAATTTTTCATAGTGCTTTCAGGTTGAAATGAGAATAATTTGGACGTATTGACTTAAATAAAACATGATTAAAATTAGCTTTAGCTGTTTCTTTCTCCTATTTTTGAATGTGGCTACTAGAAAGTTAAAAATTACAAATGGGGCTTGCCTTTTTGGCTCACATTATATTTCTATTCTATAGTGGTCTAAATAGTTTCCATTCCTTTGCTTTAGCAAGCTCTATTTAAGAAAAAAAAATGTCCTTAGACAATAGCCTCTAAAAATGTTTAATCTTTTTATATAAATATCAAATAGTTTCAAATGGAATATCAACTAAATTCAGCATTTTTAACTCTTTAAAGGAATGAATTTATGTATCCAAAACAAAGCCAGTTGTACTGGAAATTCAAATCTATTAAGCTGTAGGACAGATAATGGGACAAGCAGTGGTACTAATCCTTTTTTGTGTCTTGGACCCATATTGTTAATTGAGCAAGTATTTATCATGTGCCTACTGTATTCAAGATTATGTCAGGCTCTGGAATTACAGCTGAAAAGTCTGAGGAAAATTCTAGACACTCTCCCCAGAAAAAAAAGCATATATATATATATATATATATATATATATATATATATATATATATATATATATATATACACATTTAATTTTAGGCTCTTGTGAATCTTCTGAAGCCCATCCATGAATCCTAAATTAATAATTTCTAAGTTTGAGAACAGAGCATGGGCTTCAGGGCCAGACAGATCTGGGCTTGACTACTGGTTCCACTAGTTATTGAGGTGACCTTGGGCTGTAATTTACCTTCTGTAAGTCCTAGTTTCCTCATCTATAAGATGGGGAGACTTGAAACAAATAGTGGGGTATGAGAAGGATTAACATTGAGATTGAGATATATAAAGGCCTTCCTTGCATAGTCCTTCTTAAGCACCTGAGTAGATACTTAACATATCATAACTATTATTTCTCATCTTTCCTTATGTGAGGAAGTGGCTCAAAAGAGTAAGTTAGAGGATGGACTCTTTAAGTCTGAATCTTCCTTTCTATGTCAAGTTCTTAAGTTATATAGTAGCCCTAGAGGTTAGTTTCTGAAACGAAAATAAGAGTTTGGTTCTGCAACCAAGCCATGACCTTTCAAACAAG
This sequence comes from Stenella coeruleoalba, assembly GCF_951394435.1. NCBI lineage: Eukaryota > Metazoa > Chordata > Mammalia > Artiodactyla > Delphinidae > Stenella > Stenella coeruleoalba. The sequence goes on along the minus strand of NC_137150.1, from coordinate 37,329,729 downwards.
TTGTCCAAAAATGGTGTGTGAGTGTTCTGGGGTAATATGACTGTACAGAACTGAGAATACATCTTCCCACACCTTGAGAGATACTATGTGGTATGTGCATATGTTTTTCTGTGGTTTGAAAACAAACAAATTTGTGTCTGCAAATCTTACAGATGGGTTTCTGTTTGGGGCGTGTTATTTTCTTTGTTTGTTTTTTTTAGAAAACTGTCATTTTATATATATATGTATACAGATATAGATATATATCTCTTACAGGCAGTCTGAAGGCAGCTTCCAGCAGGCACAAGCAAACTTTGGAATGTAAGTGGTCCTAAATGAATAAGAACTTGGGCTAAGAAGGCAAATGCCATGATATTCCTATACTTCTTGTCCTTCCAATGCCACACTCTGGAATGATCCATCCTCCAAATTATTAAGTGAAAGGTAGAGTGACTCACCAACTACCAGGCGATGAGGCTAAATCAGTCTTGTCATAATTTTACAGACTCCTCTTTCCACTCACGAAAACAAGTTATGTGAGGTATTTATGTACATCTGTGTTGCTGGGCATTTTCCAAATGCCTCTTGGAGAACATTAAACAGGAAATTGATGCCACAGGGCAAATATTCATTCTCCCATCCTCTCTCACAACAACAAGTACAGATTTGCTGTGGCTAGACTGACTTCCTGCAGTGTGCTGTTGCTTATTCAATTTTACACTAGAAGGAAAAAACCCCACACATTCTCTGTTTCAATTTAGGGCATGTTGAAGATGGCTAAAATGCATAAACAAAAAAGCTTCCCTCATGAGAGCACTGAAGTATAGAATTCAATGCCTTATAAAATCACCAAATTGAAAGGTTAATGATTGTTCTTCATGCCTGCTGATGAAAGTCAATTTGTATCACGTTAGACACATCAGATTTGGTTTAAACAGCATGTGCTCTAGTTTTCAAATGGAAAATCTTTAAGCATTTGGCCACTCACTGCAGCTTTTCATGTAGGGATAGTATCTCTTTCTAACCTTTTGCAGTGGTCCTTGGTTAGTGGCCTCTTCAGCATCCATTGCTCCCTATTCAGTTCCTTATCAGCCCAGAAAATGTGTGGGGATTCATGAGGCTCTGGAAAAACTTCATCTTCTTCCAGCCCCAGGAATAGAGGATGTGACTCAGGTTAAACTATTCAATGCATTCTGTCCCCCAGCCACAGAGATTTGTTCAAAGGAGGCATGTGACCTAAGCTCATCCAATCAAAGTGAATCTTGAGGCATTTTCTGGGAAAGAGTCATTCTCTTTTTCCTGGTAGACAAGAACACTGAAGCAATTGGCAGTCATCTTAGGGTCATAATGGGGACTAGCCTTGAAATAAAGCAAATATGATGGAGGGCAGAACAGAGAAACTGAATTAAACTGGGTCCCAGATGTCATCATTTTACTGCTGGAGTAAGCTTGACCTGAAGATCTATCTCTAGACCATTTAACAATATAAACCATTAAACCCCCATGTTGTTTATACTAGCTTGATTCAATTTTTCTGTAATTTGCAACCAAAGCTTTTATCTGTTTGAAAATATTTATAAAAGAAAGGGAAAAGGATAAAGAGAGAATCTAATGGGCTACTTTTAAGGTTAATTTCATAACTAAGTATAAAAGAGCAAGACCAATAAGGAAAAGAAGAGTGATTGCTACTGAGAACAGGTTGAGGAAAAAATGTCTCACAACGATGAGTAGCCACCATAGCAATGTTGGGTGGGACACAAGTCAATCCATGCATCCCTCCCTGGGCCCAGGCGTGGGGGGCGGGTGGTGAGGGTTTAGCAGCAAAAAGGCTCTACCCTGGGGGTAAGGCCCTCTCCATCAGCTCCTGGATCAAACTACTTAACAACATATGCAGTTTGCAATTTCAACGTCATTTGACCTCCATCCTCTTAGTTGGTCCCTACCACCTCCCTCTGAAGAATTATATATTATTATTATGTCCCATTTTATAGATGGAGAAACTGAGGTCCAGAGACTCCAAGTTATATGTATAATAAACAAGCAGTAGAGAGTGGACATAGAGCTCAGATCTTCTTAAACATACATCATCCTTGAAGGTTGTCCTTTTTGTATTATATTTGGTAATTGGATCATCTAGAATGATGCCTGGAGGTATTTCACATCTAGCTTCATCCCTACTGTTTCCTTTGCTCTTGCCATCACTGACATTAGCCAGAGTTTATTTTGTCCACTTGGTCACCATAATTTCCTTCAGTAGTGCTTCGCACTCTGAAAGTATCCCCTCTCTACCTCCCATGACCCGACACCATCAAAACTCTTATTTCCTCAGTCCCTTAAGAGAACAAACTGCAAGGAATGCTCTTGCTGAATGAATGCACACTTTGGTGTGAAATACTGGTAACAAGTTTAAGTGTTACTCCTATCTCTGAACATAAGTACTTTATAAGTGGACATTTGGGGAGATTTTGACTTCCATTGAAGAAGTCAATCTCTCAGTATGAATTTCAGGCAGTGTGGCAAATTGGAGGCAGAATATTTGGGGTAGGTGCCCTTGCTGGTAGTCTTGCTACATAAATCACTTTTTTATTCACCTACTCACAAGGCTCCACTCTGCTCCAGCCCATGACTTATCAGATAACTTTGGATACACTTTGATCCTTGTACAGAACTACTCTTTCACCAGCCTAACTTGGACTCGATTTCTCCCAAAGTAGTTCTGTACATCTCAAAGCTTCATTCGACAAACACTACTGAGAGCTTCTTATATGATGGCACGATGCAGCATGCAGGCACTCTAAGAGCCTGGTGTGTGGATTCAACTAAGACACCATGTTATTTAGGCTTTTTCAAGTGGCAAGGTACAGAGGCCTATTTGGGATACTTCAGGGGATGGAAATTACTAGAAAGATAGATGGGGAACTATGGAGCTATAAAAAGCAGCTTTTAGCTGGCTCACAGAGAACTAGAACATAGTACAGTATGCAGCAAGAGCTCCTGACACCCTCATGAAACAAGAGCTCTGGTCATCTGGTCATTGCCTCAGGCTTATTTATCCTTGCTCTAGTGAGTCCACTAGACTCAATTACTGTGACTCAGCTAGTCTCTATCTTCATTTATTTTCCTTTCTTTCTGACTAACTTTCCCCTGCCTCATGGATTCTACTACCTCAATGCTTCTGTTTTGAGACTTTGAACGGCCTGTCTCTAGGTCTTTGTTGTTCTCTCCTGCTTATAGCCCACTTTTTGCCTCCATTCAAAGGCTCCAAGAGAGGATCTGTTTGGGTCCATTGGTTACTGTCTAGTTCTGAGCATCTATTTTGGACTAAGTTCTCAATCCAGGCCCCCCATGAGTTCCCTGTGGACCAGGCAACAACCCCTGGTTTAACCAGTCATGTGCTCCTAAGCATGGCAATCCTTGGCAGGTCCCTGGGACTCTGAAGAATCCACCTGGAAGATTTCCTTCTCTGCTCGTTTTAGCAACAATCCTTTCCCAAACAAAACAAAACAAAAAAGTAAGACTAGACTAGCCAGAGCAGAATGACAGGTCACCATATATATAGTGGCAATTTGGAAGAAAAGAACAGACTATTAGAGGGTTAGGGTACTAAGTATCGAAAGCAACATGTGAAAAATAAGGCAGCAAAGTACTAGGCTACTAAAAATCATGATCTAATTTAAATAAGACCTAAAAAGAATGTTATATGTTCCAAATGTACCTTAAGGACAAGATAATTGAGAATCACAATGGTAGTTCACAGAAACATGAAATACAAGAGCTGGAGAGTACATGGCAGGCCACTTGTCCAGCTCTCTCATTTCATAATTGGGGAAAGCCCATAGAAGTTAACTGACCACTTAATTAAATTCACACAATGGCAGGTGGAGCCCTGACTCCTGAATGATGACCAATATACCACAAGTCTATATTTTTGAGCTAGTAATGGATTTTTCCTTCCTTAAAAATGGGGTGGATCACATTTAATGCTCAAAGGACTGTACTGATTGTACCAGTGAATGTGGACAAGGGCAAATAACAAAGTTAGGACATAGTGGTTTGAAGTATTTACACAAGATAACGGTTGTGTTTTCCACAGGGGAACGGAATATAGTGAGGTGTAACAAATAAAGGCCAAAAAGTAAGAGTTTAGGATCTCAGATTCAAGTCTCACTCCTGCCACCAACCAGCTGTGTACAGTTGGACTGCTATCAACTTCCCAGGCCTCAGGTTCTTCACCTGTCTAAGGAAAAATTAGGCCAGATGACAACTCAGGCCCCATGTAACCATGACTTCTCTAGCTCTGCCCATTCTGGCAGTGACAACACCCACCTTTTGGAGTTAAGTTCAGTGGACCAGGAGTACCAAACCAGCTGACTGCCTGCTAGTTAAATGGAGAATTTAATAAGATGTTCTCAGAACTATCTAAAGGCAAGTGGACTATGAAATGGATTTGGCCTTTCATGAAATCTTGGCTTAGATTTGTTGCCATCTCTAAAAGTACCAAGAAAGGCATTTAAAATCATAACGTTTCATAGAGAAAAAGAAAAAGGGTTTCTATAGTGCACCATTTATGGAGACCTTTAAGCATTTTTTTCTTTCTAGTAAGCTTAACATGGAAGAGCCTTGACAATTATCCAGTACACAAAGTGACATTTAATATATTCTCATAGTAATAAATTTTGATGGGTGTAAAACTAAAAATGGATTATGTAGAGAGAAGGGTCTCCTGCTTGGAAGTCATACACTGAGACTGCCAATAAATCTTTAGGCCATTGGCAGGGCCACTACAGATGGTTATACCCTAAACAAGTCTAAGGGGTGCCATTCACATAGAACCTATGTGGGTGGTGCCTTCTGGAGTTGTACACTGCACAAGTCACAAAATAGTCCATAGTGACCGTGCCCATAGAAATACTAGTGATATCTTTCGGAATACCATGTGTGATAAATGATACTTCAGCAGTCTGCTTGTCTTACTAGCTCTTCTTGTATTTCAGAACAAGCAACTATTCAAAATAACAAGCACGTCACAAAATTATTTCAATTTGACAAAGAAACATATTTTCATTTACTTAACCAACTTTTCAGTCGCTATCACATTCAGTTGTAGTGAATATCCAGTACCAAGTACAGCCTAGATTTTAATCTCAGCTTTGGCATCTCCTACTAGTTACGTGAGCTTTGGGAATGCTACTTAACCTCTCTGCATATCATTTTCCACATATATAAAATATGGATGATAATAGTACCTATATCGTAGGGTTTTTATAAGAATTGAATTAAACATGTTCATATTTTAAAGTACTTAGAACAGTGCCTAACACATACTAAGCATTTTGTATGGATGTGTTAAATAAGTAAAACATACAAGTACCTATTTGTTATCATTTACTGACTATTCCAGCATATTTTATCTCTTAAACAGAATGTTGTATTAGCCACAGTATACTTTCAGTTACACATCCAACTAATATTTTACTAAGACAATAATTAAAGAAAAATAACATACTGAGAGTTGTTTAAACCTCTCCTTCTCTAAAATAGATTAGACACAAAAAATATGGGTTAAAGAACCACACTCTTAGTGATAAAGTACTACTTAAGATTTTAAAACAAATGTGTAAGTTCAGTATTTTAGACCTAAATTGGATTGTCAGACAAAGTGAAAAGAACACCTAGGTGAACACCCTCTTATAGGTTTCACTTCTTCTTCCAAAGTCAAAAGTGTAAATTGTTTTCCTAAGCTGACTGTGGCCCATTTCATTATGAGAATATATAAATTCAAAGAAGTTAATTTGCTCTACTAATTTGAATTTATTACCCAAATAGCATAACAACAATATTAGAAGGAAGGAAATACCATTAGCACTCATACCCTAACACATCAGTTGTTTTAATTTTTCTTTGTTTATTTCTATATCAAGTCTATTTGCATAGTGGTTGAAAAAAAAAGTAAGATGCTTAATAAGCCTCAGTCATCTGTCCTCTTTACTTATCCTCTTTTCTTATCCCTCTGGGAGAAGTTTTTATCCACTCAGTAAATATTTATTGACCACTTCCTGTGTGCCAAGCACTGTTCCAGGTGCTGGGATATAATGATGAACAAGACAGCCTAAGGCCCCAGTCCTCCAAGAACTTAATTCTAGTTGGGAATAAATATGTAAACCAATAAATAAATAAAATAATTCCAGACCTTTTGGGGTCAACGAAGTCCCCTCTGAGGATATATGAAATGATAGAAGAATGATAAGGAGTTATAAGCCATCCAGTGAGCTGAAGGCATCTGGAGGAACACATGCAAAAGCCCTGACACGGGAAACAGCTTAGCATATTTGAGGAAGCGGAAGGAGGCCAATGGGAATGGAATTAGTGAGCAGAAACCCAAGAGGTAGGCAGGAGTCAGCTTCGTAGGGCCTGTAGGTCGTGGTGGGGAGTTTAAGATTTTATTCTAAGTGCAACAAGAAGGCTTTGGAAGGTTTTAACCAGAGGCAGCACATGTTCTGTCCTTGCTCTTAGGTTATTCTGCTTGCTTAGTGGAGAGTGAATTATGGGGAGGCAAGAACAGGAGACAGACCCATTAGCAGATTATTGCAGTAGTCAAAGCAAGAGAGGATGATGGCTTAGACTCAGATGATGGCAGTGGAAATGGAGTAAAGTAGAGGGATTCAAGATATATTTTGGAAGTAGCACCTACAAACTTGTCAATGGATTAGATACAGAGAATGAGGAAAAGGGAAGAATCTAGAATGACTGAGATCTCAGTTTTTTGGGGTTAAGCAACTGGGTATATGATGGGGGTATTTACTTAGACTGAGAGAGAAACATATTTAGGGCAGAATTGAAGAGTTCTTTTTTTTGTACATTAAGTTTGTAACACCTATTTGGAATTCAACTGGAAATGTTAGTTGTGCAATTAGATACATGAGTCTGAAGCTTAGGTCAGTTACATAGTTGGGAGACGTGAGCACATAGTAACCTTTAAAGCCATAGGACCAGAAGAAAATTAAGGAGAGAGAATTGAAAACTAGGCCCTTCAACAGTCCAACTTTCAGATTTCAGGCAGAGGAGAAAGAGCCAGCTATAAAAATTGAGACTAGTTCAGTGGTTTAGGAAGAAAGTCAGGACAATGTGATGTTTCCTGAAGTCCAGAGCATAAATTGTGTGAAAAAGGAGAGTTCTTATGAATGCTGTTAACAGGTCAAGTAAAGTGAGAATGAAGAAAAATCCATTTGATTTGGCAATATGGAGATTTTTGGTGATTTTTGACAAGATCAATTTTAGTGAAGTCCTAGGGATTGATGCTAGAATGGAGTGGGTTGAGATTGAATGGATTTAATGCAATTCCAGTAAAAATCCAAATAGAATATTTCTTAAAAATTGACAAATTAATTCTAAAATGCATATAGAAAAGCAAAGGGCCTAGAATAGCCAAATTACTCTTAACAATGGGGAATTTTTCATATTAGATATCAAGACTTGTTAAAAATCTAAAATAGTTACGGAACATTGATATATGGACATGCATGGCAATGCATGGCAGATTATTCAGTAAATGGAATGACTGGTTATCCATATGGAAAGAGTAAAATTGAATCCCTACCTCACATCATCCTGATATATCAATTACAGGAGGATTGGGAATGTAAAGTGAAGGTCAACATTTTTTTTAACTTTTAGGAGAAATTTTTTTAAAATTTTATAACCTCAGGGTAGAGAAGAATTTCTTAAATTAAGATACACAAAGTTCTAACCATTAAAAAAAAGAATGACAAATCTGACTACATTAAAATTAAGAACATTTGCTTCTCAAAAGACACCATTTAGAAAGTGAAAACTCAAATCACAAACTATAGTAGAATACGAGATGTTTGCAACAACTACAACCAACAAAGGATTAGAAGCCAGGATATCTCAAGATCTCCTACCAATCAATATCAAAAGACAAGTGACTTTACAGAAAAAGCAAAGAACATACAAAGAAATTTCATAGTAGGGAAATCCTTAATGGCAAATAGACATATGGGAAGATGTCCAGCCTTTTTAATAATTAAAAAAGATGGAAATTAAGATGATAATGAGATAACATTTTACATCTGATAGATTGACAAAATTAAGAAGTCAAGCAATACCAGGTATTGGAAAGGATACAATCAACAGAAACTCTTAAAAATACTGCTGAAAAAAAAAGAGAATACTGCTGAGAATTCAAATGGGTTAAAACCAACTTGAAAAACTATTAGCATTATTTTATAAAATTGAATAATCACATAGCCCAACAATTCCATCCCTGATAATACCCTAATGAAATGGATGCCTTGTTCATTGCCTCACTGTTCATAACAGTACAAATGAGAAACAACACAAACATCCATTGACCAGAAAATGGATTAATAAATTATAGAACATTCTCATAATGCATTACATTTAAGCGTAAATGCTTTACATTTAAGAATGAACTGCACCTACATGAAACAATATGGAAAAATCAAGTTCCATACATAGAGTATGATACCATTTTTGCAACACTCAAAAACAAAAACAAAAAAACATACATCATATTGTTTGGTGATACACTATCAAAGACCCATCCTAAGGTATCATTGCAGCCCCATATCAACACAGGGCTTCTCTGAGGAACAGGTTGCAGCTGAGGAATTGAGGAATAAACTTTTTGTTCTGTGATTTCTCACTGAATGTCTCCAGGAAGTTCACACACACACACACACACACACACACACACACACACACACACGCCCATCCACTCCCTGCCCTGCACAGGTCTGACCCAGAGGTGTGGGGTAAGGGGGGAACACAGAACCCTGGAATCTGAATCTGAATTTGTGGTTGGTTCTTCCTCTCAGCTGCAGAAGGCTTTTTCATTCTGTGGAACAGGAACTTGCCTTATATCCTATCCTGTGTATTCCTTGTCTGCGGCTCCCTAGAATAAACTATGGTTTATTGGATCTTCATAAGGCTTTTGTACTTTTGAGTCAATCTTTTTCTATTTCAAAAAGCCAAATTTTTGCAAATCAAAAGGGCTTACTCTCAGGATATTTTGTTTCCCTAGGTAATTAAAAAACTATTTTGAAATTCAAAAATCTAGGCAATGACCTCTTTGTTCTATGCTGTATCAAATACTCCTCCTTTCTTAGGCCTTAGATTCAAGGTATACTCTTAATGGAAATGAGGGTAAAAAAAACCTGAACTACTGAAAAATGCAAGAGATATTAAAAAATAATATTTTCCTCTGCTCCTTAGCATGGGATTCCCTGCCCTTCAGACCAAAGGGTCCCTTTCTGTCATTCCAATTGCTCTGCCGGATACTTTCCCAATGCATTTTGCATTCCAGCTACAACGGATTTCATACTTGTACCTCCCAAGAGCACAGAGCACTTTGATGGCATCATGCCTTTGCACGTGCAGTTTCCTTTTGCCTGAAATACCCTCCTTTTAAGTCTGCCTCCTCATTTTATAAGGTAAACTCCTAAACTGGAGATTAAGCTATTTTCCGTCAGTGCCAAACCCACATTTCTCTGGGGCTGGGGCTATGCAAACCAGCTTTCTTTTTAGACAGCAGAATTCCTTTTGGTTTCTGTCAATAGGGGGCACTAAAGGAAGACTGGGAGACCAGAAGGCCTGAGGAAGTTGAAGGGACTTGTTCCTTCCTATTTGCTTGCAGTTCCTGTAAAGTCACCCAGCAGCGACACTTCATCCTGACAACAGCAGTTGTTTCCATGCCTAGAAGAACCAGCTTCATCTTACCTTCCTCAGAAACACCAGCACCAGCCAGCCCTATCTCCTCCAAGGTCTGGGTCCCATCTCTGCACAATACTTCATTCAGCTTCTAAATTCTGATAACCCCAATCTCTTCCCTTGGTTTGCTCAGACCTAGAGGTGGTAGTTGCTTCCTGAAGTTGCTGTCTCTGTGAAATCTCAGGGTTCCCTTTTTGCGTTTTCAATTCTCCAAGACCTGACTAACTAATTTCTTATGTTAAATTTTCTCTGTTGAAATGCTTAATGTGCTTTTGTTTTCCTGACTGATACTTGTCCTCTGTTAAGTGAAAGGTAGCAGAATATGTCACCCCAAAATACGCCATTTTGACGTAAGGATTATTTAGAGCTGAAGGCAATTGAGAAGAAACAGATACAAGAAAAGCTCTCTGCCCTCCCCTGTTTGCCTAAATGTAAGACATAAATTTGTAAAGGTGTTCTCCCCTCCCTTCTCTACCAGGAAGAACAGAAGTTAGTTACCCCAGAGATAGCTACATAACAGACTTTACTAACTAGTCCTTATCTTCCATTAATTCCCCCATATATTTACCTTCCCACTATTTGCTGCCCTGGAAATTCAAAGTCTTTTTCCTTTGTCTTGTCACTTCTCTAAAATATCTGTTATATTTTTGTTAACATGCTATGAAGCACAAGTTCTAACCACCTCTTTGAGTTACTCATCACTGACTGCTCCCATGTATGTGTGCAGTGCATGCACTAATAGACTTTTGTTTGTTTTTCTCTTGTTAATCTGTCTTTTATCAGTCTTATTTGCAGAGCCCCAGCCAATAAACCTAAGATGAGTAAAGGGAAAAGATTTTCCTTCCCTACGTAGGACTACCTGGACCATTTATGCATTCCCTCCCCATCAAAGTGTTTGTTTTTGTGCTTCCCAAGTACCTTTTTTTTTTTTTTTTTTTTTGCGGTACGCAGGCCTGTCACTGTTGTGGCCTCTCCCGTTGCGGAGCACAGGCTCCAGACGCGCAGGCCCAGCGGCCATGGCTCACGGGCCTAGCCGCTCCGATATTCCCGGACTGGGGCACGAACCCGTCCCCTGCATCGGCAGGCGGACTCTCAACCACTGCGCCACCAGGGAAGCCCCCAAGTACCTTTTAGATGGCTCCTTTGAAGAGCTTATCACAGTGTGTTATAATGACTTTCTTATATGAGTGTCCCACCACTGTGTTG